>NC_069499.1:635915747-636265747 GCF_027579735.1 Bombina bombina
ATGCATGTGACCAGCTTTGCTGGGACTCTTTGCCATTTCCTGTTGGGGAAGAGAATATCCCACAAGTAAGGATGACGCCGTGGACCGGACACACCGTTGGAGAAAGTAATTTATCAGGTAAGCATAAATTCTGTTTTTGCTTCTTCGGAGGCTATTTTTGGGAGAGAGGTTTTACAAGCAGTGGTGCCTTCCGTTTAAGGTACCTGTCTTGTTCCCTCCCTTCATCCGTGTCCTAAAGCTTTGGTATTGGTATCCCACAAGTAAAGGATGAATCCGTGGACTGGATACACCTTACAAGAGAAAACAGAATTTATGCTTTCCTTATAAATTACTTTCTCTTGTGGTGTATCCAGTCCACGGCCCGCCCTGTCATTTTAAGACATGTGTTTTTTATTTTTAAACTACTGTCACCACTGCACCCTATGGTTTCTCCTTTTTCTTCCTAACCTTCGCTCGAATGACTGGGGGGTGGAGCTAGAGGGGGAGCTATATGGACAGCTCTGCTGTGTGCTCTCTTTGCCACTTCCTGTTAGGAAGGAGAATATCCCACAAGTAAAGGATGAATCCGTGGACTGGATACACCACAAGGGATAGTAATTTATCAGGTAAGCATAAATTCTGTTTTTGTCCCTCCCGTTATCATTCAGTGTCCTCTAGAGCTTGGGTATAAGGTTCCCAACAGTAAGGAATGAAATTGTGGACTCTTATATTAAGAAGGAAAACATAAATTAATGCTACCAGATAATTTAATTTTCCTTCTTTATAAGGAGAGTCCACGGCCCCCGTCCGTGTTCACCGATAGGCGGCCCTCTAAATTATATTTTTCTTCTGGTACCATTTATACCCTGGTATTTCTCCTACAGTTCCTTGTTCCCTCAGCAGAATGACTGGGGGGAGTGGGAGAGGCATTTAAGCCTTTGGCTGGGTTGTCTTGGCTGGGTTCAGTATTTCCCAACAGTAAGGAATGAAACTGTGGACACTCCTTATACAGAAGGAAATTCTATTATCCGGTACGCATAATTTATGTTCTTGGTCTCGGCTGAGGCTTCTTTTGGGAGCAAGTTCTTCAAGAGGTGGTGCCTTCTATTTAGGTCTGCCTGTCTTGTTCCTCCCTAGTCATCTGTGTTCTCTAGCTGGTTCTCAACAGTAAATTGCATTGTGCACTCACCATATCTTAGGAAAGAAAACAAAATTTATGCTTACCTGATAAATTTATTTCTTCCTGAATATGGTGAGTCCACGACCCCACCTGTTTTATTTAGACAGTTATTTTTTACTAAACGTCAGGCACCTCTACACCTTTTGTATTTTTCCTTTTTCCAATTCCCTTCGGTCGAATGACTGATGTTTGTGGGAATTGAAGTGATACTTAGCAGCTTTGCTGTGCTGCTTTTTACCTCCTCCTGCTGGCCAGTAGTGATATCCCCAACAGTAAAGGATGACGACGTGGACTCACCATGTCCGGAAAGAAATTTATCAGTTAAGCATAATTTCCCCCCGCCCCCCCCCATTTTCTCCTGTGTATTTGTTGCTAGAGTACATACTGAGCCATGCAAAACACATTGCTTAGAATAACACAAACTCCTTTACATCCTTCAGTAGCCACCACAAACTAAACCAGGTAAATATACTTTGTCTTTTCAAAACGAATGATCTAGTGAAACCCTGCACTTTTTGCTAACAAAATGACTATTTAAAACACGTCAAAGCCATTTTGCAAAGCCGAGCTTAGTTAAAGGGATGGTAAATTCTGACAAACTGCTCAACATATTTGTAAAGGTCTTACCCTAACTATCATATTTATATGCTTCTCTCTTAACCTATTCATCATTACACTGAATAATTTTTACTTTTATTCCAGCATCAATACCTTATTGAATTCAGCCTCTCTCTCCGTTTTTTTAATCTCCTTCTTTGAGTGGTATCTGAGCCAATCAGAGCCTCACCTTGCACGCCATGTAAATCTCTATGTCCACGCTCCCGTGCTTTGAACGCTGTCAATCCTATTGAAATGCGCATGCACTACAACTTGCGCTAATTGCGCATCAGAAGAAGTAGATTAGCTGCTCCGCTAACAGTAAACAGTGAAAAAACGGAGAGAGAGGCTGAATTCAATAAGGTATTGATGCTGGAATAAAAGTAAAATTATTCAGTGTAATGATGAATATGCTAGTTAGGATAAGACCTTTACAGATATGTTGAGCGGTTTGTCAGAATTTACCATCCTTTTAAAGTGGAGGTAAGGTTGAGCGTACTCGCTCAAGTCACAGGATATCATTTAAAAAATGAGTGAGACTTTAATTCATGAAATCTCTCATTTATCCTTATCTTCTTAGATTTTCACATTTTAATGCCGGAACGATAAGCGCCGTTCCTCCACCCACCATAACCCTCAGTTGATTGACAGATTACTCATCTGCAATCGTCAGGGGGGGGGGGAACGATTAGTGGATTGCAGATGAGTCCTCAAACAACTGAGGGCTATGGCGGGTGGAGGAACGGCGCTTATCGTTCCGGCATTAAAATGCAAAAATCTAAGAAAATAAGGATACATTTGCGATTTCATGAATTAGTCTCATTTTTTAAAAATGATATCCTATGACTTGAGTACGCTCAAGATTACCATCACTTTAATGTTTAAACAGACATAAAACTATCATGTATATATCCCAAAAGTATTTGACTGTTGATTGCTAGAGGAAACACTTTATTGGTGGCAACTATATTATTAAAATTAGTTAGTTCTTTCATCTAACCATGTGAGTATTGTGTCCATTCTTAAAGGGACAGTATACATCAATTTTCATATAACTACATGTAATAGACACTACTATAAAGTGTGAGATGCACAGATACTGATATAAAAATCCAGTATAAAACTGTTAAACTTGGAAGCTCTCAGTTTAGCTCTGTTGAAAAGGTAGCTAGAAAGCCCACTACAGGTGGGAAATAAGACACTCCCCCCTCCCCCTTCTTTTGTATATGAAAAGACCCTTTACACAAACAGGAGCAAGCTGGAGTATGTAGCTGACGGTATTCTCCTAAAACTTTGGGGCTTGGTTAGGAGTCTGAAAATCAGAGCAATGTTGTTTTTTAAAAAAAAAAAAAAAAAGCAAAACTATATATTTAGAAAAAAGTAAGTAAATTATGGGCTATATAAATAAATCTGCAAAACATTTATGCAAAGAACAAACAAGTGTATAATATCCCTTTTAAGGTGCAAATTATAACATTTAATATGTGACTGATACTGATAAAATATGTTTTAATAATGATTAAATATGCTTTGTTTTGCAGGTTCTGCGAGAGATTAGTGACCTTGGTCAGGTGCTGTCAATCAAGCTGCAGCGCAAACCACCAACTAATGGTTCAGTTTCAGAATCTCAAGAAAACCAAACATCTTTCCTTAAGAAGAAGAAAAAGGCTCTGAGCAGCAGCAGCACAAGCTTCTTTGCTGGATGTGCAACAATTAATGAGGATGAGTGAGGCTGGACCTGTCACTTTAAACCCCATACTATAATATTGTGTTTATGCACCCACAAGAACCAAGAAATCATGCAGAGCAATGTGCTCTGGGATAAGGTTCCCCTAGATTAGAAATAAGTCCTATACGCAACTTAATGGGTTGAAGTGTGCACAGAGTACTCGAATCTAAGCCTGGTGTTTTTGTAAATATTTGTATGTTTGTCTGTAGGGTGGGATTGTGCTGCTCTGTTCAGCACTTACATTACATTGTCTCTAGAACTGATTTTTATATATCCGTTTAATGTACAGAATCCTGCCAGCTCTTTATTCAATGACCGTGAGCTTGTAAAGTGCGTTACTGTGAAGTCTTAAACCCATAACATTAGGTGTGACCCACTGCCGTAAATTTACACCCTTATATGCAGTTTTTAATTGCCTGTCCTGTGTTCTCAGTGCCATTGGAGAGTGATTGTTCATTTCATTCAGTTCCATTTTCCTGTAATATAACAATTTAACGTTTTACCTGATGTGTATTTGTGATTTTATAAATGTTTTGTAGTTTATTATTAAAAACTTAAAATGCAGGAATGTGTTTGCCTTCTCTGTACATGGATCAGCCTAACCTTCCTGTTGTGTAACATGATCAGAATCTATGGGAGTACATTGTATAGAAATGTTGACACTATTTAAAATTGAAAAAATAAATTCTCTATTTAAACTTTTTGCATCATTTCAATTTTAAGTTTCTGTAGCATTCAGCTGTGTCACTGGCACAACTATACTATTTTGTGCCACTTTAGCTATAAAGCTGTTTGAGGCTAATGGGTAAAGGGAAAATGTGAGCAAATATATTGTAAAAAAATAAATACTGGTTTCAGTGTTAAAGGGACAGTCTACCATAGAATTGTTATTGTTTTAAAAGATAGATAATCCCTTTATTGCCCATTCCCCAGTTTTGCATAACCAACAGTTATATTAATATACTTTTTACCTTTGTGATTACCTTGTATCTAGGAACCTTCTTCCAGCCCCCTGATCACATGACTGTGACTGTTTATTATCTATTGTCTTAAATTTAGCATTGTTTTGTGCTAGATCTTAAATAACCCCCTGTGCCTGAACACAGTGTTATCTATATGGCCCACGTGTACTTTCTGTCTCTGTGTTGAAAAGAGATTTAAAAAGCATGTGATAAGAGGCAGCCCTCAAAGGCTTAGAAATTAGCATATGAGCCTACCTATGTTTAGTTTAAACTAAGAATACCAAGAGAAAAAAGCAAATTTGATGATTAAAGTAAATTGGAAAGTTGATTAAAATTAAAAGTTCTATCTGAATAATGAAAGTTTAATTTATACTAGACTGTCCCTTTAAAGTATCACTTGTAAAAAAAATTTTTTATATATATATTAGTGATGCACCGAAATGGAAATTCTGGACCGAAACCAAATCCGAAAATCCGGAATGCACTTGGCCGAAAACCGAAACTGATACTGAAAATGTATTTTTTCAAATTAATTTTTTTTTAGTTTTTTTTTTTTTTTTGCATAATTAGAGCCAATAAAAAAGCCCACACTTTTATTGAAAGTAACACACTAAAATTGGACAAAAATATCTTAAAACAATAATATGCTACACAATAATTTTACTAAGAAAAAAAAAAAAACAGGCAAAAAATGCCATTTTCTGCCAAAATGTTTCTGCGACCAAAATTTTGGTGCATCCCTACTTAAAACAATTATAAATATCAATATACTGTATTATTCTTCATTTAGTTCTATGTAACAGAATCATATTTAACAGGTTTTTTTTTTTTACCAATTATCCAAATAAAGTATAGTCCTAGAAAACTATTATATGCAGAACAGTAAGTCAAGTAATAAACTTAAACAGCAGCTCTAGGCTAGCATCAAATTTGAAACATGCTACACAATAATTTTACCGAAAATAACAGGCAAGAAAACCGAAATAGCCAAAAATGCCATTTTCGGCCGATACTTTCTGCGGCCGAAATTTCGGTGCATCCCTAATATATATAATACAATTTATTGGAAACTTACACTACAGAGCATACAAGGCATCGCGTTTTCCATTTTTCAAGTGATTTTTCTGGCAACTAGTGCCTTGTCTAGGGCTATGGCATAGCCTTGTATTGTCTATAATCAGTCCATGTCCATCTGTGCTCTACGGCCCTTCAAATATAATCAGCGACAATTAACAAAAAGCAAGATCATAAAACATATGAGTCAAATAATTCTGAAGTACAACGTAAACATCCATAAAATGAAATTGACAAAGAAAATAAATATTGGTTCTCATAGCCCTACAATGTCCTAGTTCAATATAAGTACCCCCCCTAGCAGTTGGTTAAGTGTATCTGATCCTTCGGTCCTCTATTGGGTGTGTGATAGTAGGTATTGCATTGACAGTCATGTCTCCATTTTCCAGTGCTACAATCTGGAGCATGCTATTTCTGGTGATTATTACACACTGTCCACTGCTGCATCATAAGGTCGTGTATTTCTTCTGTAACCTGTTGGAGATGATGGTACCTTTCTAACTGCGATAGGGTGTCTACATGCTGCTTCCGTTCCGCTATTATTGGTATTGTCTGTGTCTTCCAGTGTTTCGGAATTAACATTTCTCTTGCAAGGTGTATCCAGTCCACGGATTCATCCTTTACTTGTGGGATATTCTCATTTCCTACAGGAAGTGGCAAAGAGAGCACACAGCAGAGCTGTCCATATAGCTCCCCCTCTAGCTCCACCCCCCAGTCATTCTTTTTGCCGGCTCTAAGCACTAGGGTCTCTCTCGGGAGGGTAAAGTGAATGTGGTGTTAGAATTGTAGTTTTATTATCTTCAATCAAAAGTTTATTTTAAATGGTACCGGTTTGTACTATTTACTCTAGCAGAAAAGTGATAAAGATTTCTGCTGAGAGGAAAATGATTTTAGCATGTTGTAACTAAAATCCACTGCTGTTCCCACACAGGACTGAGGAGTACCAGAAAACTTCAGTTGGGGGGAACAGTTTGCAGGGTGATCTGCAATAAGGTATGTTCAGTCATTTATTTCTAGACAAGACTGAGATAATGCTAGAAGAGACTGACAATATGGGGATGAGGGGAGGGTAAGCTATGTTTACAGACTTAGTAAGGAATTGAATGCTTACATAATAGGGCTAATATACTGGTTGACACTTAAGGGCAATCGATTGTTTAGCTAAGAAAAAATCATTTTGCAAGACACTTTGAAAGCCCTTTTGGGTTCTTTCTGGGGTTATTACCCACATGGCTGTTTTTTATTCACTTAGGAGTGATTTAGTAGGCCTCACAACTCTGGAGTAGAGTGGGAGGGGCCTAATTTTGTGCCTCAGATGTGCACTTAGAAATAGAGAAGTTCATGCTGCTTCACATGGAGGGTCCTGCTGCTGTTTGAGGGCCTTAAAGAAGCTATATTCCCCCAAATCTGATCCCTAAGGGCAGGTAGGGCCGCAGCAAGACTGTGGCAAGGTGCTGTAGTAATTTTAACCGGGTGTTGGCTTTAAGCTGCTCCGGTTTGGGCATTAAGGGGTTAATCGTTCTGCAACTTGTGGTGCCATCTTATTAAGGCTTTAGGTACATACTGTGAAAATTTTCAAAAGGATTGCTGCATTTTTCACTGTTTTGTAAAATTGTGTGCTCTTTTATCTCTTAAAGGCACAGTAACGTTTTTTCAAATTGTGTTTATTTGATTAAAGTGATTTCCAAGCCTGTTTGTGTATACTACTAGTCTGTTAAACATGTCTGACACTAAGGAAAATCCTTGTTCAATGTGTTTAGAAGCTATGGTGGAACCCCCTCTCAGAATGTGTCCCACTTGTACTGATATGTCTCTACACTTTAAAGATCATATTGTTGCACTTAAGAATGTGGCCCAAGATGATTCTCAGACGGAAGGTAACAAGGGTAGCCCGTCTGCTTCTCCCCAAGTGTCACAACCAGTTACACCCGCGCAAGCGACGCCTAGTACCTCTAGTGCGTCTAACCCTTTTACATTACAAGACTTAGCGGCAGTCATGGATAATTCTCTTACAGCCTTCTTATCTAAACTGCCCGTGTTACCTGCAAAGCGTGATAGCTCCGTTTTAAGAACAGATTATGAGCATTCTGACGCTTTGGTAGCCGTATCCGATATACCCTCACAACGCTCTGAAGTGGGAGCGAGGGATTTGATGTCTGAGGGAGAAGTTTCTGATTCAGGAAGGGTTCCTCCTCAGACAGATTCAGATACATTGGCTTTTAAATTTAAACTAGAACACCGCCGCGTTTTGCTTAGGGAGGTATTAGCTACTCTGGATGACTGCGATCCGTTGGTGATCCCAGAGAAATTGTGTAAAATGGACAAGTACCTAGAGGTCCCTGTTTACATGGATGCATTTCCGGTCCCTAAGAGGATTGCGGATATCGTTACTAAGGAGTGGGATAGACCAGGTGTTCCCTTTGTTCCCCCTCCTGTTTTTAAGAAAATGTTCCCCATATCTGACCCTGTGCGGGACTTGTGGCAGACGGTCCCTAAGGTGGAGGGGGCTGTTTCTTCACTTGCTAAACTCACAACCATACCAATTGAAGACAGTTGTGCTTTCAAAGACCCTATGGATAAGAAGTTAGAGGGTTTACTTAAGAAAATTTTTGTTCAACAAGGTTTTCTTCTCCAGCCTATTGCCTGCATTATTCCTGTAACTACTTCAGCCGCTTTCTGGTTTGAGGCGCTGGAAGACTCGCTCCAGACGGAGACCTCATATGAGGAAATTATGGATAGAATTAAGGCTCTAAAGCAAGCTAATTCTTTTATCACTGACGCCGCTTTCCAAATAGCTAAGTTAGCGGCAAAAAAATCAGATTTTGGCGTTCAGGGCGCTATGGATAAAGTCCTGGTCGGCCGATGTGTCGTCTAAATCCAAGCTTTTGAACATCCCTTTCAAAGGAAAGACCCTCTTCAGACCTGAATTGAAAGAGATTATTTCAGAAATCACTGGGGGAAAAGGCCATGCTCTCCCTCAGGACAAGTCCTTTAAGACAAAGAACAAAGCTAATTTTCGTTCCTTTCGTAATTTCAGGAACGGCCCCGCTTCATCCTCTCCGGCTGCAAAGCAAGAGGGTAGCGCTTCACAGCCTAAGGCAACTTGGAAACCTTACCAGGGCTGGAATAAGGGGAAACAGGCCAAAAAGCCAGCAGCTGCCACCAAGACAGCATGAAGGGGTAGCCCCCGATCCGGGACCGGATCTAGTAGGGGGCAGACTCTCTCTCTTCGCTCAGGCCTGGGCAAGAGATGTACACTATCCTTGGGCGTTAGATATTGTATCCCAGGAATATCTTCTAGAATTCAAGGGTTCTCCTCCAAGGGGGAGGTTCCACATTTCTCGTCTGGTTACAGATCAGACAAAGAAAGAGGCGTTTTTACGCTGTGTAGAAGATCTACATACAATGGGAGTGATCCAACCAGTTCCAATCGTGGAACAAGGGCTGGGTTTTTACTCAAACCTGTTTGTGGTTCCCAAAAAAGAGGGAACTTTCAGACCCATCCTGGATCGAAAAATTCTAAACAGATTCCTCAGAGTCCCATCATTCAAAATGGAGACCATTCGGACAATCTTACCAATGATCCAGGAAGGTCAATATATGACTACCGTGGATCTAAAGGATGCATACCTAGACATTCCTATCCACAAAGATCACCAGTTTCTCAGGTTCGCCTTTCTGGACAAGCATTACCAGTTTGTGGCTCTTCCTTTCGGCTTAGCCACTGCTTTCAGAATTTTCACAAAGGTGCTAGGGTCCCTTCTGGCGGTGCTAAGACCGCGGGGCATAGCAGTGGCGCCTTACCTAGACTACATTTTAATTCAGGCGCTGTCTTTCCAAAGAGCCACGTCTCACACGGAGATTGTATTGGCCTTTCTGAGGTCTCACGGGTGGAAGGTGAACATCAAAAAGAGTTCCCTTTCCCCTCTCACAAGGGTTCCCTTCCTAGGGACTCTAATAGACTCGGTAGAAATGAAAATAATTCTGACGGAGGTCAGAAAATTAAAACTCTTAACTACTTGCCGAGTTCTTCATTCCATTCCCCGGCCATCGGTGGCTCAGTGCATGGAGACAATTGGATTAATGGTAGCGGCAATGGACATAGTCCCTTTTGCTCGGATACACCTCAGACCACTGCAACTATGCATGCTCAAACAGTGGAATGGGGATTATGCAGATTTGTCTCCTCAAATTCAGTTGGACCAGGAGACCAGGGATTCTCTTCTCTGGTGGTTGTCTCAGGACCACCTGTCTCAGGGAATATGTTTCCACAGACCAGAGTGGGTCATTGTAACGACCGACGCCAGTCTGTTAGGCTGGGGTGCGGTCTGGGACTCCCTGAAAGCTCAGGGCTTATGGTCTCAGGAAGAAACGCTTCTCCCGATAAACATTCTGGAACTGAGGGCGATATTCAACGCTCTTCAGGCATGGCCTCAACTAGCTACGGCCAAATTCATCAGATTTCAGTCGGACAACATCACGACTGTAGCTTACGTCAATCATCAGGGGGGAACAAAGAGTTCCCTAGCGATGACGGAAGTAACCAAAATAATCAGGTGGGCGGAGGACCACTCCTTCCATCTCAGCAATTCACATCCCAGGAGTAGACAACTGGGAGGCGGATTTTTTCACCCGGGGGAGTGGGAACTCCACCCGGAGGTATTTGCTCAGCTGACTCAGCTATGGGGCACTCCAGGATTGGATCTGATGGCGTCCCTTCAGAACGCCAAACTTCCTCTCTACGGGTCCAGGTCCCGGGACCCCAAGGCGGTATTGATAGATGCTCTAGCAGCGCCTTGGTCCTTCAATCTGGCTTATGTTTTTCCACCGTTTCCTCTCCTTCCGCGTCTGGTCGCCAGAATCAAGCCGGAGAAGGCTTCGGTGATTCTGATAGCGCCTGCGTGGCCATGCAGGACTTGGTATGCAGACCTAGTGCACATGTCATCTGTCCCACCATGGACACTGCCAATGAGGCAGGATCTTCTAATACAGGGTCCGTTCAAGCATCCAAATTTAGTTTCTCTATGTCTGACTGCTTGGAGATTGAACGCTTAATTCTATCAAAGCGTGGGTTCTCTGAGTCAGTTATAGATACTCTGATTCAGGCTAGAAAGCCTGTTACCAGGAAAATCTACCATAAGATATGGCGGAAATATCTTTGTTGGTGTGAATCCAAGGGTTACTCATGGAGTAAGATTAGGATTCCCAGGATATTGTCCTTTCTCCAAGAAGGATTGGAGAAAGGATTGTCAGCTAGTTCCTTAAAAGGACAAATATCTGCTTTGTCTATCCTGTTACACAAGCGTCTGGCAGAAGTACCAGACGTTCAAGCGTTTGCTCAGGCTTTAGTCAGAATCAAGCCTGTCTATAAACCTGTGGCTCCGCCATGGAGTTTGAATCTAGTTCTTTCAGTTCTTCAAGGGGTTCCGTTTGAACCTTTACATTCCATAGACATTAAGCTGTTATCTTGGAAAGTTTTGTTTTTGATAGCTATCTCTTCTGCTCGAAGAGTTTCAGAATTATCTACCTTACCTGGTGTTCCACGCAGATAAGGTAGTTTTGCGTACCAAGCCTGGTTTTCTTCCTAAAGTTGTTTCTAACAAGAATATTAACCAGGAAATAGTTGTTCCTTCTGTGTCCTAATCCATCTTCGAAAAAGGAACGTCTTTTACACAATCTTGATGTAGTTCGTGCTTTAAAGTTCTATTTACAAGCAACTAAGGATTTCAGACAAACATCTTCCTTGTTTGTTATCTATTCTGGTAAGAGGAGAGGTCAGAAAGCGACTGCTACCTCTCTTTCCTTTTGGCTGAAAAGCATCATCCGTTTGGCCTATGAGACTGCTGGCCAGCAGCCTCCTGAAAGAATTACTGCTCATTCTACCAGAGCAGTGGCTTCCACATGGGCTTTCAAAAATGAAGCTTCTGTTGAACAGATTTGTAAGGCAGCGACTTGGTCTTCACTGCATACTTTTGCCAAATTTTACAAATTCTATACTTTTGCTTCTTCGGAGGCTATTTTTGGGAGAGAGGTTTTGCAAGCAGTGGTGCCTTCCGTTTAAGGTACCTGTCTTGTTCACTCCCTTCATCCGTGTCCTAAAGCTTTGGTATTGGTATCCCACAAGTAAAGGATGAATCCGTGGACTGGATACACCTTGCAAGAGAAAACAGAATTTATGCTTACCTGATAAATTACTTTCTCTTGCGGTGTATCCAGTCCACGGCCTGCCCTGGCATTTAAGTCGGGCAAAATTTTTTTTGTTTAAACTACAGTCACCACTGCACCCTATGGTTTCTCCTTTTTCTTCGAACCTTTGGTCAAATGACTGGGGGATGGAGCTAGAGGGGGGGCTATATGGACAGCTCTGCTGTGTGCTCTCTTTGCCACTTCCTGTAGGGAATGAGAATATCCCACAAGTAAAGGATGAATCCGTGGACTGGATACACCGCAAGAGAAAGTAATTTATCAGGTAAGCATAAATTCTGTTTTCTCCAACATAGGTGTGTCCGGTCCACGGCGTCATCCTTACTTGTGGGATATTCTCCTCCCCAACAGGAAATGGCAAAGAGCCCAGCAAAGCTGGTCATATGATCCCTCCTAGGCTCCGCCTACCCCAGTCATTCTCTTTGCCGTTGCACAGGCAACATCTCCACGGAGATGGCTAAGAGTTTTTTGGTGTTTAAATGTAGTTTTTATTCTTCAATCAAGTGTTTGTTATTTTAAAATAGTGCTGGTATGTACTATTTACTCTGAAACAGAAAAGAGAAGAAGATTTCTGTTTGTAAGAGGAAGATGATTTTAGCAAACGTTACTAAAATCGATTGCTGTTTCCACACAGGACTGTTGAGATGAAGTAACTTCAGTTGGGGGAAGCAGTTGGCAGACTTTTCTGCCTGAGGTATGACTGGCCACATTTCTAACACGACTTGGTAATGCTGGAAGGCTGTCATTTTCCCTATGGGGACCGGTAAGCCATTTTCTTAGATTAAGTAAAAGAATAAAGGCTTTATAAGGGCTTAAGAAACTGGTAGACATTTTTCTGGGCTAAAACGATTACTTGCTAAGCATATTTGACAGATTATAGCGCTTTATAGTTATTATAATCTTGGGGATTGTTGTTAAAAAAACGGCAGGCACTGTATGGACACCTTTTTCAGATGGGGGCCTTCTCTAGTCATAGGCAGAGCCTCATTTTCGCGCCACTAATGCGCAGTTGTTTTTGGAAGGCAAGGCATGCAGATGCATGTGTGAGGAGCTAAGATCCACTGAAAAAGCTTATAGAAGGCGTCATTTGGTATCGTATTCCCCTCTGGGCTTGGTTGGGTCTCAGCAAAGCAGATTCCTGGGACTGTATAGGGGTTAAATGTAAAAACGGCTCCGGTTCCGTTATTTTAAGGGTTAAAGCTTTCAAATTTGGTGTGCAATACTTTTAAGGCTTTAAGACACTGTGGTGAAATTTTGGTGAATTTTGAACAATTGCTTCATACTTTTTCGCATATTCAGTAATAAAGTGTGTTCTGTTTAAAATTTAAAGTGACAGTAACGGTTTTACTTTAAAACGTTTTTTGTGCTTTGTTGACAAGTTTAAGCCTGTTTAACATGTCTGAACCATCAGATAAACGATGTTCTATATGTATGAAAGCCAATGTGTCTCCCCATTTAAATATATGTGATAATTGTGACATGGTGTCCAAACAAAGTAGGGACAATGATGCCACAGATAATAATAGTGCCCAAGATGATTCTTCAGATGAGGGGAGTAAGCATGGTACTGCATCACCCCCTTCTGTGTCTACACCAGTTTTGCCCACACAAGAGGCCCCTAGTACATCTAGTGCGCCAATACTTATTACTATGCAACAATTAACGGCTGTTATGGATAATTCTATTGCAAATATTTTATCTAAAATGCCTACTTATCAAAGAAAGCGCGATTGCTCTGTTTTAAACACTGAAGAGCAAGAGGACGCTGATGATAACGTTTCTGACATACCCTCACACCAATCTGAAGGGGCCAGGAGGGAGGTTTTGTCTGAGGGAGAAATTTCAGATTCAGGAAAAATTTCTCAACAAGCTGAACCTGATGTAGTAACATTTAAATTTAAATTAGAACATCTCCGCGCACTGCTTAAGGAGGTATTATCTACTCTGGATGACTGTGAAAATTTGGTCATTCCAGAGAAATTATGTAAGATGGACAAGTTCCTAGAGGTTCCGGTGCCCCCCGATGTTTTTCCTATACCCAAACGGGTGGCGGACATAGTAAACAAGGAATGGGAAATGCCCGGCATACCTTTTGTTCCTCCCCCTATATTTAAGAAATTATTTCCTATAGTCGACCCCAGAAAGGACTTATGGCAGACAGTCCCTAAGGTCGAGGGGGCGGTCTCTACTCTAAACAAACGCACTACTATTCCCATAGAAGATAGTTGTGCTTTTAAAGATCCTATGGATAAAAAATTTGAGGGTTTGCTTAAAAAAATGTTTGTTCAGCAAGGTTACCTTCTTCAACCAATTTCATGCATTGTTCCTGTCACTACGGCAGCGTGTTTCTGGTTCGAAGAACTAGAAAAGTCGCTCAATAAAGAATCTTCGTATGAGGAGGTTATGGACAGAGTTCATGCACTTAAATTGGCTAACTCTTTTATTCTAGATACCGCTTTGCAATTAGCGAGATTAGCGGCGAAAAATTCAGGGTTTGCTATCGTGGCGCGCAGAGCGCTCTGGCTAAAGTCTTGGTCAGCGGATGTGTCTTCCAAGACAAAATTGCTTAACATCCCTTTCAAGGGCAAAACACTGTTTGGTCCTGATTTGAAAGAGATTATTTCAGACATCACCGGAGGAAAGGGCCACGCCCTTCCTCAGGATAGGTCTTTTAAGGCTAGAAATAAGCCTAATTTTCGTCCCTTTCACAGAAACGGACCAGCCTCTTCTTCTACATCCTCTAAGCAAGAGGGTAATACTTCTCAACCCAAACCAGCCTGGAGACCGATGCAAGGCTGGAACAAGGGTAAGCAGGCCAAGAAGCCTGCCACTGCTACCAAAACAGCATGAAGGGATGGCCCCCGATCCGGGACCGGATCTGGTGGGGGGCAGACTTTCTCTCTTTGCTCAGGCCTGGGCAAGAGATGTTCAGGATCCTTGGGCACTAGAAATAGTTTCTCAAGGTTATCTCCTGGAATTCAAGGAACTACCCCCAAGGGGAAGGTTCCACAGGTCTCAATTATCTTCAAACCAAATAAAAAGACAGGCATTCTTACATTGTGTAGAAGACCTGTTAAAGATGGGAGTAATTCATCCAGTTCCAATAAGAGAACAAGGGATGGGGTTTTACTCCAACCTGTTCATAGTTCCCAAAAAAGAGGGAACATTCAGACCAATTCTAGATCTCAAGATCCTAAACAAATTTCTCAGGGTTCCATCGTTCAAAATGGAAACCATTCGAACGATCCTTCCTACCATCCAGGAAGGTCAATTTATGACCACGGTGGATTTAAAGGATGCGTACCTCCATATTCCTATCCACAAGGAACATCATCAGTTCCTAAGGTTCGCTTTTCTGGACAAGCATTACCAGTTTGTGGCACTTCCATTCGGATTAGCCACTGCTCCGAGAATTTTCACAAAGGTACTAGGGTCCCTTCTAGCAGTTCTAAGACCAAGGGGCATTGCAGTAGTACCGTACTTGGACGACATCCTGATTCAAGCGTCGTCTCTGTCAAAAGCAAAGGCTCATACGGACATCGTCCTAGCCTTTCTCAGATCTCACGGATGGAAAGTAAACATAGAAAAAAGTTCTCTTTCCCCGTCAACAAGAGTTCCCTTCTTGGGAACAATAATAGTTTCCTTAGAAATGAGGATTTTTCTGACAGAGGTCAGAAAATCAAAACTTCTAAGCTCTTGTCAAGTTCTTCATTCTGTTCTTCGTCCTTCCATAGCGCAGTGCATGGAAGTAATAGGATTGATGGTTGCAGCAATGGACATAGTTCCTTTTGCACGAATTCATCTAAGACCATTACAACTGTGCATGCTCAGACAGTGGAATGGGGATTATTCAGACTTGTCTCCGACGATTCAAGTAGATCAAAGGACCAGAGATTCACTCCGTTGGTGGCTAATCCTGGACAACCTGTCACAGGGAATGAGCTTCCGCAGACCAGAGTGGGTCATTGTCACGACCGACGCCAGTCTGGTGGGCTGGGGCGCGGTCTGGGAACGCCTGAAAGCTCAGGGTCTATGGTCTCAGGAAGAATCTCTTCTCCCGATAAACATTCTGGAACTGAGAGCGATATTCAATGCTCTCAAAGCTTGGCCTCATCTAGCAGAGGCCAAATTCATAAGGTTTCAATCAGACAACATGACGACAGTTGCATTTATCAACCATCAGGGGGGAACAAGGAGTTCCCTGGCGATGGAGGAAGTGACCAAGATAATTCAATGGGCGGAGGATCACTCCTGCCACTTGTCTGCAATCCACATCCCAGGAGTGGAAAATTGGGAAGCGGATTTTCTGAGTCGTCAGACATTCCATCCGGGGGAGTGGGAACTCCACCCGGAAATCTTTGCCCAAATAACTCAATTATGGGGCATTCCAGACATGGATCTGATGGCGTCTCGTCAGAACTTCAAGGTTCCTTGTTACGGGTCCAGATCCAGGGATCCCAAGGCGACTCTAGTAGATGCACTAGTAGCACCTTGGACCTTCAACCTAGCTTATGTTTTCCCACCGTTTCCTCTCATTCCCAGGCTGGTAGCCAGGATCAACCAGGAGAGGGCTTCGGTGATCTTGATAGTTCCTGCGTGGCCACGCAGGACTTGGTATGCAGACCTGGTGAATATGTCATCGGCTCCACCATGGAAGCTACCTTTGAGACAGGACCTTCTTGTTCAAGGTCCATTCGAACATCCGAATCTGGTTTCTCTCCAACTGACTGCTTGGAGATTGAACGCTTGATTTTATCAAAGCGTGGGTTTTCAGATTCTGTAATAGATACTCTGATTCAGGCTAGAAAGCCTGTAACTAGAAAAATTTACCATAAGATATGGAAAAGATATATCTATTGGTGTGAATCTAAAGGATTCCCATGGAACAAGATAAAAATTCCTAGGATTTTATCCTTTCTACAAGAGGGTTTGGAGAAGGGATTATCTGCAAGTTCTCTGAAGGGACAGATTTCTGCGTTATCTGTTTTACTTCACAAAAGGCTGGCAGCTGTGCCAGACGTTCAAGCGTTTGTTCAGGCTCTGGTTAGAATCAAGCCTGTTTACAGACCCTTGACTCCTCCCTGGAGTCTTAATCTAGTTCTTTCAGTTCTTCAAGGGGTTCCGTTTGAACCCTTACATTCCGTAGATATTAAGTTATTATCTTGGAAAGTTTTGTTTTTGGTTGCAATTTCTTCTGCTAGAAGAGTTTCTGAGTTATCTGCTCTGCAGTGTTCTCCGCCCTATCTGGTGTTCCATGCAGATAAGGTGGTTTTGCGTACTAAGCCTGGTTTTCCTCCGAAAGTTGTTTCCAACAAGAATATTAACCAGGAGATAGTTGTACCTTCTTTGTGCCCGAATCCAGTTTCAAAGAAGGAACGTTTGTTACACAATTTGGACGTAGTCCGTGCTCTAAAATTCAATTTAGAGGCCACTAAAGATTTCAGACAAACTTCTTCTTTGTTTGTTGTTTATTCTGGTAAAAGGAGAGGTCAAAAAGCTGAGACTGCCGGACGGCAGCCTCCTGAAAGAATCACAGCTCACTCCACTAGGGCTGTGGCTTCCACATGGGCCTTCAAGAACGAGGCTTCTGTTGACCAGATATGTAAGGCAGCGACTTGGTCTTCACTGCACACTTTTGCCAAATTTTACAAATTTGATACTTTTGCTTCTTCAGAGGCTATTTTTGGGAGAAAGGTTTTGCAAGCCGTGGTGCCTTCCATTTAGGTGACCTGATTTGCTCCCTCCCTTCATCCGTGTCCTAAAGCTTTGGTATTGGTTCCCACAAGTAAGGATGACGCCGTGGACCGGACACACCTATGTTGGAGAAAACAGAATTTATGCTTACCTGATAAATTACTTTCTCCAACGGTGTGTCCGGTCCACGGCCCGCCCTGGTTTTTTTAATCAGGTCTGATGAATTATTTTCTCTAACTACAGTCACCACAGTATCATATGGTTTCTCCTATGCATATTTCCTCCTGTACGTCGGTTGAATGACTGGGGTAGGCGGAGCCTAGGAGGGATCATATGACCAGCTTTGCTGGGCTCTTTGCCATTTCCTGTTGGGGAGGGGAATATCCCACAAGTAAGGATGACGCCGTGGACCGGACACACCGTTGGAGAAAGTAATTTATCAGGTAAGCATAAATTCTGTTTTTATTGCTGTTCAGCATAGTCAACAGCAGGGCCCTGCTCTGTTTGTTCCACTTGTAAAAAAATTTGATATGTGCAGTATAAATAAGAATTTTAAGGTACATAAGTATTGCCGTCTACAGTCATACACTAAACGGTATTCTCTAAATTGTTTTATAGTTCTCAGAGTGAGCAATCCAATCTTGGACTGGTTCTATTTAATAGAAAATTGGCTGGCATATAGCGTAACACTGCAACAAATAACTAGTGTTCAGAGATTATCAACTCACATTTCTTTCCTATGACATGTAGAGTCCACAATGTCATTCCAATTACTAGTGGGATATTAAACTCCTGGCCAGCAGGAGGAGGCAAAGAGCACCCCAGCAAAGCTGTTAAGTGTAACCGCCTTACCCATAACCCCCAGTCATTCTCTTTGCCTCTGTCAATGGAGGTTGTGCAAAGTTGGTGTCTGAAGAAATTAATCCTTTCATGGGTACTTTTCCCTGCAAGCAAGGATTGGGGTCTAGATGTGTCCACATCAATCTCTTGAGTAAGAGTAGTGGTGGTTTTTAGCAGTTAAAAGGCGGCAAGGAAGTCTTTGATTTACTTTTAACACTTTGCTACCCCTTTATGGAAAGCCAGAGTTACTGTTTCTTTTCCCACAGGTTCATGACAGGGAGCGCAGTGCCTGCCACACCTAAGGAGCAGCATCTATTATGCAGTTGGATCTAAGGTAAGTGCCTTTTGCCTTCTAGGTACAGATGGACAGCAGCACATAAGAGGTTAACCCTCTTTCATGTAATTGGCAAGAGTCCATAAGCTAGTGACGTATAGGATATACATTCCTACCAGGAGGGGCAAAGTTTCCCAAACCTCAAAATGCCTATAAATACACCCCTCACCACACCCACAATTCAGTTTTACAAACTTTGCCTCCCATGGAGGTGGTGAAGTAAGTTTGTGCTAGATTTCTACGTTGATATGCGCTTCGCAGCAGGCTGAAGCCCGATTTTCCTCTCAGAGTGCAGTGAATGTCAGAGGGATGTGAAGAGAGTATTGCCTATTTGAATACACTGGTCTTCCTCACGGGGATCTATTTCATAGGTTCTCTGTTATCGGTTGTAGAGATTTCTTCTACCTCCCTTTTCAGATCGACGATATACTCTTATATACCATTACCTCCTACTTATTCTCGTTTCAGTACTGGTTTGGCTATCTACTATATGTAGGAGTGTCTTAGGGTAAGTAAGTCTTATTTCTATTCATGACACTCTAAGCTATGGTTGGGCACTTTATATGTAAAGTTCTAAATATATGTGTTAAACTTATATTTGCCATGATTCAGGATAATCAGTATTCCTTTTTTCAGACTGTCAGTTTCATTTTTTTGGGAAAATGCATATGAATTATATTTTTTCTTACCTTAAAATTTTCAATTGACTTTTTTCTAAATTGCGGGCTTTTAGGCTCGCGGGGGCAGAAAATGCCTCAATTTATTGCGTCATTCTTGGCGCAAGACTTTTTTGGCGCGAAAATTTCGTCATAAAAAATGACGCAATTAAGTGAGAACTTCCGGCGTCAACTATGACGCCGGAAGTTCTCACTTAATTGCGTCATTTTTTACGTATGTGTGTTACGGACGTTTTAGGCGCCAAAAAATATGGGCGTCATTCTTGGCGCCAAAAAATGTGGGCGTTATACTTGGCGCCAAAAATGTGGGCGTCATACTTGACGCCAGTTTTTTTCACATTATTTCAGTCTCACTTTTTAGTTGCTTCTGGTTTCTAGAGGCTTGTTTTGTTTTGCATTCTTTCCCATTCCTGAAACTGCTATTTAAGGAATTTGATAATTTTGCTTTATATGTTGTTTTTTCTATTACATATTGCAAGATGTCACTACCTGACCCTGGATCAGAATCTTCTTCTGGAAAGACGCTGCCTGATGTCAGTTCTACCAAAGCTAAGTGCATTTGTTGTAAACTTTTGGTAACTGTTCCTCCGGCTGTAGTTTGTGTTAGTTGTCATGATAAACTATCAAACGCTGATAATATTTCCATTAGTAATAATCCATTACCTGTTGTTGTTCCTTCAACATCTAATGTTCAGGATGTTCCTGTTAATGTAAAAGAATTTGTTTCTAATTCTATTCGGAAGGCTCTGTCTGTTATTCCTCCTTCTAGTAAACGTAAGAGGTCTTTTAAAACTTCTCATATTTCAGATGAATTTTTAAATGACCGCCATCATTCTGACTTATCTATTTCTGATGAGGATCTATCTGGTTCAGAAGATTCTGCCTCAGATATTGACACTGATAAATCTTCATATTTGTTTAAAAACATAATTTATGTAAGAACTTACCTGATAAATTCATTTCTTTCATATTAGCAAGAGTCCATGAGCTAGTGACGTATGGGATATACATTCCTACCAGGAGGGGCAAAATTTCCCAAACCTCAAAATGCCTATAAATACACCCCTCGTCACACCCACAATTCAGTTTAACGAATAGCCAAGAAGTGGTGTGATAAGAAAGGAGCGAAAGCATCAAAAATAAGGAATTGGAATAATTGTGCTTTATTCAAAAAATCATAACCACCATTAAAAGGGTGGGCCTCATGGACTCTTGCTAATATGAAAGAAATGAATTTATCAGGTAAGTTCTTACATAAATTATGTTTTCTTTCATGTAATTAGCAAGAGTCCATGAGCTAGTGACGTATGGGATAGCAGATACCCAAGATGTGGAACTTCCACGCAAGAGTCACTAGAGAGGGAGGGATAAAATAAAGACAGCCAATTCCGCTGAAAAAATAATCCACAACCCAAATCAAAAGTTTTAATCTTTATAATGAAAAAAACTGAAATTATAAGCAGAAGAATCAAACTGAAACAGCTGCCTGAAGTACTTTTCTACCAAAAACTGCTTCAGAAGAAGAGAAAACATCAAAATGGTAGAATTTAGTAAAAGTATGCAAAGAAGACCAAGTTGCTGCTTTGCAAATCTGATCAACAGAAGCTTCATTCCTAAAAGCCCAGGAAGTAGAAACTGACCTAGTAGAATGAGCCGTAATCCTTTTAGGCGAGGACTTACCCGACTCCACATAAGCATGATGAATCAAAGACTTTAACCAAGACGCCAAAGAAATGGCAGAAGCCTTCTGACCTTTCCTGGAACCAGAAAAGATAACAAATAGACTAGAAGTCTTTCTAAAATCTTTAGTAGCTTCAACATAATATTGCAAAGCTCTTACTACATCCAAAGAATGTAAAGATCTTTCCAGAGAATTCTTAGGATTAGGACACAATGAAGGGACAACAATTTCTCTACTAATGTTAGAATTCACAACCTTAGGTAAAAATTGAAATGAAGTCCGCAACACCGCCTTATCCTGATGAAAAATCAGAAAAGGAGATTCACAAGAAAGAGCAGATAACTCAGAAACTCTTCTAGCAGAACTTTCCAAGAAAGTAATTTAATATCCAGAGAATGCATAGGTTCAAACGGAGGAGCCTGTAAAGCCCTCAGAACCAAATTAAGACTCCAAGGTGGAGAGATTGAATTAATGACAGGTTTGATACGAACCAAAGCCTGTACAAAACAATGAATATCAGGAAGATTAGCGATCTTTCTGTGAAAAAGAACAGAAAGAGCAGAGATTTGTCCTTTCAAAGAGCTTGCAGACAAACCCTTATCCAAACCATCCTGAAGAAACTGTAAAATTCTAGGAATTCTAAAAGAATGCCAAGAGAATTTATGAGAAGATCACCAAGAAATGTAAGTCTTCCAGACTCGATAATAAATCTTCCTAGACACAGATTTATGAGCCTGTATCATAGTATTAATCACTGAGTCAGAGAAACCTCTGACTAAGAATCAAGCGTTCAATTTCCATACCTTCAAATTTAATGATTTGAGAACCTGATGGAAAAATGGGCCTTGAGATAGGTCTGGTCTTAACGGAAGTGTCCAAGGTTGGCAACTGGCCATCCGAATGAGATCCGCATACCAAAACCTGTGAGGCCATGCTGGAGCCACCAGCAGTACAAACGAACGCTCCATTAGAATTTTGGAAATCACTTTTGGAAGAAGAACTAGAGGCGTAAAGATATAGGCAGGATGATAATTCCAAGGAAGCGACAACGCATCCACTGCTTCCGCCTGAGGATCCCTGGATCTGGACAGATACCTGGGAAGTTTCTTGTTTATATGAGAGGTCATCAGATCTATTTCTGGAAGTCCCCAGATTTGAACAATCTGAAGAAATACCTCTGGGTGAAGAGACCATTCGCCCGGATGTAACGTCTGGCGACTGAGATAATCTGCTTCCCAATTGTCTACACCTGGAATGTGAACCGCAGAAATTAGACGGGAGCTGGATTCCGCCCGTACAAGTATCCGAGATAATTCTTTCATAGCTTGAGGACTGTGAGTCCCACCTTGATGATTGACATACGCCAGACGTTACATCCGGGCGAATGGTCTCTTCACCCAGAGGTATTTCTTCAGATTGTTCAAATCTGTGGACTTCCAAGAAATAGATCTGATGGCCTCTCATCTAAACAAGAAACTTCCCAGGTATCTGTCCAGATCCAGGGATCCTCAGGCGGAAGCGGTGGAAGCGTTGTCACTTCCTTGGAATTATCAACCTGCTTATATCTTTCCGCCTCTAGTTCTTCTTCCAAAAGTGATTTCCAAAATCCTAATGGAGCGTTCATTTGTACTGCTGGTGGCTCCAGCATGGCCACACAGGTTTTGGTATGCGGATCTCGTTTTGGATGGCCAGTTGCCAACCTTGGACATTTCCGTTAAGGCCAGACCTTCTATCTCAAGGCCCATTTTTCCATCAGGATCTCAAATCATTAAATTTGAGGGTATGGAGATTGAATACTTAGTCATAGAGGTTTCTCTGATTCAGTGATTAATACTATGTTACAGGCTTGTAAATCTGTGTCTGGAAAGATCTATTACCGAGTTTGGAAGACTTACATTTCTTGGTGTTCTTCTCATTAATTCTCTTGGCATTCTTATAGAATTCCTAGAATTTTACAGTTTCTTCAGGATGGTTTGGAAAAAGGTTTGTCTGCAAGTTCCTTGAAAGGACAAATCTCTGCTCTTTCTGTACTTTCTCTTGTAAGGTGTATCCAGTCCACGGATTCATCCATTACTTGTGGGATATTCTCCTTCCCAACAGGAAGCTGCAAGAGGATCATCCACAGCAGAGCTGTCTATATAGCTCCTCCCCTAACTGCTACTACCAGTCATTCTCTTGCAGCTCTCGACAAGAAAGGAAGTATCAAGAGAGATGTGGTGAATTAGTGTAGTTTATCTTCAATCAAAACGGTACCGGCTTTGTACTGTTTTTACCTCAGGCAGAAATTAGAAGAAGAGTTTTGCCTGAGGTTTTTGATGATCTTAGCAGGTTGTAACTAAGGTCCACTGCTGTTCTCACACATAACTGAAGAGTATGGGAAAACTTCAGCTGGGGGAACGGCCTGCAGAATTAACTGCCCTGAGGTAAGTATATTTTTTTCTAGAGAGATGATAAGGTCTAGAAAATGCTGACAGTGCCTGATATATTTAAGGTAAGCCTGATTACAGTGATTTAGCAATGACTGGCATCATGCTTGCAGTAAAGGGTAATATTCATGTTACTTACTCTTATTACTTAGTATGTAAAACGGTTGCATGATATATAAAAAACGTTTTTTACTGAGGGTGATAAATCTTTATTTGGGGCCTAGTTTTCCACATGGCTGACTAGATTTCTCCTAGGAGTAGTTATTTATGGCCCTTTCACTTTGAGTGCATGGTGGGAGGGGCCTATTTTTGCGCTCTAATTGCGCAGTAGTTTTTACATTCTGAGACATCCAGCTTCCCTGAAGGAGTCCCCTGACATATTGGACCTCTGTAAAGGGTTTTTGTGCCTACAAAAAGGAGCCACAGTAGAGCTGTGGCAGTTTGCTTGTGACTGTTATAACGGTTAATTAAAGTGTTTTCCAAGCTTGCTGGTCTCATTACTAGTCGGTTAAACATGTCTGACATAGAGGAAACTCCTTGTTCATTATGTTTAGAAGCCATTGTGGAACCCCCTCTTAAAATGTGTACCAAATGCACTGATCTTACTATAAATTTTAAAGACCATATTCTGGCTTTAAAAGATTTATCACCAGAGGAAATTGACAAGGGGGAAGTTATGCCGACTAACTCTCCCCACGTGTCAGAGCCTATAACTCCCGCTCAAGGGACGCCAAGTACATCTAGCGCGCCCATTGCGTATACTTTACAAGACATGGCGGCAGTTATAAATCATACCCTTACAGAGGTATTGTCCAAACTGCCAGGGTTACAAGGAAAGCGAGACAGCTCTGGGGCTAGAACAAATATAGAGCTCTCTTTAGTAGCTATGTCTGATATACCCTCACAATGTGCAGAAGCCGAAGCAGGAGAGCTTCTATCTGTGGGTGATTTTTCTGACTCAGGGAAGACACTTCAACCTGATTCTGATATGTCTACATTTAAATTTAAGCTTGAACACCTCCGCGTGTTGCTCAGGGAGGTTTTAGCAACTCTGGATGACTGTGACACCATTGTAGTCCCAGAGAAATTGTGTAAATTGGATAAATACTATGCAGTGCCTGTTTACACTGATGTTTTTCCAATACCTAAGAGGTTTTCAGAAATTATTACTAAGGAATGGGATAGACCAGGTGTGTACCGTTCTCTCCCCCTCCTGTTTTTAAAAACATGTTTCCTATAGATGCCGCTACACGGGACTTGTGGCAAACGGTCCCTAAGGTGGAGGGAGCAGTCTCTACCCTAGCGAAGCGTACAACTATCCCTGTCGAGGACAGTTGTGCTTTTCTAGATCCAATAGACAAAAAATTAGAGGGTTACCTTAATAAAATTTTTATTCAACAAGGTTTAATTCTCCAGCCCCTTGCATGCATTGCCCCTGTCACTGCTGCTGCGGCCTTCTGGTTTGAGTCTCTAGAAGAGGCTCTACAGGTAGAAACCCCATTGGATGATATCCTTGACAAGCTTAAAGCTCTTAAGCTAGCCAATTCATTTGTTTCTGACGCCGTTGTTCATTTAACCAAGCTAACGGCTAAAAACTCAGGTTTTGCTATTCAGGCGCGTAGGGCGCTATGGCTCAAATCCTGGTCAGCTGTTACTTCAAAGTCTAAGCTTCTCAACATTCCCTTCAAGGGGCAGACCCTATTCGGGCCTGGACTGAAGGAGATCATTTCTGATATTACTGGAGGAAAAGGTCACGCCCTTCTTCAGGATAGGTCCAACAAATTAAGGACCAAACAGACTAATTTTCGTTCCTTTCGAAACTTCAAGGGTGGCGCAGCTTCAACTTCCTCTAATACAAAACAAGAGGGAATTTTGCCCAGTCCAAGCCGGTCTGGAGACCTAACCAGGCTTGGAACAAAGGAAAGCAGGCCAAAAAACCTGCTGCTGCCTCTAAAACAGCATGAAGGGTCAGCCCCCGATCCGGAAACGGATCTAGTAGGGGGCAGACTTTCTCTCTTCGCCCAGGCTTGGGCAAGAGATGTCCAGGATCCCTGGGCGTTGGAAATTGTGTCCCAGGGATATCTTCTGGAGTTCAAAGCTTCTTCCCCAAAAGGGAGATTTCATCTCTCACAATTATCTACAAACCAGATAAAGAGAGAGGCATTCTTACGTTGTGTTCAAGGCCTCCTAGTTATGGGAGTGATCCACCCAATTCCAAAGGAGGAACAGGGGCAAGGCTTCTATTCAAATCTGTTTGTAGTTCCCAAGAAAGAGGGAACTTTCAGACCAATCTTAGATCTCAAGATCCTAAACAAATTTCTCAGGGTCCCATCCTTCAAGATGGAGACTATTCGAACCATCCTACCTATGATCCAGGAGGGTCAATATATGACTACCGTGGACTTAAAGGATGCTTATCTTCACATTCCGATACACAGATATCATCGGTTTCTCAGGTTCGCCTTCCTAGACAGGCATTACCAGTTTTCCAGTCCACGAATCATCCATTACTTGTGGGATATTCTCCTTCCCAACAGGAAGCTGCAAGAGGATCACCCACAGCAGAGCTGTCTTTATAGCTCCAACCCCTAACTGCCACCTCCAGTCATTCTCTTGCAGCTCTCGACAAGCATGGAAGCAGTTAGAGAGATGTGGTGTAATTTAGTTGTTTTTCTTCAATTCAAAAGTTTATTTCTCTTGTAGTGTATCCAGTCCACAGATCATCCATTACTTGTGGGATATTCTCCTTCCCAACAGGAAGTTGCAAGAGGATCACCCACAGCAGAGCTGCTATATAGCTCCTCCCCTCACTGCCATATCCAGTCATTCTCTTGCAACTCTCAACTAAGATGGAGGTCATAAGAGGACTGTGGTGTTTTATACTTAGTTTATTTCTTCAATCAAAACTTTGTTATTTTTAAATGGTACTGGAGTGTACTGTTTATCTCAGGCAGTATTTAGAAGAAGAATCTGCCTGCGTTTTCTATGATCTTAGCAGAAGTAACTAAGATCCTTTGCTGTTCTCACATATTCTGAGGAGTGAGGTAACTTCAAAATGCTGCTGATACCGAAGTAATGTAAGTAAAGCCTTAAATGCAGTGATAGCGACTGGTATCAGGCTTATTAATAGAGATACATACTCTTATAAAAGTGTATTTTTAAAACGTTTGCTGGCATGTTTAATCGTTTTTTACATATGTTTGGTGATAAAACTTATTGGGGCCTAGTTTTTTCCACATGGCTGGCTTGAATTTTGCCTAGAAACAGTTCCCTGAGGCTTCCCACTGTTGTAATATGAGTGGGAGGGGCCTATTTTAGCGTTTTTTTTGCACAGCAAAAATTACAGACACAGACATCCAGCTTCTTCCTGCATGATCCAGGACTTCTCTGAAGGGCTCAAAAGGCTTCAAAAGTCGTATTGAGGGTGGTAAAAAGCCACAGTAGAGCTGTGGCAGTTGTTGTGACTGTTTAAAAAAACGTTTTTGTCATTTGTTATCCCGTTTTTGGTATTAAGGGGTTAATCATCCATTTGCAAGTGGGTGCAATGTTCTGCTATCTTATTACATACACTGTAAAAATTTCGTTAGTGTAACTGCATTTTTTCACTGTTATTTCAAAATTTGGGAAAATTTGTGTTTCTTAAAGGCGCAGTAACGTTTTTTATATTGCTTGTAAACTTGTTTTAAAGTGTTTTCCAAGCTTGCTAGTCTCATTGCTAGTCTGTTTAAACATGTCTGACACATAGGAACCTACTTGTTCATTATGTTTGAAAGCCATGGTGGAGCCCCATAGGAGAATGTGTACTAAATGTATTGATTTCACCTTAAACAGTAAAGATCAGTCTTTATCTATAAAAGAATTATCACCAGAGGGTTCTGTCGAGGGGGAAGTTATGCCGACTAACTCTCCCCACGTGTCAGACCCTTCGCCTCCCGCTCAGGGGACGCACGCTAATATGGCGCCAATTACATCAGGGACGCCCATAGCGATTACCTTGCAGGACATGGCTGCAATCATGAATAATACCCTGTCAGAGGTATTATCTAGATTGCCTGAATTAAGAGGCAAGCGCGATAGCTCTGGGGTTAGGAGAGATACAGAGTGCGCAAATGCTGTTAGAGCCATGTCTGATACTGCGTCACAGTATGCAGAACATGAGGACGGAGAGCTTCAGTCTGTGGGTGACATCTCTGACTCGGGGAAACCTGATTCATAGATTTCTAATTTTAAATTTAAGCTTGAGAACCTCCGTGTATTGCTTGGGGAGGTATTAGCTGCTCTGAATGACTGTAACACAGTTGCAATTCCAGAGAAATTGTGTAGGCTGGATAGATACTATGCGGTGCCGGTGTGTACTGACATTTTTCCTATACCTAAAAGGCTTATAGAAATTAATTAGCAAGGAGTGGGATAGACCCGGTGTGCCCTTTTCCCCACCACCTATATTTAGAAAAATGTTTCCAATAGACGCCACTACACGGGACTTATGGCAGACGGTCCCTAAGGTGGAGGGAGCAGTTTCTACTTTAGCAAAGCGTACCACTATCCCGGTTGAGGACAGTTGTGCTTTTTCAGATCCAATGGATAAAAAATTGGAGGGTTACCTTAAGGAAATGTTTATTCAACAAGGTTTTATTTTACAGCCCCTTGTATCCATTGCGCCTGTCACTGCGGCGGCGGCATTCTGGTTTGAGGCCCTGGAAGAGGCCATCCAGACAGCTCCATTGAATGAAATTATTGACAAGCTTAGAACGCTTAAGCTAGCTAACTCATTTGTTTCTGATGCCATTGTTCATTTGACTAAACTAACGGCTTAGAATTCCGGATTCGCCATCCAGGCGCGTAGGGCGCTATGGCTTAAATCCTGGTCAGCTGACGTGACTTCAAAGTCTAAATTACTCAACATTCCTTTCAAGGGGCAGACCTTATTCGGGCCTGGCTTGAAGGAAATTATTGCTGACATTACTGGAGGCAAGGGTCATACCCTTCCTCAGGACAGGGCCAAATCAAAGGCCAAACAGTCTAATTTTTGTGCCTTTCGAAATTTCAAGGCAGGAGCAGCATCAACTTCCTCCGCTTCAAAACAAGAGGGAACTGTTGCTCATTCCAGACAGGCCTGGAAACCTAAACAGTCCTGGAACAAGGGCAAGCAGGCCAGAAAGCCTGCTGCTGCCCCCAAGACATCATGAAGGAACGGCCCCCTATCCGGAAACGGATCTAGTGGGGGGCAGACTTTCTCTCTTCGCCCAGGGGTGGGCAAGAGATGTTCAGGATCCCTGGGCGTTGGAGATCATATCTCAGGGATATCTTCTGGACTTCAAAGCTTCTGCTCCACAAGGGAGATTTCACCTTTCAAGGTTATCAGCAAACCAGATAAAGAAAGAGGCATTCCTAAGTTGTGTGCAAGACCTCCTAGTAATGGGAGTGATCCATCCAGTTCCGTGGACGGAACAAGGACAGGGATTTTATTCAAATCTGTTTGTGGTTCCCAAGAAAGAGGGAACCTTCAGACCAATCTTGGATCTAAAGATCTTAAACAAATTCCTCAGAGTTCCATCATTCAAAATGGAAACTATTCGGACCATCCTACCCATGATCCAAGAGAGTCAGTACATGACCACAGTGGACTTAGAGGATGCCTACCTTCACATACCGATTCACAAATATCATCATTGGTTCCTAAGGTTTGCCTTTCTAGACAGGCATTACCAATTTGTAGCTCTTCCCTTCAGGTTGGCCACTGCCCCGAGAATTTTACAAAGGTTCTGGGCTCACTGCTGGTGGTTCTAAGACCGCGAGGCATAGCGGTGGCTCCGTATCTAGACGACATCCTGATACAGACGTCAAGCTTTCAAATTGCCAAGTCTCATACAGAGATAGTTCTGGCATTTCTGAGGTCGCATGGGTGGAAAGTGAACGTGGAAAAGAGTTCTCTATCACCACTCACAAGAGTCTCCTTCCTAGGGACTCTTATAGATTCTGTAGAGATGAAAATTTACCTGACGGAGTCCAGGTTATCAAAACTTCTAAATGCTTGCCGTGTCCTTCATTCCATTCCACGCCCGTCAGTGGCTCAGTGCATGGAAGTAATCGGCTTAATGGTAGCGGCAATGGACATAGTGCCATTTGCGCGCCTGCATCTCAGACCGCTGCAATTATGCATGCTAAGTCAGTGGAATGGGGATTACTCAGATTTGTCCCCTCTACTAAATCTGGATCAAGAGACCAGAGATTCTCTTCTCTGGTGGCTTTCTCAGGTCCATCTGTCCAAGGGTATGACCTTTCGCAGGCCAGATTGGACGATTGTAACAACAGATGCCAGCCTTCTAGGTTGGGGCGCAGTCTGGAACTCCCTGAAGGCTCAGGGATCGTGGACTCAGGAGGAGAAACTCCTCCCAATAAATATTCTGGAGTTAAGAGCAATATTCAATGCTCTTCTAGCTTGGCCTCAGTTAGCAACACTGAGGTTCATCAGATTTCAGTCGGACAACATCACGACTGTGGCTTACATCAACCATCAAAGGGGAACCAGGAGTTCCCTAGCGCTGTTAGAAGTCTCAAAGATAATTCGCTGGGCAGAGTCTCACTCTTGCCACCTGTCAGCGATCCACATCCCAGGCGTAGAGAACTGGGAGGCGGATTTTCTAAGTCGTCAGACTTTTCATCCGGGGGAGTGGGAACTCCATCCGGAGGTGTTTGCTCAACTGGTCCATAGTTGGGGCAGACCAGAACTGGATCTCATGGCGTCTCGCCAGAATGCCAAGCTTCCTTGTTACGGATCCAGGTCCAGGGACCCGGGAGCAACGCTGATAGATGCTCTAGCAGCTCCTTGGTTCTTCAACCTGGCCTATGTGTTTCCACCGTTTCCTCTGCTCCCTCGACTGATTGCCAAAATCAAACAGGAGAGAGCATCGGTGATTCTGATAGCGCCTGCGTGGCCACGCAGGACCTGGTATGCAGACCTAGTGGACATGTCATCTCTTCCACAATGGACTCTGCCTCTGAGGCAGGACCTTCTAATACAAGGTCCTTTCAATCATCCAAATCTAATTTCTCTGAGACTGACTGCATGGAGATTGAACGCTTGATTCTATCAAGGCGTGGCTTCTCCGAGTCAGTCATTGATACCTTAATACAGGCTCGGAAGCCTGTCACCAGGAAAATCTACCATAAGATATGGCTTAAATATCTTTATTGGTGTGAATCCAAGAGTTACTCATGGAGTAAGGTTAGGATTCCTAGGATATTGTCCTTTCTCCAAGAGGGTTTGGACAAAGGCTTATCAGCTAGTTCTTTAAAAGGACAGATCTCTGCTCTGTCTATTCTTTTGCACAAGCGTCTGGCAGAAGTTCCAGACGTCCAGGCATTTTGTCAGGCTTTGGTTAGGATTAAGCCTGTGTTTAAAACTGTTGCTCCCCCGTGGAGCTTAAACTTGGTTCTTAAAGTTCTTCAGGGAGTTCCGTTTGAACCCCTTAATTCCATGAGATATTAAACTTTTATCTTGGAAAGTTCTGTTTTTGATGGCTATTTCCTCGGCTCAAAGAGTCTCTGAGTTATCTGCCTTACATTGTGATTCTCCTTATCTGATTTTTCATTCAGACAAGGTAGTTCTGCGTACCAAACCTGGGTTTTTACCTAAGGTGGTTTCTAACAGGAATATCAATCAAGAGATTGTTGTTCCATCATTGTGCCCTAATCCTTCTTCAAAGAAGGAACGTCTTTTGCATAATCTGGACGTAGTCCGTGCCTTGAAGTTTTACTTACAGGCTACTAAAGATTTTCGTCAAACATCTGCCCTGTTTGTCGTTTACTCTGGACAGAGGAGAGGTCAAAAAGCTTTGGCAACCTCTCTCTCCTTTTGGCTTCGGAGCATAATACGCTTAGCCTATGAGACTGCTGGACAGCAGCCCCCTGAAAGGATTACAGCTCATTCTACTAGAGCTGTGGCTTCCATCTGGGCCTTTAAAAATGAGGCCTCTGTTGAACAGATTTGCAAGGCTGTGACTTGGTCTTCGCTTCACACCTTTTCAAAATTTTACAAATTTGATACTTTTGCTTCTTCGGAGGCTGTTTTTGGGAGAAAGGTTCTACAGGCAGTGGTTCCTTCCGTTTAAGTTCCTGCCTTGTCCCTCCCATCATCCGTGTACTTTAGCTTTGGTATTGGTATCCCACAAGTAATGGATGATCCATGGACTGGATACACTTAACAAGAGAAAACATAATTTATGCTTACCTGATAAATTTATTTCTCTTGTAGTGTATCCAGTCCACGGCCGCCCTGTCCTTTTAAGGCAGGTCTAAATTTTAATTAAACTACAGTCACCACTGCACCCTATTGTTTCTCCGTTCTCGTCTTGTTTCGGTCGAATGACTGGATATGGCAGTGAGGGGAGGAGCTATATAGCAGCTCTGCTGTGGGTGATCCTCTTGCAACTTCCTGTTGGGAAAGAGAATATCCCACAAGTAATGGATGATCCGTGGACTGGATACACTACAAGAGAAATAAATTTATCAGGTAAGCATAAATTATGTTTTTTAAATGGTACCGGAGTTGTACTATTTTGGTCTCAGGCAGAAAATAGAAGAACAGTCTGCCTGTGGTCTCTAATGATCTTAGCAGGTTTTAACTAAGATCCATTGCTGTTCTCACACATAACTGAAGAGAGAGGTAACTTCAGCTTGGGGAATAGCGTGCAGGGTATCCTGCTATGAGGTATGTGCAGTCTAAATTTTTCTAGAGAAATGTATATGCTAGAAAATGCTGTTGATATCGGATTTATTTAAGGTAAGCCTGATTACAGTGATTTAATAATGACTAGTATCATGCTAGTTCCTTTGGGTTAGCTACGGCACCAAGAATCTTTACGAAGGTTCTAGGGTCACTCCTAGCGGTCCTAAGGCCGCGGGGTATAGCAGTAGCCCCTTACCTAGACGACATTCTGATACAGGCGTCAAATGTTCAAATCGCCAAGTCCCATTCGAACATTGTTCTGGCATTCCTGAGGTCTCATGGGTGGAAAGTGAACGAAGAAAAGAGTTCTCTATCCCCTCTCACGAGAGTTTCCTTCCTAGGAACTCTGATAGATTCTGTAGAAATGAAGATTTACCTGACAGAGGCCAGGTTGTCAAAACTTCTAAATTCCTGCCGTGTTCTTTATTCTACTTCTCGCCCTTCAGTGGCTCAGTGTATGGAAGTAATCGGCTTAATGGTAGCAGCAATGGACATAGTGCCGTTTGCCCGCCTACATCTCAGACCGCTGCAACTCTGCATGCTCAGTCAGTGGAATGGGGATTACACAGATTTGTCCCCTCTACTAAATCTGGATCTAGAGACCAGGGATTCTCTTCTCTGGTGGCTATCTCGGTCCATCTGTCCAAGGGTATGACCTTCCGCAGGCCAGATTGGACAATAGAAACGACAGATGCCAGCCTGGGCTGGGGTGCAGTCTGGAACTCCCTGAAGGCTCAGGGCTCGTGGACTCAGGAGGAGGCACTCCTTCTGATAAACATTCTGGAACTAAGAGCGATATTCAATGCTCTTCAGGCTTGGCCTCAGCTTGCTGCGGTCAGGTTCATCAGATTTCAGTCGGACAATATCACGACTATAGCCTACATCAACCATCAAGGGGGAACAAGGAGTTCCCTAGCAATGTTGGAGGTTTCAAAAATAATTCTATGGGCAGAGGTTCACTCTTGCCATCTATCAGCTATCCATATCCCAGGAGTAGAGAACTGGGAGGCGGATTTTCTAAGTCGGCAGAGTTTTCGTCCGGGGGAGTGGGAACTCCATCCGCAGGTGTTTGCACAGTTGATTCAACTTTGGGGCAAACCAGAACTGGATCTCATGGCGTCTCGTCAGAACGCCAAGCTTCTTTGTTACGGATCCAGGTCCAGGGATCCCAAGGCAGCGCTGATAGATGCTCTAGCAGCGCCTTGGTCCTTCAACCTGGCTTATGTGTTTCCATCGTTTCCTCTGCTCCCTCGTCTGACTGCCAAGATCAAGCAGGAGAGAGCTTCGGTGATTTTGATAGCACCTGCGAGGCCACGCAAGACTTGGTATGCAGATCTGGTGGACATGTCATCCCTTCCACCATGCACTCTGCCGCTGAAGCAGGACCTTTTACTTCAGGGTCCTTTCAACCATCTAAATCTATCATAAGATATGGTGTAAATATCTTCATTGGTGTGAATCCAAGGGTTACTCATGGAGTAAAGTCAGGATTCCTAGGATATTATCTTTTCTCCAAGAAGGATTGGAGAAGGGATTGTCAGCTAGTTCCTTAAAGGGACAGATTTCTGCTCTGTCTATTCTTTTGCACAAGCGTCTGGTGGATGTTCCATACGTTCAGGCGTTTTGTCAGGATTTAGTTAGAATCTAGCCTGTGTTTAAACCTGTTGCTCCGCCATGGAGTTTAAATTTAGTTCTTAAAGTTCTTCAAGGGGTTCCGTTTGAACCTCTGCATTCCATAGATATCAAGCTTTTATCTTGGAAAGTTCTGTTCTTGGTAGCTATCTCTTCGGCTTGAAGAGTTTCAGAGTTATTTGCCTTACAGTGTGATTCCCCTTATCTGATCTTCCATGCAGATAAGGTAGTTTCTTTCATGTAATTAGCAAGAGTCCATGAGCTAGTGACGTATGGGATATACATTCCTACCAGGAGGGGCAAAGTTTCCCAAACCTCAAAATGCCTATAAATACACCCCTCACCACACCCACAAATCAGTTTTACAAACTTTGCCTCCTATGGAGGTGGTGAAGTAAGTTTGTGCTAGATTCTACGTTGATATGCGCTCCGCAGCAGGTTGGAGCCTGCTTTTCCCCTCAGCGTGCAGTGAATGTCAGAGGGATGTGAGGAGAGTATTGCCTATTTGAATTCAATGATCTCCTTCTACGGGGTCTATTTCATAGGTTCTCTGTTATCGGTCGTAGAGATTCATCTCTTACCTCCCTTTTCAGATCGACGATATACTCTTATATATACCATTACCTCTACTGATTCTCGTTTCAGTACTGGTTTGGCTTTCTACTACATGTAGATGAGTGTCCTGGGGTAAGTAAGTCTTATTTTCTGTGACACTTTAAGCTATGGTTGGGCACTTTTATATAAAGTTCTAAATATATGTATTCAAACATTTATTTGCCTTGACTCAGGATGTTCAACGTTCCTTATTTCAGACAGTCAGTTTCATATTTGGGATAATGCATATGAATAAATCAATTTTTTTCTTACCTTAAAATTTGACTTTTTTTCCTGTGGGCTGTTAGGCTCGCGGGGGCTGAAAATGCTTCATTTTATTGCGTCATTCTTGGCGCTGACTTTTTTGGCGCAAAAAGTTTTTTTCTGTTTCCGGCGTCATACTTGACGTTTTTTTGCGCCAAAAGTGTCGGCGTTCCGGATGTGGCGTCATTTTTGGCGCCAAAAGCATTTAGGCGCCAAATAATGTGGGCGTCTTTTTTGGCGCTAAAAAATATGGGCGTCACTTTTGTCTCCACATTATTTAAGTCTCATTATTTATTGCTTCTGGTTGCTAGAAGCTTGTTCACTGGCATTTTTTCCCATTCCTGAAACTGTCATTTAAGGAATTTGATCAATTTTGCTTTATATGTTGTTTTTTCTATTACATATTGCAAGATGTCCCAGATTGACACTGAGTCAGAAGATACTTCTGGAAAAACGCTGCCTGGTGCTGGATCTACCAAAGTTAAGTGTATCTGTTGTAAACTTGTGGTATCTGTTCCTCCAGCTGTTGTTTGTAATGAATGTCATGACAAACTTGTTAATGCAGATAATATTTCTTTTAGTAATGTTACATTACCTGTTGTGGTTCCATCAACATCTAATACTCAGAGTGTTCCTGTTAACATAAGAGATTTTGTTTCTAAATCTATTAAGAAGGCTATGTCTGTTATTCCCCCTTCTAGTAAACGTAAAAGGTCTTTTAAAACTTCTAATTTTTCAGATGAATTTTTAAATGAACATCATCATTCTGATTCTGATAGTGGTTCCTCTGGTTCAGAGGATTCTGTCTCAGAGGTTGATGCTGATAAATCTTCATATTTATTCAAAATGGAATTTATTCGTTCTTTACTTAAAGAGGTCTTAATTGCATTAGAAATAGAGGATTCTGGTCCTCTTGATACTAAATCTAAACGTTTAAATAAGGTTTTTAAATCTCCTGTAGTTATTCCAGAGGTTTTTCCTGTCCCTGATGCTATTTCTGAAGTAATCTCCAGGGAATGGAATAATTTGGGTAATTCATTTACTCCTTCTAAACGTTTTAAGCAATTATATCCTGTGCCATCTGACAGATTAGAATTTTGGGACAAAATCCCTAAGGTTGATGGGGCTGTCTCTACTCTTGCTAAACATACTACTATTCCTACGGCAGATAGTACTTCCTTTAAGGATCCTTTAGATAGGAAGATTGAATCCTTTCTAAGAAAAGCTTACTTATGTTCAGGTAATCTTCTTAGACCTGCTATATCTTTAGCGGATGTTGCTGCCGCTTCAACTTTTTGGTTAGAAGCTTTAGCGCAACAAGTAACAGATCATAACTCTCATAGCATTGTTAATCTTCTTCAACATGCTAATAACTTTATTTGTGATGCCATCTTTGATATCATTAGAGTTGATGTCAGGTATATGTCTCAAGCTATTTTAGCTAGAAGAGCTTTATGGCTTAAAACTTGAAATGCTGATATGTCTTCTAAGTCAACTTTGCTTTCCCTTTCTTTCCAGGGTAATAAATTATTTGGTTCTCAGTTGGATTCTATTATCTTAACTGTTACTGGAGGGAAAGGAACTTTTTTACCACAGGATAAAAAATCTAAAGGTAAATTTAGGTCTAATAATCGTTTTCGTTCCTTTCGTCACAATAAGGAACAAAAGCCTGATCCTTCGCCCTCAGGAGCGGTATCAGTTTGGAAACCATCTCCAGTCTGGAATAAATCCAAGCCTTTTAGAAAACCATAGCCAGCTCCCAAGTCCACATGAAGGTGCGGCCCTCATTCCAGCCCAGCTGGTAGGGGGCAGATTACGATTTTTCAAACAAATTTGGATCAATCCAATTCACAATCTTTGGATTCAAAACATTGTTTCAGAAGAGTTGAGAATTGGCTTCAAGATAAGGCCTCCTGCAAAGAGATTTTTTTTCTTTCCTGTGTCCCAGTAAATCCAGCGAAGGCTCAAGCATTTCTGAAATGTGTTTCAGATCTAGAGTTGGCTGGAGTAATTATGCCAGTTCCAGTTCTGGAACAGGGGATGGGGTTTTATTCAAATCTCTTCATTGTACCAAAGAAGGAGAATTCCTTCAGACCAGTTCTGGATCTAAAAATATTGAATCGTTATGTAAGGATACCAACATTCAAAATGGTAACTGTAAGGACTATTCTGCCTTTTGTTCAGCAAGGGCATTATATGTCCACAATAGATTTACAGGATGCATATCTGCATATTCCGATTCATCCAGATCACTATCAGTTTCTGAGATTCTCTTTCCTAGACAAGCATTACCAGTTTGTGGCTCTGCCGTTTGGCCTAGCAACAGCTCCAAGGATTTTTACAAAGGTTCTCGGTGCCCTTCTGTCTGTAATCAGAGAACAGGGTATTGTGGTATTTCCTTATTTGGACGATATCTTGGTACTTGCTCAGTCTTCACATTTAGCAGAATCTCATACGAATCGACTTGTGTTGTTTCTTCAAGATCATGGTTGGAGGATCAATTTACCGAAAAGTTCATTGATTCCTTAAACAAGGGTTACCTTTTTAGGTTTCCAGATAGATTCAGTGTCCATGACTCTGTCTCTGACAGACAAGAGACGTCTAAAATTGATCTCAGCTTGTCGAAACCTTCAATCACAATCATTCCCTTCGGTAGCCTTATGCATGGAAATTCTAGGTCTTATGACTGCTGCATCGCATGCGATCCCCTTTGCTCGTTTTCACATGCGACCTCTTCAGCTCTGTATGCTGAACCAGTGGTGCAGGGATTACACAAAGATATCTCAATTAATATCTTTAAAACCGATTGTACGACACTCTCTGACGTGGTGGACAGATCACCATCGTTTAGTTCAGGGGGCTTCTTTTGTTCTTCCGACCTGGACTGTAATTTCAACAGATGCAAGTCTGACAGGTTGGGGAGCTGTTTGGGGGTCTCTGACAGCACAAGGGGTTTGGGAATCTCAGGAGGTGAGATTACCAATCAATATTTTGGAACTCCGTGCAATTTTCAGAGCTCTTCAGTCATGGCCTCTTCTAAAGAGAGAATCGTTCATTTGTTTTCAGACAGACAATGTCACAACTGTGGCATACATCAATCATCAATGAGGGAATCACAGTCCTCTGGCTATGAAAGAAGTATCTCGAATACTGGTATGGGCGGAATCCAGCTCCTGTCTAGTTTCTGCGGTTCATATCCCAGGTATAGACAATTGGGAAGCGGATTATCTCAGTCGCCAAACGTTACATCCGGGCGAATGGTCTCTTCACCCAGAGGTATTTCTTCAGATTGTTCAAATGTGGGGACTTCCAGAAATAGATCTGATGGCTTCTCATCTAAACAAGAAACTTCCCAGGTATCTGTCCAGATCCAGGGATCCTCAAGCGGAAGCAGTGGATGCATTGTCACTTCCTTGGAAGTATCATCCTGCCTATATCTTTCCGCCTCTAGTTCTTCTTCCAAGAGTAATCTCCAAGATTCTGAAGGAATGCTCGTTTGTTCTGCTGGTGGCTCCAGCATGGCATCACAGGTTTTGGTATGCGGATCTTGTCCGGATGGCCTCTTGCCAACCGTGGACTCTTCCGTTAAGACCAGACCTTCTGTCGCAAGGTCCTTTTTTCCATCAGGATCTCAAATCCTTAAATTTAAAGGTATGGAGATTGAACGCTTGATTCTTAGTCAAAGAGGTTTCTCTGACTCTGTGATTAATACTATGTTACAGGCTCGTAAATCTGTATCTAGGAAGATATATTATAGAGTCTGGAAGACTTACATTTCTTGGTGTCTTTCTCATCTCTTTTCCTGGCATTCTTTTAGAATTCCGAGAATTTTACAGTTTCTTCAGGATGGTTTGGATAAAGGTTTGTCTGCAAGTTCCTTGAAAGGACAAATCTCTGCTCTTTCTGTTCTTTTTCATAGAAAGATTGCTAATCTTCCTGATATTCATTGTTTTGTACAAGCTTTGGTTCATATAAAACCTGTCATTAAGTCAATTTCTCCTCCTTGGAGTTTGAATTTGGTTCTGGGGGCTCTTCAAGCTCCTCCGTTTGAACCTATGCATTCATTAGACATTAAATTACTTTCTTGGAAAGTTTTGTTTCTTTTGGCCATCTCTTCTGCTAGAAGAGTTTCTGAATTATCTGCTCTTTCTTGTGAGTCTCCTTTTCGGATTTTTCATCAGGATAAGGCGGTGTTGCGAACTTCTTTTAAATTTTTACCTAAGGTTGTGAATTCTAACAACATTAGTAGAGAAATTGTGGTTCCTTCATTATGTCCTAATCCTAAGAATTCTAAGGAGAGATCATTGCATTCTTTGGATGTAGTTAGAGCTTTGAAATATTATGTTGAAGCTACTAAGAATTTCCAAAAGACTTCTAGTCTATTTGTTATCTTTTCCGGTTCTAGGAAAGGTCAGAAGGCCTCTGCCATTTCTTTGGCATCTTGGTTGAAATCTTTAATTCATCATGCTTATGTCGAGTCGGGTAAAACTCCTCCTCAAAGGATTACAGCTCATTCTACTAGGTCAGTTTCTACTTCCTGGGCGTTTAGGAATGAAGCTTCGGTTGATCAGATTTGCAAAGCAGCAACTTGGTCTTCTTTGCATACTTTTACTAAATTCTACCATTTTGATGTGTTTTCTTCATCTGAAGCAGTTTTTGGTAGAAAAGTACTTCAGGCAGCTGTTTCAGTTTGATTCTTCTGCTTATAATTTCAGTTTTTTTCATTATAAGATTTAAACTTTATTTTGGGTGTGGATTATTTTCAGCAGAATTGGCTGTCTTTATTTTATCCCTCCCTCTCTAGTGACTCTTGCGTGGAAGATCCACATCTTGGGTAGTCATTATCCCATACGTCACTAGCTCATGGACTCTTGCTAATTACATGAAAGAAAACATAATTTATGTAAGAACTTACCTGATAAATTCATTTCTTTCATATTAGCAAGAGTCCATGAGGCCCACCCTTTTTTTGTGGTGGTTTTGATTTTTTTGTATAAAGCACAATTATTCCAATTCCTTATTTTTTATGCTTTCGCACTTTTTTTTTTATCACCCCACTTCTTGGCTATACGTTAAACTGATTTGTGGGTGTGGTGAGGGGTGTATTTATAGGCATTTTGAGGTTTGGGAAACTTTGCCCCTCCTGGTAGGAATGTATATCCCATACGTCACTAGCTCATGGACTCTTGCTAATATGAAAGAAATGAATTTATCAGGTAAGTTCTTACATAAATTATGTTTTTGCGTACCAAACCTGGGTTTCTTCCTAAGGTGGTATCTAATAACAATATCAATCAGGAGATTGTTGTTCCGTCACTGTGTCCTAATCCTTCTTCAAAGAAGGAACATCTATTACACAATCTTGACGTGGTTCGTGCTTTAAAGTTTTATTTACAAGCTACTAAGGATTTTTGTCAAACATCTGCATTGTTTGTTGTCTACTCTGGACAGAGGAGAGGCCAAAAGGCTTCAGCAACTTCTCTTTCTTTTTGGTTAAGAAGTATAGCTTATGAGACTGCTGGCCAGCAGCCTCCTGAAAGAATTACAACTCATTCCACTAGAGCGGTGGCTTCCACATGGGCTTTTAAAAATGAGGCTTCTGTTGAACAGATTTGTAAGGCGGCGACTTGGTCTTCGCTTCAAACTTTTTCTAAATTCTACAAATTTGATACTTTTGCTTCTTCGGAGGCTATATTTGGGAGAAAGGTCTTACAGGCAGTGGTGCCTTCCGTTTAAGCGCCTGCCTTGTCCCTCCCTTCATCCGTGTCCTATAGCTTTGGTATTGGTATCCCACAAGTAATGGATGAATCCGTGGACTGGATACACCTTACAAGACAAAACAAAATTTATGCTTACCTGATAAATTTATTTCTCTTGTTGTGTATCCAGTCCACGGCACGCTCTGTCATTTTAAGGCAGGTGTTTTTTTATTTTTAAACTACAGTCACCACTGCACCCTATAGTTTCTGCTTTCTCTTGCTTGTCTTCGGTCGAATGACTGGTAGTGGCAGTTAGGGGAGGAGCTATATAGATCCTCTTGCAGCTTCCTGTTGGGAAGGAGAATATTCCTCAAGTAATGGATGAATCCGTGGACTGGATACATCACAAGAGAAATACATTTATCAGGTAAGCATAAATTTTGTTTTTTCACAGGAAGATTGCTAATCTTCCTGATATTCATTGTTTTGTACAGGCTTTGGTTCGTATAAAGCCTATCATTAAGTCAATTTCTCCTCCTTGGAGTCTTAATTTGGTTCTGAGGGCTTTACAGGCTTCTCAGTTTGAACCTATGCATTCTCTGGATATTAAATTACTTTCTTGGAAAGTTTTATTCCTTTTGGCCATCTCTTCTGCTAGAAGAGTTTCTGAGTTATCTGCTCTTTCTTGTGAATCTCCTTTTCTGATTTTTCATCAGGATAAGGCGGTGTTGCGGACTTCATTTAATTTTTTACCTAAAGTTGTGAATTCTAACCACATTAGTAGAGAAATTGTTGTCCCTTCTTTGTGTCCTAATCCTAAGAATTCTCTGGAGAGATCTTTACATTCTTTGGATGTAGTTAGAGCTTTGAAATATTATGTTGAAGCTACTAAAGATTTCAGGAAGACTTCTAGTCTATTTGTTGTCTTTTCTGGTTCTAGGAAAGGTCAGAAGGCTTCTGCCATTTCTTTGGCATCTTGGTTAGTCTTTGATTCATAATGCTTATGTGGAGTCGGGTAAATCCCCGCCTCAAAGGATTACGGCTCATTCTACTAGGTCAGTTTCTACTTCCTGGGCTTTTAAGAATGAAGCTTCTGTTGATCAGATTTGCAAAGCAGCAACTTGGTCTTCTTTGCATAATTTTACTAAATTCTACCATTTTGATGTTTTCTCTTCTTCTGAAGCAGTTTTTGGTAGAAAAGTACTTCAGGCAGCTGTTTCAGTTTGATTCTTCTGCTTATAATTTCAGTTTTTTTCATTATAAGATTAAAACTTTTTGATTTGGGTTATGGATTATTTTTTCAGCGGAATTGGCTGTCTTTATTTAATCCCTCCCTCTCTAGTGACTCTTGCGTGTAAGATCCACATCTTGGTTATCTGCTATCCCATACGTCACTAGCTCATGGACTCTTGCAATTACATGAAAGAAAACATAATTTATTTAAGAGTCCATGAGGCCCACCCTTTATGATTTTATGGTTATGGTTGTGTGGTTATGATTTTTTTGTATAAAGCACAATTATTCCAATTCCTTCTTTGATGCTTTCGCTCCTTTCTTATCACCCCACTTCTTGGCTATTCGTTAAACTGAATTGTGGGTGTGGTGAGGGGTGTATTTATAGGCATTTTGAGGTTTGGGAAACTTTGCCCCTCCTGGTAGGAATGTATATCCCATACGTCACTAGCTTATGGACTCTTGCCAATATGAAAGAAATGAATTTATCAGGTAAGTTCTTGCATAAATTATGTTTTTCATTACTTAAGATACTCTCAGCTATGGTTTGGGACTTTATGTATTTATATAAAGTTCTAAATATATATATATTGTACTTATATTTGCCATGATTCAGGTTTTCAGAATATTTCCTTTTTCAGACTGTCAGTTTCATATTTGGGAAATGCTTTTTTTTAGCAAAAATTTATTTCTTACCTGGGGTATAGTCTTTTTTTTTTTTTTTTCTTCAAAATGCCAAAGTTTATTGCGTCATTCTTGGCGCAAGATTTTTTTGGCGTGAAGTTGCGTTCGTTGACGCAAATTCGTCATTTCCGGCATCTACGCTGAGTCCTTCACATGGTTGCGTCATCTGTGACGCAAGTGTGTCATTTCCGGATGTTGTTGGCGCCAAAAAATATTTTTCTGTTTGTTGTGTGTCATACCTGGCACCAAATTTTTTCATTATTTAAGACCCCATTCCTAAATGCCTCTTGCCTTTTTCTTTCATGTAATTGGCAAGAGTCCATGAGCTAGTGACGTATGGTATATACATTCCTACCAGGAGGGGCAAAGTTTCCCAAACCTCAAAATGCCTATAAATACACACCCCCCACCCCACCCCACCACACCCACAATTCAGTTTTACAAACTTTGCCTCCTATGGAGGTGGTGAAGTAAGTTTGTGCTAGATTTCTACGTTGATATACGCTTCTCAGCATGCTGAAGCCCGGTTCCTCTTAGAGTGCAGTGAATGACAGAGGGATGTGAAGGGTGTATTACCTATTGAATGCAATAGTCATCCTAACGAGGATCTATTTCATAGGTTCTCTCTTATCGGTCGTAGAGATTCATCTCCTACCTCCCTTTTCAGATCGACGATATACTATTATATACCATTACCTCTGCTGATTCTCGTTTCAGGACTGGTTTGGCTATCTACTTTATGTAGATGAGTGTCTTTTGGTAAGTAGGTTTTCCTTTATTTAGACACTCTCAGCTATGGTTTGGCACTTTATTTGTAAAGTTCTAAATATAATGTTTGTACTTATATTTGCCATGATTCAGGTTTATCAGTATATTTCCTTTTTGCAGACTGTCAGTTTCATTTTGGGAAATGCATATAAAAAATATATATATATATATCTTACCTGGAATTTTCAAATTGACATTCTATCTAAATTGCAGGCTGTTAGGCTCGCGGGTGCGCAAAATGCTATAATTTATTGCGTCATTCTTGGCGCAAGACTTTTTTGGCGAGAGAATTAAGTTTGTTGACGTATTTTCGTCATTTCCGGCGTCTTAGTTGGCAGCGAGAATTTTCACATAGTTGCGTCATCTATGACGCTCGTGTTTGTTGCAGACGTTTTTGTAGCCAAAAAATATTTTGTCAGTTGTGGGCGTCATACTTGGCACCAGATTTCTGACATTATTTAAGTCTTTATTTCATTCTGCTTCTGGTTTTGTTTGCATTTTTTTTCCCATTCCTGAAACTGTCATTTAAGGAAATTGATATTTTGCTTTATATGTTGTTTTTTCTCTTACATTTGCAAGATATCTCAAAAACTGTTCCTGTATCAGAAAACACTGTTGGATTCCTGATGACTGATATCAGTCCTATCAAAGCTAAGTTCATTTATTTTAATTTTATGAATTTTTATCTTTAGCTATGGTTTGTAATAAGTTATCATGATAAATTTTTACATGCAGAGTCCATCAGTATTAATGCATTATCTATTGCTATTCTTTTAATATCTAATGTACAAGATATACCTAGGAATTTATAGGATTATTTTTCTGATTCTATTCTAAAGGCTTTGTCTGCCATCCTGCCTTCTAATAAAATGTAAAGGTCTTTTTTAAACTTCTCATTTAGTTGATGAATTTTCAAATGACCGACAACATACTGAATTATCCTTCTCTGATGAGCATTTATCTGATTCAGAATATCCTTCATCAGATATTGACACTAACAAATCTACATTTTTACTTTTAAATAGAGTACATTCATTCTTTGTTGAAAAGGTGTTGCTTATATTGGATATTGAGGAGACTAGTCCTTTTGATTTTAAGACTAGCTAACATTTAAATTCTGCTTATTAACCTCCTGTGGTTTCTTCAGAGGTTTTTTTCCAGTTCCTGATACTAGGGAATGGAATAGGCCTGGTACTTCTTTTATTCCTTCTTTAAGGTTTTTAAATTGTATCCTTTGCCAGCCGTTAGTTTGGAGTTTTGGGGAAAGATCCCCAAAGTTAATGGGGCTATCTCTACTCTTGCTAAACATACTACTATTCCTATGGAAAATAGTTTTTATTTTTAAGTTCCTTCAGATGGGAAACTTGTATCTTATCTAAGGAAAATTATTTTATTTTCAGGTCCTTTTCTTAGGCCTGCAATTTATTTGGCTGATGTTGCAACTGCTTCAAGTTTTTGGTTGGATACTTTAGCGCAACAAGTATCGGATTATGATTTGTTTAGCATTGTTAAGTTGATTCAACATGCTAATAATTTCATTTGTGATGTAATTTTTTTTTGTTGTTGATATTTTCACAATTGAGGTTAAATCTATGTCTTTAGCTATAAGAACTTTGTGACTTAAATCTTGGAATGCTAATTTGATTTCTAAAATCCAGATTTTTATTTTTCCAAGGTAATAAATTATTTGGTTCACTATTGGATTCAATACTTTCAACTGTTACTCTGGGGAAGGGAGTTTTTTTGCTTCAAGATTAAGTTCTAAGAGTAAATCTTAAGCTTATATTAGTTTTTGTTCTTAATAAGGAACGGAATCCTAATTCTTCCCCAAGTAACATGTTTTTAATTGGAAGCTTTCTTCAAAATGAAATGAATTCAAACCATTTAAAAGATCAAAGTCAGCCCCCAAATTCGCATGAAGGTGCGGCCCTTATTCCAGCTTAGCTGGTAGGGGGCAGGTTAAGCTTTTTCTAAAGTTGTTTGGTTCAATTCGGTCCAAACTTCTTAGATTGGGGTACAGAATAGGATTCAGAGTAAGACCACCTGTGAGAAGTTTTTTTCTCTCTTACATGTTCTAGCTATTCCAGTAAAGGCTCAGACTTTCCTGAAGTGTGTTTCAGACCTAGAGTTATCCGGGATATTCATACCAGTTCCGTTTCAGGAACGGGGTCTGGGGTTTTATTCAGAATTATTCATTGTCCCAAAGAAAGAAAAACTTTTGAATTATCATGTTAGAGTACCATCTTTCAGAATGGTGATTATAAGGTCTATTCTGCCTTTTGTTCAGCAAGGGCATTATTTGCCTACAATAGACTTACAGGATTCATATCTTCATATTCTGTTTTCATTCAGAATATTTTCATTTTCTGAGATTCTCTTTTTTAGACAAGCATTACCAATTTGTTGCTTTTCCTTCTGGCCTAGCGACAGCTCTAAGAATCTTTTCAAGGTTCTCAGTGTTTCCTTATTTGGACGATCTCGTGGTACTTGCTCAGTCTTTTCGTTCTGCAGAATCTCATATGATTCAACTTCTGTTGTTTCTTCAAAGACATGGTTTGAGGATCTTTTTATCAAAAGCTCCTTGATTTCTCAGACAAGGGTCACCTTTTTTAGGTTTCCAGATAGATTGTGTCAATGTCTTTGTCTCTAACAGACAAGAGACAATTTTATTGGGTTCAGCTTGTCGGAACCTTCAGTCTCTATTATTTCCTTCAGTAGCTATATGCATGGACGTTTTAGGTCTCATGACTGCAGCATTGGATTCGATTCCCTTTGCTCATTATAATATGAAACCTTTCCAGTTTTTAATGCTGAATTAATGGTGCAGGGATTATTCTAGGATATCACATTTAATATCCTTGAATCCCAATATTAAACTATCTCTGACTTGGTGGTTAGATCACCATCGTATAGTTCTACGGGTCTCTTCGGTTCATCCAACCTGGACCATGATCACAACAGATGCAAGTCTTTTAGGTTGGGAAGCTGTCTGGGGATCTCTGTCAGCACAAGGGGTTTGGAAATCTGAAGAGGTGAGATTACCATTCAATATTTTGGAACTCTGTGCGATTCTCAGAGTTCTTCAGTTTTGGCTTCTTTTTGAAGAAAGAGACGTTTATTGGTTTTCAGACAGACAATGTCACAACTGTGGCGTATGTTAATCATCAGGGTGGGACTCTGTCCTCAGGCTATGAAAGAAGTATCTTGGATACTTGCTTGGGCAAAATCTAGCTCCTGTCTAATTTCTGCGGTCCATATCCCAGGTATAGACAATTGAGAAGCGGATTATCTCTGTTATCAAGCTTTACATCCGGGAGAATGGTCTCTTCACCCAGATGTGTTTTTTTTAAATTATTCAGATGTGGGGGCTTCCAGAAATAGATCTGATGGCATCTCATCTAAACAAGAAACTTCCCAGGTACCTATCCCGGTCCATGGATCCTCAGGCGGAAGCAGTGTATGCATTGACACTTCCTTGGAGTTATCAACCTGCCTATATTTTTCCGCCTCTAGTTCTTCTTTTAAGAGTGATTTTCAAAATCATCATGGAGCAATCGTTTGTGCTGCTGGTGGCTCCAGCATGGCCGCTCAGGTTTTGGTATGTGGATCTTGTTCGGATGTCCAGTTGCCAACCTTGGCCACTTCCATTAAGGCCAGACCTTATATCTCAAGGTTCGTTTTTCCGTCAGGATCTCAAATTATTAAATTTGATGGTATGGAAATTGAACGCTTAGTCATAGAGGTTTCTCTAAATCAGTGATTATTACTATGTCGCAGGCTCGTAAATCTGTATCTAGAAAGATTTTTTATTGAGTTTGGAAGACTTACATTTCATGGTGCTCTTCTCATAAATTCTCTTGGCATTCTTTTAGAATTCCTAGAATTTTACAGTTTCTTCAGGATGGTTTAGATAAGGGTTTGTCTGCAAGTTCTTTGAAAGGTCAAATCTCTGCTCTTTTTGTTCTGTTCTACAGAAAAAATGCTTAACTTCCTGATATTCATTGTTTTGTAAAGGCTTTGGTTCGTATCAAGCCTGTCATTAATCAATTTCGCCTCCTTGGAGTCTTATTTTGGTTTTGAAGGCTTTACAGGCTCCTCTGTTTGAGCCTATGCATTCTCTGGAGATTAAATTACTTTCTTGGAAAGTGTTGTTCCTTTTGGTCATCTCTTCTGCTAGAAGAGTTTCTGATTTATCTGCTCTTTCTTGTGAGTCTCCTTTTCTGATTTTTCATCAGGATAAGGCGTTTTTTGCGGACTTCGTTTAAATTTTTACCTAAAGTTGTGAACTCCAACAACATTAGTAGAGAAATTGTTGTCCCTTCTTTATGTCCTAATCCTAAGAATTTTCTGGATAGATCCTTACATTCTTTGGATGTGGTAAGAGCTTCGAAATATTATGTTGAAGCTACTAAAGATTTCAGAAAGACTTCTAGTCTATCTTTTCTGGTTCTAGGAAAGGTCAGAAGGCTTCTGCCATTTCTTTGGCGTCTTGTTTAAAGCTTTTGATTCATCATGCTTATTTAGTCGGGTAAATCCCCGCCTCAGAGGTTTACGGCTCATTCTACTAGGTCAGTTTCCACTTCCTGGGTTTTTTAGAATGAAACTTCTGTTGATCAGATTTGCAAAGCAGCAACTTGGTCTTCTTTGCTTATTTTTACTAAATTCTACCATTTTTATGTTTTCTCTTCTTTAGAAGCAGTTTTTGGTAGAAAAATGCTTCAGGCAGCTGTTTCAGTTTGATTCTTCTGCTTATAATTTCAGTTTTTTTCTTTATAAGATTAAAACTTTTGATTTGGGTTGTGGATTAATTTTTCAGCGGAATTGGCTGTCTTTATTTTAATCCCTCCCTCTCTAGTGACTCTTGCGTGGAGTGCCACATCTTGGGTATTTGCTATCCCATACGTCACTAGCTCATGGACTCTTGCCAATTACATGAAAGAAAACATAATTTATGTAAGAATTTACCTGATAAATTCATTTCTTTCATATTGGCAAGAGTCCATGAGACCCACCCTTTTTATGGTGGTTATGATTTTTTTGTATAAAGCACAATTATTCCAATTCCTTGTTGATGCTTTCGCTCCTTTCTTATCACCCCACTTCTTGGCTATTCGTTAAACTGAATTGTGGGTGTGGTGGGGGTGTATTTATAGGCATTTTGAGGTTTGGGAAACTTTGCCCCTCCTGGTAGGAATGTATATCCCATACGTCACTAGCTCATGGACCCTTGCCAATATGAAAGAAATAAATTTATCAGGTAAATTCTTACATAAATTATGTTTTTGCTAGATCTGAGAGCGCCTTAGAGCACTTGCAGGGGGAATTTAATCCCTTTGCGTTTTGTGATAATATAATCAAAGGGCGAGGCTCCTTATGATATCGGGAAGCCATAGTTTAAATGTATACGTGTATATGTTGGAGTAAGTGGAGTATACATTATGTTAGTAATATAATGGATATACAAAGAGACCTCTTTTGCACATAGCATAAACAGTTTTTCACAGCATGCATACCTTACAAAAAAACAGTATAGTGAACATTGTAAACATAGTTTGAGAACAATAACATGAAAAGAAAAAACAAATAAACACATCTTTAAGTCTAATGATAGACACAAAAGTAAAAGTTCTTAAGGAGGTAAGTAAAATAGAAGAACGGATCTCTTAATGATATAATGTGGTCGTCTTTTTTAAATCCTGGGGAAAATGTCAAACTATAAGTAGGCGACCTGGAGTGTCGCAGTATTAAGTATGGCTATGGAAGGGGGAAAGAAGGGAGGGGAAGGTTCTGCATCAGTACCATTACTATGGTAGGAAATAAATGTACCTGGCCAAATGTCCTACCCTCTGGGTTGCCTGCGTTCAATAGGTAGATTCACAGTGGTAGTCCAAACTGCAGAAGTATAAATAAATATAGTCAGCATTGCCTGACCGGATGTCATACCCTCCGAGTTGTATGCACTCAGTGGGAAAGTTCACAGTGGCAATTTAAACTGCAGAAGTATCTCGTCAGTCCAAAGAGTATCGGGATCAACCCTCTTCAGGGCTGGGACGGTGAGGAGACTTCTGTGAAGTCATGTCTCTGTTCTCTCTGGTTTGTTTATTCATACTTTTTATTGGATTTTAGTAAAGCTGGAAATCACTGTCATCAATGCTTCAGGTGTTTTCTGAATAGAATCTTCAATTTCTTCAATTAACCCTGTATGTTCCTTTTAGTGCAGGCTGCTTGCTAAGCTGTATTGCACTATTAACCTATGAACAAACTGGGATCTCTTTAAGTTTTTTTTGTCCCAAGTTTGCATCAGGAGCCACAAATGGGATATTGTCCTGCACCAAGGATCAGTGAGCTGGGACAGAGATCCCAGTCTGTTCAACTCAGCACAATAGGGTGCTGCCACACTTGTGAGTATGGTTCTTCAATACGGAGTGTAATTCGCTATTGTCATAACAGTGTTACACTAGGAGGCGCACTTTTTGTGATTTGTATTCACAGAACAAAGTTTGGAGTGTGTATTACAAAAGGAGCAGCCTGCAGTAAAGGAACTTAACATACGGTTGTCATAGCTGGGCCGAGTGAGCTTGGGATTGACCATACGGACTGTGACAATATACAGATAAGGAGAAATAATTATTGGACTGAAGTATATGATACATTTATTGCACATTGCATAATATTATTACATTGTGTAATTTTTTTATATATTTAATTTGCAAGTAATATTTGCGTCCCCTATGGTTGAGGCAAGGTTTTGTCTACAACAGTAGTAGTTTATATTGCACTATTGTTGGCCTTTTTTTCTGAGGTTTTCTGCTGAGACCTCAGGTGGGATAAAGAGGTTTGAGAAGCTCCTTGTATAAGGCTGCACCGCCATCTAAAAAACAGTTCTGTGCAGATGGTGGAGGAGTAACCGGGGCTGGCAGCATCTTGAAATACAAAGGAAGTCATTGTGATTGTTATTTTTCTGTATTTTCACTAATAATCTGGCTCATTGAAGTTAGTTTTAGCTTTCTTAATTCTGCAGTTTCTTAATTTCTCTTGTAAGGTGTATCCAGTCCACGGGTTCATTCATTACTTGTGGGATATTCTCCTTCCCAACAGGAAGTTGCAAGAGGACACCCACAGCAGAGCTGTTTATATAGCTCCTCCCCTAACCCCCACCCCCAGTCATTCTCTTGCAACTCTCGACAAGATAGGAAGTCTCAAGAGATATGTGGTGACTTAGTGTAGTTTTACCTTCAATCAAGAGTTTGTTATTTTTAAACAGTACCGGCGTTGTACTGTTTTACTCTCAGGCAGAAATTAGAAGAAGAATTCTGCCTGGAGGTTGATGATCTAAGGTAACTAAGGTCCATTGCTGTTCTCACACATAACTGAAGAGTATGGGAAAACTTCAGTTGGGGGAACGGTCTGCAGATTACCTGCTTTGAGGTATGTTCAGTATTTATATTTCTAGAGAGATGAATAAGTTCTAGAAAATGCTGACAAAGCCTTGTATATTTGAGGTAAGCTAGATGCAGTGATTTAACGACGACTGGGATCATGCTTACAAAACAGGGTAATACTCATTTTAATACTCATATTACTTAGTGACAAAACGTTTGCATGTTTTCAGAAATAGAAAGTTTTTTCTCTGAGGGAGATAAGTGTTTATTTGGGGCCTAGTTTCCACATGGCTAGTCATATACTCCTAGGAGTACTTTCTTAAGGCCCCTCTGACATCCAGTACATGGTGGGAGGGGCCTATTTTCGCGCTCTAGATGCGCAGTTTCCTGCAGACTGAGACATCCAGCTTCCCTAGAAGAGTCCTCTGGCATCTGAGGACAATCATAAAGGGTTTATTTCTTCACTAAATCGTATTTGAGGGCAGGTAGGAGCCTCAGCAGAGCTGTAGCAAGGTGCTCAACTGTTTTTTTACCGGTGGTTGACGTCTTTTAAATCCGGTTTGGGGGCTAAGGGGAAACGGAGTGGTGAGCTCTGAGAAACGCGTAGCATGTTTTATTGATTGTTTTTATGCTCATTTATTTATTTTTATAAAAATATATTTTGATACACTTCTGAAGTCTCTTATCTTCTATTTTCAACATTCATCTACTGCTTGCCAGAGTGTTATGTGCGCTGGGCCACTACAATATACCCAGCTTGTCTCATTAGCACTATAGTGTGCTCCATAATATGTGAGTATCTCTCTAAAGGGATTAGTTGGGGGTCAAAACTGTATCAACTGATCTGCACTAGGAGTCGCCCTCTGTATACCATTCCATTTTTACAGACCTTTACCATTCAAGAGGAGCTGCCCTGCTTATGGTGCACAGTCTACTGGGACACTGATAAGTTTCCAGACCGTTTTCCTAGGCATTATCGTTGCCTTCACCACATGTGAGTATAAAATCTGCAAATATATATCATCCATTTACATAAATTGGCTACACTAGGAGGCGCCCTTTCTTTTTTGTCTCAAATACTTTGCAGTGCCTGTTTACACTGATGTTTTCCCAGTCCCTAAGAGATTTTCGGAAATTATTACTAAGGAATGGGATAGACCAGGTGTGCCGTTCTCTCCCCCTCCTGCTTTTAAAAAGATGTTTCCCATAGATGCCGCCATACGAGACTCGTGGCAGACGGTCCCTAAGGTGGAGGGAGCAGTCTCTACCCTAGCTAAGCGTACAACTATCCCTGTCGAGGACAGTTGTGCTTTCCTAGATCCTAGGGATAAAAAATTGGAGGGTCTCCTTAAGAAAATTTTTATACATCAAGGTTTTATTCTCCAGCCTCTTGCATGCATTGCCCCAGTTACTGCTGCAGCGGCTTTCTGATTCGAGTCTCTTGAGGAGGCTCTACAGGTGGAGACCCCGTTAGATGATATTTTAGACAGGATTAAAGCTCTTAAGTTAGCTAATTCCTTTATCTCTGACGCCGTTTTTCATTTAACCAAGCTAACGGCTAAGAATTCAGGTTTTGCCATTCTGGTGCGTAGGGCGCTATGGCTTTAGTCCTGGTCAGCAGACGTTACTTCAAAGTCTAAGCTTCTTAACATCCCCTTCAAAGGACAGACCCTATTCGGGCCTGGTCTGAAGGAGATCATCTCTGATATTACCGGAGGAAAAGGTCACACCCTTCCTCAGGATAGGTCCAATAAATTAAGGGCTAAACAGAACAATTTTCGTTCCTTTCGAAACTTCTAGAGTGGCGCAGCTTCAGCTTGCTCTAATGCAAAACAAGAGGGAAATTTCGCCCAGTCCAAACCAGTCTGGAGACCTAACCAGGCTTGGAACAAGGGGAAGCAGGCCAAGAAACCTGCTGCTGCCTCTAAAACAGCATGCAGGAGTAGCCCCCGATCCGGAACCGGATCTAGTCGGGGGCAGACTTTCTCTCTTCGCCCAGGCTTGGGCAAGAGACATCCAGGATCCCTGGGCACTAGAGATTGTTTCCCAGGGATATCTTCTGGAATTCAAAGGTTCATCTCCAATGGGGAGATTTCATCTCTCACAACTATCTGTAAAACAGATAAAGAGAGAAGCATTCTTACGTTGCGTTCAAGACCTACTGGTTATGGGAGTGATCCACCCAGTTCCAAGGGAGGAACAGGGGCTGGGTTTTTATTCAAACCTGTTTATAGTTCCCAAAAAAGAGGGAACTTTCAGACCTATCTTGGATCTCAAGATCCTAAACAAATTTCTCAGGGTCCCATCCTTCAAGATGGAGACAATCCGATCCATCCTCCCTATGATCCAGGAGGGTCAATATATGACTACCGTGGACTTAAAGGATGCTTATCTCCACATTCCGATTCACCGAGATCATCATCAGTTCCTCAGGTTCGCCTTCCTAGACAGGCATTACCAGTTTGTGGCTCTTCCCTTCGGGTTAGCCACGGCACCAAGAATCTTTACAAAGGTTCTAGGGTCCCTTCTGGCGGTTCTAAGGCCGCGGGGCATAGCGGTGGCCCCTTACCTAGACGACATTCTAATTCAGGCATCGACTTTTCAAATCGCCAGGTCCCATACGGACATTGTTCTGGCCTTTCTGAGGTCTCACGGGTGGAAAGTGAACATAGAAAAAGAGTTCTCTCTCTCCTTTCACAAGAGTTTCCTTCCTAGGAACTCTGATAGATTCAAAAGAAATGAAAATTTTTCTGACAGAGGTCAGGATATCAAAGCTTTTAACTTCCTTCCGTGCTCTTCATTCCACTTCTCGGCCGTCAGTGGCTCAGTGTATGGAAATGATCGGCCTAATGGTAGCGGCAATGGACATAGTTCCGTTTGCCCGCCTACATCTCAGACCACTGCAACTTTGCATGCTCAACCAGTGGAATGGGGACTACACAGATTTGTCTCCTCTGTTAAATCTGGATCAAGAGACCAGGGATTCTCTTTTCTTTCATGTAATTAGCAAGAGTCCATGAGCTAGTGACGTATGGGATATACATTCCTACCAGGAGGGGCAAAGTTTCCCAAACCTCAAAATGCCTATAAATACACCCCTCACCACACCCACAATTCAGTTTTACAAACTTTGCCTCCTATGGAGGTGGTGAAGTAACTTTGTGCTAGATTCTACGTTGATATGCGCTCCGCAGCAAGTTGGAGCCCGGTTTTCCTCTCAGCGTGCAGTGAATGTCAGAGGGATGTGAGGAGAGTATTGCCTATTTGAATGCAGTGATCTCCTTCTACGGGGTCTATTTCATAGGTTCTCTGTTATCGGTCGTAGAGATTCATCTCTTACCTCCCTTTTCAGATCGACGATATACTCTTATTTATATACCATTACCTCTGCTGATTCTCGTTTCAGTACTGGTTTGGCTTTCTACAAACATGTAGATGAGTGTCCTGGGGTAAGTAAATCTTATTTTCTGTGACACTCTAAGCTATGGTTGGGCACTTTGTTTATAAAGTTCTAAATATATGTATTCAAACATTTATTTGCCTTGACTCAGAATGTTCAACATTCCTTATTTTCAGACAGTCAGTTTCATATTTGGGATAATGCATTTGAATTAATCATTTTTTCTTACCTTCAAAAATTTGACTCTTTTTTTCCCTGTGGGCTGTTAGGCTCGCGGGGGCTGAAAATGCTTCATTTTATTGCTTCATTCTTGGCGCGGACTTTTTTGGCGCAAAAAATCTTTTCCGTTTCCGGCGTCATACGTGTCGCCGGAAGTTGCGTCATTTTTTGACGTTATTTTGCGCCAAAAATGTCGGCGTTCCGGAAGTGGCGTCATTTTTGGCGCCAAAAGCATTTAGGCGCCAAATAATGTGGGCGTCTTATTTGGCGCTAAAAAGATATGGGCGTCGCTTTTGTCTCCACATTATTTAAGTCTCATTTTTCATTGCTTCTGGTTGCTAGAAGCTTGTTCTTTGGCATTTTTTCCCATTCCTGAAACTGTCATTTAAGGAATTTGATCAATTTTGCTTTATATGTTGTTTTTTCTCTTACATATTGCAAGATGTCTCACGTTGCATCTGAGTCAGAAGATACTTCAGGAAAATCACTGTCTAGTGCTGGACCTACCAAAGCTAAGTGTATCTGCTGTAAACTTTTGGTAGCTATTCCTCCGGCTGTTGTTTGTATTAATTGTCATGACAAACTTGTTAATGCAGATAATATTTCCTTTAGTAAAGTACCATTGCCTGTTGCAGTTCCTTCAACATCTAAGGTGCAGAATGTTCCTGATAACATAAGAGATTTTGTTTCTGAATCCATCAAGAAGGCTATGTCTGTTATTTCTCCTTCTAGTAAACATAAAAAATCTTTTAAAACTTCTCTCCCTACAGATGAATTTTTAAATGAACATCATCATTCTGATTCTGATGATTCTTCTGGTTCAGAGGATTCTGTCTCAGAGATTGATGCTGATAAATCTTCATATTTATTTAAAATGGAATTTATTCGTTCTTTACTTAAAGAAGTACTAATTGCTTTAGAAATAGAGGATTCTGGTCCTCTTGATACTAATTCTAAACGTTTAGATAAGGTATTTAAATCTCCTGTGGTTATTCCAGAAGTTTTTCCTGTTCCTAATGCTATTTCTGAAGTAATTTCCAAAGAATGGGATAAATTGGGTAATTCATTTACTCCTTCTAAACGTTTTAAGCAATTATATCCTGTGCCGTCTGAAAGATTAGAATTTTGGGACAAAATCCCTAGAGTTGATGGGGCTATTTCTACCCTTGCTAAACGTACTACTATTCCTACGTCAGATGGTACTTCGTTTAAGGATCCTTTAGATAGGAAAATTGAATCCTTTCTAAGAAAAGCTTATATGTGTTCAGGTAATCTTCTTAGACCTGCTATATCAATGGCTGATGTTGCTGCAGCTTCAACTTTTTGGTTGGAAACTTTAGCGCAACAAGTAACAGATCATGATTCTCATAATATTATTATTCTTCTTCAGCATGCTAATAATTTTATCTGTGATGCCATTTTTGATATTATTAGAGTTGATGTCAGGTTTATGTCTCTAGCTATTTTAGCTAGAAGAGCTTTATGGCTTAAGACTTGGAATGCTGATATGGCTTCTAAATCAACTCTACTTTCCATTTCTTTCCAGGGTAACAAATTATTTGGTTCTCAGTTGGATTCTATTATCTCAACTGTTACTGGTGGGAAAGGAACTTTTTTACCACAGGATAAAAAAATCTAAGGGTAAAAACAGGGCTAATAATCGTTTTCGTTCCTTTCGTTTCAACAAAGAACAAAAGCCTGATCCTTCATCCTCAGGAGCAGTTTCAGTTTGGAAACCATCTCCAGTCTGGAATAAATCCAAGCCTGCTAGAAAGGCAAAGCCTGCTTCTAAGTCCACATGAAGGTGCGGCCCTCATTCCAGCTCAGCTGGTAGGGGGCAGGTTACGTTTTTTCAAAGAAATTTGGTTCAATTCTGTTCACAATCTTTGGATTCAGAACATTGTTTCAGAAGGGTACAGAATTGGTTTCAAGATGAGACCTCCTGCAAAGAGATTTTTTCTTTCCCGTGTCCCAGTAAATCCAGTGAAAGCTCAAGCATTTCTGAATTGTGTTTCAGATCTAGAGTTGGCTGGAGTAATCATGCCAGTTCCAGTTCCGGAACAGGGGATGGGGTTTTATTCAAATCTCTTCATTGTACCAAAGAAGGAGAATTCCTTCAGACCAGTTCTGGATCTAAAAATATTGAATTGTTATGTAAGGATACCTACGTTCAAAATGGTAACTGTAAGGACTATCTTGCCTTTTGTTCAGCAAGGGCATTATATGTCCACAATAGATTTACAGGATGCATATCTGCATATTCCGATTCATCCAGATCATTATCAGTTCCTGAGATTCTCTTTTCTGGACAAGCATTACCAGTTTGTGGCTCTGCCGTTTGGCCTAGCTACAGCTCCAAGAATCTTTACAAAGGTTCTCGGTGCCCTTCTGTCTGTAATCAGAGAACAGGGTATTGTGGTATTTCCTTATTTGGACGATATCTTGGTACTTGCTCAGTCTTTACATTTAGCAGAATCTCATAAAAAACGACTTGTGTTGTTTCTTCAAGATCATGGTTGGAGGATCAATTTACCAAAAAGTTAATTGATTCCTCAGACAAGGGTGACCTTTCTGGGTTTCCAGATAGATTCAGTGTCCATGACTCTGTCTTTAACAGACAAGAGACGTCTAAAATTGATTTCAGCTTGTCGAAACCTTCAGTCACAATCATTCCCTTCGGTAGCCTTATGCATGGAAATTCTAGGTCTTATGACTGCTGCATCGGACGCGATCCCCTTTGCTCGTTTTCACATGCGACCTCTTCAGCTCTGTATGCTGAATCAATGGTGCAAGGATTACACAAAGATATCTCAAATAATATCTTTAAAACCGATTGTACGACACTCTCTAACGTGGTGGACAGATCACCATCGTTTAATTCAGGGGGCTTCTTTTGTGCTTCCGACCTGGACTGTAATTTCAACAGATGCAAGTCTCACGGGTTGGGGAGCTGTGTGGGGATCTCTGACGGCACAAGGAGTTTGGGAATCTCAGGAGGTGAGATTACGATCAATATTTTGGAACTCCGTGCAATTTTCAGAGCTCTTCAGTTTTGGCCTCTTCTGAAGAGAGAATCGTTCATTTGTTTTCAGACAGACAATGTCACAACTGTGGCATACATCAATCATCAAGGAGGGACTCACAGTCCTCTGGCTATGAAAGAAGTATCTCGAATTCTGGTTTGGGCGGAATCCAGCTCCTGTCTAATCTCTGCGGTTCATATCCCAGGTATAGACAATTGGGAAGCGGATTATCTCAGTCGCCAAACGTTGCATCCGGGCGAATGGTCTCTTCACCCAGAGGTATTTCTTCAGATTGTTCAAATGTGGGAACTTCCAGAAATAGATCTGATGGCGTCTCATCTAAACAAGAAACTTCCCAGGTATCTGTCCAGATCCCGGGATCCTCAGGCGGAGGCAGTGGATGCATTATCACTTCCTTGGAAGTATCATCCTGCCTATATCTTTCCGCCTCTAGTTCTTCTTCCAAGAGTAATCTCCAAGATTCTGAAGGAATGCTCGTTTGTTCTGCTGGTAGCTCCGGCATGGCCTCACAGGTTTTGGTATGCGGATCTGGTCCGGATGGCCTCTTGCCAACCGTGGACTCTTCCGTTAAGACCAGACCTTCTGTCACAAGGTCCTTTTTTCCATCAGGATCTGAAATCCTTAAATTTAAAGGTATGGAGATTGAACGCTTGATTCTTGGTCAAAGAGGTTTCTCTGACTCTGTGATTAATACTATGTTACAGGCGCGTAAATCTGTATCTAGAGAGATATATTATAGAGTCTGGAAGACTTATATTTCTTGGTGTCTTTCTCATCATTTTTCTTGGCATTCTTTTAGAATACCGAGAATTTTACAGTTTCTTCAGGATGGTTTAGATAAGGGTTTGTCCGCAAGTTCCTTGAAAGGTCAAATCTCTGCTCTTTCTGTTCTTTTTCACAGAAAGATTGCTATTCTTCCTGATATTCATTGTTTTGTACAAGCTTTGGTTCGTATAAAACCTGTCATTAAGTCAATTTCTCCTCCTTGGAGTTTGAATTTGGTTCTGGGGGCTCTTCAAGCTCCTCCGTTTGAACCTATGCATTCATTGGACATTAAATTACTTTCTTGGAAAGTTTTGTTCCTTTTGGCAATCTCTTCTGCCAGAAGAGTTTCTGAATTATCTGCTCTTTCTTGTGAGTCTCCTTTTCTGATTTTTCATCAGGATAAGGTGGTGTTGCGAACTTCTTTTGATTTTTTACCTAAAGTTGTGAATTCCAACAACATTAGTAGAGAAATTGTGGTTCCTTCATTATGTCCTAATTCTAAGGAGAAATCGTTGCATTCTTTGGATGTTGTTAGAGCTTTGAAATATTATGTTGAAGCTACTAAGTCTTTCCGTAAGACTTCTAGTCTATTTGTTATCTTTTCCGGTTCTAGAAAAGGCCAAAAAGCTTCTGCCATTTCTTTGGCATCTTGGTTGAAATCTTTAATTCATCTTGCCTATGTTGAGTCGGGTAAAACTCCGCCTCAGAGGATTACAGCTCATTCTACTAGGTCAGTTTCTACTTCCTGGGCGTTTAGGAATGAAGCTTCGATTGATCAGATTTGCAAAGCAGCAACTTGGTCCTCTTTGCATACTTTTACTAAATTCTACCATTTTGATGTATTTTCTTCTTCTGAAGCAGTTTTTGGTAGAAAAGTACTTCAGGCAGCGGTTTCAGTTTGAATCTTCTGCTTATGTTTTTCATTAAACTTTATTTTGGGTGTGGATTATTTTCAGCAGGAATTGGCTGTCTTTATTTTATCCCTCCCTCTCTAGTGACTCTTGTGTGGAAAGATCCACATCTTGGGTAATCATTATCCCATACGTCATTAGCTCATGGACTCTTGCTAATTACATGAAAGAAAACATAATTTATGTAGGAACTTACCTGATAAATTCATTTCTTTCATATTAGCAAGAGTCCATGAGGCCCGCCCTTTTTTTGTGGTGGTTATGATTTTTGTATAAAGCACAATTATTCCAATTCCTTATTTTATATGCTTTTGCACTTTTTTATCACCCCACTTCTTGGCTATTCGTTAAACTGAATTGTGGGTGTGGTGAGGGGTGTATTTATAGGCATTTTGAGGTTTGGGAAACTTTGCCCCTCCTGGTAGGAATGTATATCCCATACGTCACTAGCTCATGGACTCTTGCTAATATGAAAGAAATGAATTTATCAGGTAAGTTCCTACATAAATTATGTTTTCTGGTGGTTATCTCGGGTCCATCTGTCCAGGGGAATGAGTTTCCGCAGGCCAGAGTGGACTTTAGTGACGACAGATGCCAGCCTTCTGGGCTGGGGCGCAGTCTGGAACTCCCTGAAGGCTCAGTGTTCGTGGACTCAGGAGGAAGCCCTCCTTCCGATAAACATTCTGGAACTAAGAGCGATATTCAATGCACTTCAGGCTTGGCCTCAACTAGCTGCGGCCAGGTTCATCAGATTTCAGTCGGACAATATCACGACTGTAGCCTATATCAACCATCAGGGGGGAACAACGAGTCCCCTGGCAATGATGGAGGTTTCCAAGATAATTCTATGGGCAGAGGTTCACTCTTGCCATCTCTCAGCTATCCATATCCCAGGAGTAGAGAACTGGGAGGCGGATTTTCTAAGTCGGCAGACTTTTCATCCGGGGGAGTGGGAGCTCCATCCGGAGGTATTTGCCCAGCTGATTCAACTATGGGGCGAACCAGAACTGGATCTGATGGCGTCTGGTCAGAACGCCAAGCTTCCTTGTTACGGGTCCAGGTCACGGGATCCCCAGGCAGCGCTGATAGATGCTCTAGCAGTGCCCTGGTCCTTCAGCCTGGCTTATGTGTTTCCACCGTTTCCTCTCCTCCCCCGTCTGATTGCCAAGATCAAGCAGGAGAGAGCTTCGGTGATTTTGATAACGCCTGCATGGCCACGCAGGACTTGGTATGCGGATCTGGTGGACATGTCATCCTCTCCACCATGGACTCTGCCGCTGAGGCAGGACCTTCTACTCCAAGGTCCATTCAAACATCCAAATCTAATTTCTCTGAGTCTGACTGCTTGGAGATTGAACGTTTGATTTTATCAAAGCGTGGTTTCTCCGAGTCGGTCATTGATACCTTGATTCAGGCTCGAAAGCCTGTCACCAGGAAAATCTATCATAAGATATGGTGTAAATATCTTCATTGGTGTGAATCCAAGGGTTACTCGTGGAGTAAGGTCAGGATTCCTAGGATACTATCTTTTCTCCAAGAAGGATTGGAAAAAGGGATTATCGGCTAGTTCCTTAAAGGGACAGATTTCTGCTCTGTCTATTCTTTTGCATAAGCGTCTGGCTGATGTTCCAGACGTTCAGGTATTTTGTCAGGCTTTAGTTAGAATCAAGCCTGTGTTTAAACCTGTTGCTCCGTCATGGAGTTAAAATTTAGTTCTTAAAGTTCTTCAAGGGGTTCCGTTTGAACCTTTGCATTCCATAGATATCAAGCTTTTATCTTGGAAAGTTCTGTTCCTAGTAGCTATCTCTTTGGCTCGAAGAGTTTCAGAGTTATCTGCCTTACAGTGTGATTCCCCTTATCTGATCTTCCATGCAGATAAGGTAGTTTTGCGTACCAAACCTGGGTTTCTTCCTAAGGTGGTATCTAATAAGAATATCAATCAGGAAATTGTTGTTCCGTCTCTGTGTCCTAATCCTTCTTCAAAGAAGGAACGTCTGTTACACAATCTTGACGTGGTTCGTGCTTTAAAGTTTTATTTGCAAGCTACTAAGGATTTTCGTCAAACATCTGCATTGTTTGTTGTCTACTCTGGAAAGAGGAGAGGCCAAAAGGCTTCGGCAACTTCTCTTTCTTTTTGGCTGAGAAGCATAATCCGTTTAGCTTATGAGACTGCTGGCCAGCAGCCTCCTGAAAGAATTACAGCTCATTCTACTAGAGCTGTAGCTTCCACATGGGCTTTTAAACATGAGGCCTCTGTTGAACAGATTTGTAAGGCGGCGACTTGGTCTTCGCTTCATACTTTTTCTAAATTCTACAAATTTTATACTTTTGCTTCCTCGGAGGCTATTTTTGGGAGAAAGGTCTTACAGGCAGTAATGCCTTCCGTTTAAGTTCCTGCCTTGTCCCTCCCTTCATCCGTGTCCTAAAGCTTTGGTATTGGTATCCCACAAGTAATGGATGAACCCATGGACTGGATACACCTTACAAGAGAAAAAAAAATTATGCTTACCTGATAAATTTCTTTCTCTTGTGGTGTATCCAGTCCACGGCCCACCCTGTCACTTTAAGGCAGGTGTTTCTATTTTTAAAACTACAGTCACCACTGCACCCTATAGTTTCTCCTTTTTCTTACTTGTCTTCGGTCGAATGACTGGAGGTGGGGGTTAGGGGAGGAGCTATATAGACAGCTCTGCTGTGGGTGTCCTCTTGCAACTTCCTGTTGGGAAGGAGAATATCCCACAAGTAATGGATGAACCCGTGGACTGGATACACCACAAGAGAGAGAAATTTATCAGGTAAGCATACATTTTTTTTCCCCTGTTTTTTATGGGGGTATTTGGATTTTTAATTGTAGCATCGATAGCACATCTTGTTTTTTTGTTTTCTTTGGTGAGGGTCCATGATCTCTCTATTTTATTTTTTTGGACAGAGATGGGACTAACATTTCCTAATTGATGTTTTCAGAAGAAACAACTAAATGTAGCCACCAATCAGAAATCACAATCCAGGATGCTGAACCAAAAATGGGCTGGCTCCTAAGCTTAAATTCCTGCCTTTTCAAAAAAAGATACTAAGAAATTGAAGAAAAATTGATAATAGGAGTAAATTATAAAGTTGCTTAAAATTGCATGCTCTAGACGAAGCATGAAAGAAAACATTTGGGTTTAGTATCCTTTTAAATGGCTGAGCCTGAAGAAGCCCTCAAAACCAAGTTAAAGGGACATGAAACCCACAATTTTTCTTTCATGGTTTAGATAAAGCATACAATTGTAAACATTTTTCGAATTTACTTCTTTTATCAATTTTGCTTTATTCATTTCATATCATTTCTTGAATGAGCAGCAATGCACTACTGTTTACTAGCTGATCACATCAGTAAGCCAATCACAAGAAACATAGATGTGCAGACACCAATTGACAGCTATTTCCAGCTCCTGAGCCTATTTAGATATGCTTTTCAACAAAGGAAACCAAGAGAATGAAACAAATTAGATAAAAGAAGCAAATTGGAAAGTTGTTTAAAAATGTATGCTCTAAATCAAGAAAGAACAATTTGGGGTTTCATATACCTTTAAGGTTCCCCAGAGGGGGAAGCAGGCCTGATAACTGGTCTTATCATGACCAAATCTTGAACAAATGCTTGAATGACAGGAAGTCTTGTAATCTTCTTGTGATACAAGAAGATTACAAGAAAGGGTAGCAAATTGGCCTTTAAAGGAAATGGCTTATAAACCCCTATCCAGATCATCCTGCAAAAGAAAAAAAAAATGCAAGAAATCTTTAAGATTTCCAATTGTAGTTCTTAGACTCACACTAGGAAAGGAAAACTTTCCAGACTTTGTGAAACATTTATCTTCTAACAGGCTTACTGGCCCGAATCAAAGTGTCTCACTTCATCTGAAAAAATCTCTCTGAGACAAAATCAGACGTTCAATTGAGAGATTTGAGATCTTGAGAGAGAAGACTGGCTTGAGGACAATTGTACCAGATCTGATTAACAAATCCTGCTAGGCCATGCAAGTGCAAATAAAATCACTGAAGCCTGTTTTTTCATGGCTATTATTCCCTGTAGTAAAACTGGAGGAAAGATGAATGACTAGGACATGACTGGTGCATCTAATAGAGTCGCTTGTGGATCTTAAAATCTCACACAATTCTGGGGTAGCTTGTAATTCAAGCGAGAAGGTCTATGTCTGGCTTTCCCAAACAATTTACAATGTACCTCCTGATTTAAAGATAATTCACTCGGGTGAGGGTACTGACAACTGAGGGAGTCCACTTCCCAATTGTCCACACCCGGAATATGAATAGCTGTCTGCCATCATACAATGATGGCAGACAGCCCAAGACAGAATGCAGGCTACCTCCCACATTGCTAAGGCACTTCGAGTACCACCTTGGTGATTGATATAAGCCACTACTGTGCTATTGTCTAACTGAAACCTTAGAAAAGACTCCAGTCTTAAATGTACAGTCTACTCCAGATTTTCTATTGTTTAAAAATATAATCCCTTTATTACTCATTCCCCAGTTTTGCATAACCAGCACGGTTATATTAATATACTTTTTTTTTTTTAAATATCTTTTCTTTTATTGATTTTTCAAACAAACAAACAAAGAAAAATATGAAACAGGATAAACAGCATGACAGATTCAATAGTATACAGATACAGTATTTTCCAACATCTATAGTTTTCGGTTTAGACCCAAAGCATTGTTTATAGTTGCATATCCACCTTAACTACAGTTATAGACCCTCTAAGGTTACATTGGTTATCACTCAAGATTTTTAGTTAGGTGTTTGAACTTTAAGATTTGTCTATTGCTGCGAGGATCAACCTATTGTTTTTTTTTTATCCATACCACCCTGGCTTATGTACCAATCTCCCCACCTATTTAGCTCAAGGAAAGGCCTTGTGCATAAATCAAATGATCATATATTCACACCTCTCCTCTCCACCTCATTTTCCAGAGACCTTGTCCTCCCACTATATAAATATTGTTCCCATAAAAATATCATATCATGATAAAAATTCAAACGGCCCAATCTAAGGTAGTATAATCTTTCCAGTATCAAGGTATTTTTAACTAGGTCAAGCCAATGAATGACGGAGGGTGGGTGGGTTTTCTTCCAAAATTTTGGGATAAGTCTTTTTGCGGCATTTAGTAAAATTTGATAGAGACATTTTCTAATTTTACAGGGGATATGTGGGCTGGCGTTGAATAAGACTCCCTCAGGGGAAAGGGCCAAGTCAGTTCCAAGAATTTTGCCTATCTGTGTTTGGACTTGAGTCCAGAATGGTTGTAGTTTATCGCAACCCCACCAAATATGATGCATAGTGCCCTCTTGGTCGCATCCTCTCCAGCACTTATTGCTGGCTTTTGTGAACATGTGTTTTAATTTGCTAGGGGTCAGGTACCACCTGGTGAATATTTTAATATTGGTTTCAAGTGCTGCCGCCGAATGCGCTGATCTAGCAGTTGCCTGAAACCATGAGTCCCATTGCTTGTGCGAGGCTTCTATCCCTAATTCTCCCTCCCATCTTTTAGTATAATTTGGTTTGTTGGGGTAGTGTGATCTGAGGATATTTTTATACATAAGTGATATGACTTTCTTGGGGGTTTGTTGGGCGGAACAAAGGAGTTCAAATACAGTTCGGTCTCTGAATAAGTCCTGTTTATATTTGTGCATGGAAAGATAGTGGCGTACCTGGTGATAGGCAAACCAAGATTGGAATTGGGTAAAGCCTTGTGAGATCAACATATCTCTCTGCACTAGTTTCCCTCTTTCCACTAGTGTGAACACGGGGGTATAGTCTAGGAGTTTTGAGGTTGTATTTACAGGTTGTTTTATCCCTATGGGACCTTCCCGGAGTTCCCTATTAAGGTTGAGTGTTGTCAGTGGTGAATAAGTTGATGTTATAAGTTTGTGAGAGTTCCGCATTTTGGACCAGGCTGACCATGTTTCTTTGATTATTGGGTAGTCTGCAATCTTCTCTAGGGGGGGTTTATATGGGGCCCAACACATTACACCCAGTTGGGGTATTCCTAATAATTGGGATTCTAAGTGGATACATCTCTTATAGGATTCAGTCCCCTGTCTACACCACTCCACAATTCTATTTAGGGTAATTGCCATTTTATAAAAGTGTAGATTCGGAACCCCTAACCCACCTTCCTCCCTAAGCCTATATAATGTATTTTTTGCTAGCCGTGGGGGTCTACGGCACCAAATATAGGTGTCCATTATAGATTGTAATTTGCTAATATCTGTTGTAATCCCCGAAATTGGTAAGGCCTGCATAACATACAGGGCCTTTGGTAGCAGAGTCATCTTGGCAGCAGCTATTCTCCCCAGCCAAGAGATATTCTTTTTGGGGAGCCAAGAGGTTGTTAATTGCTGGAATTCCTCTAATAGACGGCCATAGTTCAGTTTTCGAATGGTTTCTGTATTATGGGAGAGAAAAATTCCTAAATATTTTAACGCTTGGGTCTGAATTTTATATGGGAATGTTTGTTGGATCTGTGTTACCTCCTTTTCTGTAAGGTTGATTGGATATAGTTCTGATTTATTGGTGTTTATAAGAAAATTTGATACAGCCCCAAAGGCCTGCAGAATGTTTTGTACATATGGGAGGGAGTGTATTGGGTCAGTGAGGGTCATCAAGATATCATCAGCAAACATTGCTAATTTATATGTTTCTTCCTTGATAGTTATACCTTTTATATGTGAATGCTCACGCAATTTTACAGCTAGTGGCTCTAAAGATAAGATAAAGAGAATGGGGGAAAGCGGGCATCCCTGCCTCGTACCGTTCCGAATTTCAAAATGGTCAGAGAGGGCCCCATTGACCTTAATCTGAGCAGAAGGGTTGGAGTATAATGCAAATATTTTTTGGATAAATGTTGAGGGGAAGCCAAATTTTTGGAGGGTGGATTGTAAAAAGGTCCAGTCAAGCCTATCAAACGCCTTTTCAGCATCTGTTGATAGGTATACTGCAGGAGTGTTTGATTTTTTAACATATTCTAATAGATTCAGTACTTTACATATATTATCTTTGGCCTCTCTCTGTGGGACGAAACCAACTTGGTCATGATGAATAAGATTGGGCAATATTGTGTTAATTCTGTTCGCAAGGATTTTGGCGTATATCTTAAGATCTACATTTAACAGAGAAATTGGCCTGAAATTAGCTGGGGTATCTGGTTTTTTTCCGGGTTTAGGGAGGACTGAAATATGGGCCTGTAACATAGAATCAGGGAAAACTACGAGTTCCGAAATATGGTTAAACAGAGAGAGCAGATGCGGTACAAGTTGGGTTCTAAATAGTTTATAGTATCGGTTACTGAAACCGTCAGGGCCTGGGGCCTTCTCTGGCTTCAACTCCTTTATGGCGTCTAGTACTTCCCTCTCAGATATTGGGGCGTCTAATAGCATCGCTTCACTTTCAGTAAGTTTGGGAAGGGTTACCTTGTCTAAGTATTGCTCGCATTTTAGCTGGTGCTGAGTAAGTTGCCTATTAGGGTATAAATTGTAGAGTCTATGATAGAAATTTTTAAAGGAGTCTCCAATGGATTTTGTGTCTTCTATTGTGGTGTTCAGTGGCGTTTTGAGGGAATGGATATAAGAGTTGGCACGTTGTGCTTTTAATGCCCTCGCCAGTAGTTTCCCTGTCCTATTTCCTTCTCCATAGTATTTCTGTTTTATATGTAATTGATATCTCTGGGATTCAATTTGTAAGTGTTTATTCAATTCATCTCTTTTTTCTTGAAGAATTTTAATTAAAGCTCCATCTGTAGGGCGGAGCTTCAGAGCGAGATCAGCGTCCAGAACCTCTTGAGCTAATTTAGTGTATTCATTAAGAGATTGTTTTCGCTTAAGGGCTTTAAGTTTAATAAATTCACCCCTAATGTAAGCTTTATGGGTCTCCCAAACCAAAGCGGGTGTAACTTCTGCAGTGTTATTAAGGGTAAAATAAGTATCTAGATGTTCAGCAAATGACTCTATTACTTTTTTGTCCGTCAGGAGAGCATTATCTAGTCGCCACAAAAAGGGCTTGATAGGGGCAGATGGCCATATCAGTTTGCACTCCACTAGGGAGTGGTCCGACCACACCGTATGCCTAATATTAACTATTTTAATTAAAGATAGGGCCATATGATCAACTAGGATGTAGTCTAGCCTCGAGTAGCTCTTTTGAGGGTTTGAAAAAAAGGAGTAATCCCTAGTGTGGGGGTGTGTATATCTCCATGCGTCATGAAGTGTCAATTTCCTAATATCCCTCCAAATGGAGCAGAGAGCTTTTTGATTATGTCGGGTGGCCGGGTTGGAGCTATCTATGTCTGGTACCAGGGGGATATTAAGATCTCCTGCTACTATCAGGGGGCCTTTGGTTAAATCTGCTATTCTATTAGTGACACGTGAGAAAAACAGGTCTTGTCCCATATTGGGGCAGTATAAATTTATAATGGTTATTGGTTTGCCAAATAGTAGTCCCATTATACCTAAGTATCTGCCGTCTTTGTCTTTGTCTATAGATTGGAGTTGGAAAGGGATAGACTTATGTATCAATATGCTAACACCATTGACCTTTTTATGTGAGTTAGTACTATGAAAGTGTAATGGGTACTGAGTGGAGAAAAACTTAGGGATTCCCCCTGTCTTGAAGTGAGTCTCCTGTAACAGGAGTATTTTCCCTCCTCTCCCACACAGATCCCTAATGGCCATACTTCTCTTATTGGGGCTGTTAAAACCTCTCACATTCTGAGTGAGGATTTGTATGGATTGCGTGTTAACTTGGGACGACATAATTGTTTGATACTCTCTTTAGAGATTTAGGGTGGGCCAGGTGTATAAAACTCTGTGAGGGGTGGTCTTGATCATAGTGAGTAAGTTTCATATTAAGCTGTATCCAATAACAGTATATCTGTAGATAAATAAAACAATATATCGACATGACAAACATAGCACAACTGGTGCAAACATGTAAAACGTAGAACAGTATTTTTCTTGTAGGGGGAATACAAACCCCAGTCGGGCATCATATTTCTTAAGACTTAGTGTATATAGTGCATCTTGTGTGGCAAGACGGATGATACCATAGACACCAATTCTTTACCAGAAAACAGAGAAACGCAGCCAGGCAATTAAATATAGCCTACTAGAACTTTCCAACATAGCTAACATCATTGCATAATAACTTAGAACTAACTTAGAACAATCAGCAGGGCAAGGCCTCCGCTGGTCGGGCTGTTACCTTATACCGCTCTGTCTCCCGCTGGCATCTTCTCCACTAACCAGCAGGTACCCCATCCCCCAGAACTACATGCAGAGTCCACCCCGCCCCAGCCCCCCCATCATAAAATTCCGGGGAAGGCCAGAACGGGCAGACTCCACAGCACTGGGGCGCATCTAGGACCAACAATGTTCATCATTGTATACAAGTTCAGTTATAATTGTCCCATGTGTGAGAAAGTCACTTCCCCAGTGTAGCCGTGGGACCAGGAACTCGGGGTTCATTATTGACAGTCTTTGTTGTGATTTTCTTCCATTCTGTTCTCTGTGGAAGTGGTGGAGCAGGTCTAGCCTCCCTTGCCGCTGTTTCAGTGGAATCAGTAGGTGGGGAGGGTGGTGTTATCTCTAAATCTTTACAGACCTTTGGAATGTCTTCAACAGAGTTGTAGATCAGTCGTCTTCCCCTCCAAGGTATTTGTAGGTTGAAAGGGTGGCCCCATCTATATGGGATATTGCGTTGTCGCAGCTTGGCCGTAAAGTGTTTAAATTCTCTTCTCTTCTGTAGAGTTCTGGGTGTCAGATCCTCATATAGCTGAACGGGTTCAGATCTGTATTTGAGTGGATATTTCTGCCTCGCTTTCTTCATAATCTCTTCTTTGATTTGGTAGCTTGTGATTTTAACAATAACATCCCTTGGAGGCTGGTCTCCCAGGGGCTTTGCTCGCAAGGCTCTGTGAAAGCGATCCAAAGCTATAGTGGCTTCAGGGTCAACCCCAATGATGAAAGTAAAGAGGCCTTGTAAATAGTCCTCCAATTCTGTTGCAGGTATAGTCTCTGGGATTCCTCTTATTCTAATGTTGCCTCGACGACTCCGATTTTCTAAGTCGTCTATTTTATTTTCCATCTGGAGTATGAGATCATCTTGTGATGCAGCCTTGGAGCGGAGGAAGGTTATATTGGAGCTGGCGAGGTCCGAGTTGTCCTCTAATTTCTCCACCCTTTGGCCCATATCCGATAGATCTTTTTTGATCTCAGAAATCTCCTCTCTAATACACTGCTTCACTTGACAGATTAGGGCAGAGAAATCTTTTTTGGAGGGTAGTGAGTCTAAGAGAGCTTTTGGGACTGAGATGGCAGGAGCCAGACTCTCCCCCTCCGATTCAGATGAAGCAGAAGATACATCAGTCCTGGTGTCACGTGTGACTGTCATTTTTTTAGTAGATGAATCTAGTTGTTTGAAAAAATTGTTGACAGAGGGATTCGCAGATGATTGCTTTTTGGCGGATCTTTCTGGCTTATTTCCCTTTTTTGGAGACATGCTGAGCGCTGTAATAAAAATTAAATATGTCCTGTATGTCAACAGATTAACCAATCCCAAATCGCTGAGAAATGCAGTGTTAGTTACTATATGATGTTCAGACTCCCACTCGGCAGCAGAAAATACTTTTGGAGCGCCAGAGGAAAGCAACTTAGTCTCTATAGTGAGCCTGGAGATGTGTTAATATGAGTGCTAGGGCGGGAAGAAATGTGGCGCCACTTTAAGAGGTTATTATGTCTCTGAAGCTAATAGTAGTCAAGATGAGCAGGGTGTCTATCAAACAGCCTTGTTCCCCTTATCCATACCATCACTGAATGTTATCTTGCTGTTATGCTCTATGCAGCGTGTCTCGCTGTCCAAGATGGCGGCTGCGTCCCTTTATGCTTCTGCCCCAGAACTCTGCTACGGCTTATTGTACCGCAAGTCCCTAAGATTCAAGAGCGCGGGTCTCACCTGCATGAGGATGTTTGGTGTTGCAAAGGCATTTGATGGCAATGATGTAGCTGGCCTTGAGGCGATTACCTCCGCTGTTCAGGTGCAGGCCCCATAGCCCTCCCGGTGGTGCAGCACAGGTCCGGCAAGCAATAAGACAGTATCACTACCAATTAGAGCCCAGATGGCATGAGCGCAAGTTGTGGGGAAAGGTCTATGCACATTTAGGTAGCGTTATACGGCATATTGGTCAGGCTATGCACATATTGAGCTAATTTTGCCCTGTAGGGAGACCGGAGCTCACACAAGTGCAGCCGTCTCCATTGAGCGCTGGCTCCGCCCCCCCATATTAATATACTTTTTACCTTTGTGATCACCTTGTATCTAAGCTTATGCAGACTGCCCCCTTATTTCAGTTCTTTTGACAGACATGCATTTTAGCCCGTGCTGACTCCTAGGTAACTCATAAGAGGTAGCCTTCAAGGGCTTCGGAATTAGCATATGAGCCTACCTAGGTAATGTTTTCAACAAAGAATACCAAAGAAAAAAAAGACCATTTTATGATAAAAAGTAAATTTGAAAATTGTTTAAAAGTGCATGCCCTATCTGAATTATGAAACTTTAATTTTGACCAGACTGTCCCTTTAACAGAGACCAACTCTGGATAGTCATGAAGATTGCATGGAGCTCTAAGAAGTTGATCAGAAACGTTGTGTCCCGAGGAGACCAAACTACCAGCACTTTCTGAGAACCCCAGACTGCATCCCAACCCAGCAGGCTGGCATCAGCAATATATATTACTCAATTCAGATGGAGGAAAGAGGCTTCCTAAATCAAGATTTGTATGCCTGCCAACAAGATAGAGAATGTCTTGTCTTGAAGTCTAACTGAGACAGGCTGTTAAAAACTCCATTCCACTGTTGCAACATTTGAAGCTGTAGAGAAATTAAGTGAAATCTGGCAAAAAAGGAACCACAGTTGAAGCTGCCCCCAACTACTTCCATGCATTGAAGCAGTGTGAGAAGAAGAGTTTGATGGAGAAGAGCACAGGGCTTCTGCAATTTGAGTTTGCAAGCATCTGTGAGAGATAGTCTCATTGTTAAAGACTTTATGGTGAAGCCCAGAAAGGCAACTCTGGTATGTGGTAGTAGAGAGCTTTTCGGGATCTAACCATGGGAACGAAGGAACTGATTGTGTTTGTGTGTTTCTGAGCTATCTAATAAAAACAGCCTGTACCAGAATGTAGTCTAGGTAAGGAGCTATTGCCGACCCCTGAGCTCTCCCTATGGACAAAAAATGGCAAAGCACACATTGGTAATGCCTGTTAAAAAAAGGCAAAAAACAGAAGAAAGTGGCAACAAATCTTCTTTTATTTCAGGTTACAGCTCAAACAAATGTAGCAGCAGCAACGTTTCGGGTATACATCCTTATTCATGATATCCTACAACTGAATTTACACTTTTAGACAACTAGATGGCGCTCTAGGACAAGTGCATCATTAACTCTTTGTCAGTCTCCTTAAAGGCAAATTTTACACCAATAGATAACTCCATAAAAATAAAATAAACAAAAAAACCTACTCATACAATAAAGGACTATATGTACTGTTTTACTTAATAAGACTATAATATAAAGCCTGAAAGAATGTTTAAGATTTTTCAAAAGAACATATATCTACATAGTTACAAAAAAACCTGACAAATCCCAATCTCTATTAAGACCAACTGGCTCCATAGTCCCTAATTGAAAAATCCAATAGGATTCTCTTTGCTTAAAGATTCGTTCCCTATCTCTACCTCAACAGGACATAGCTATAAACTCTATTAATTGAAACCTTAATTGATTTATAGAATGGCCCATTTTGATAAAGTGTTGTTCTACAGGGGCTTTGACATTACCGGTCCTGATGTTACTTTTATGTTCCACTATTCTATCTCTAATTGCTCTAGTTGTTTCCCTTACATAACTCCGCCCACATGGGCACTAAATCATATATACCACATACTGGGTATAACAGGTATGGTATCCTTTAATATCACATTTTTCCCAGTGGTGGGATGATAGAAAACAGCTCTTTTTATCATGTTAATGCAGCACGAACATTTCAAACATGGATAACAACCTTCCTTTTTACAAGTAATAAAATTCTGCATCAATTTTTTACTAGAGCCAACATCAGCTCTTATTAATTGCTGCTGAAGGTTGAGACCATGTTTGTATGCAGGCATGGGATAGTTCTAAAATTCTTTAATATCAGGGTTACAGTCAGCAAGTACATCCCAATGTTTTATAATGATACGTTGTATCTGATTACTCTGTGCATTAAACTCAGAAACTAATACTAATCGCTGCTTTACTATATTACTACCCTTTTTCGGACTTAAAGGGACACTATTATGATTCAGGTAGAGTATACAATTTTGGACAACATTACAATATACTTCTATTATCTAATTTGCTTCATTCTTTAGATATCCTTTGTTGAAGAAATAGCATTGCACATGGGTGAGCCAATCACACGAGGCAACTATGTGCATCCACCAATCACCAGCTACTGAGCCTATCTAGATATGCTTTTCAGCACAGGATATCATGATAATGAAGCAAATTAGATAATAGAAGTAAATTAGAAAGTTGTTTAACATTGCATGCTCTTTTTAAATAATGAAAGAAAAAAATTGGGTTTCATGTCCCTTTAACAAAGTCTCTCTGGGAATTGATGAGGAGTACCCCATCATTTCTTTATGAATAATAGATGGGGGATATCCTCGTTCTCAAAATCTATTACCCAGTTCTTTGAGTCTAATACCAATCAACTCATTGTCTGAGACGATTCTCCGGGCTCTGGGAAATTGACTGTGTGGGAGTGCCCTAAGTAGAGGGGTAGGATGAGCACTATCAAATCTAAGCAAGCTATTTCGGTCTGTATCCTTCCTAAACAAATCAATCTTAAGGGAAGAACCATATTTAATCACTTTAGTATCTAAAAATGCTATACTATCGTCAGTCCAAGTCAATTAAAATGTAATATGCTTAGTGGCACTATTTAAATCTCTAACGAAAGCCATATGGGAACCAATGTCGCCCCACCAAATGCCAAATATATAATTGATATAACGCCACCAACAGGCGCCATACCGATGAAATCCCTGATTGGTAAACACAAATCTTTCTTCAAAGATATTCATAAATATATTAGCATAATTGGGGTGATGTTAGAACCCATGGCTGTACCTTGGGTTTGCAGATAATAATTGTCCTCAAACAGAAAATAATTACAATATAGGATGGGAACAAGCAATTTAAGAAGAAAGTCAATATGAGCCTTAGTGTAATCTTTATTACACTAAGATAGAAGGAGCTGTACCTGTTGTCTCCTACCTGCATGAATAAATCTTGAATCGCACTGGCATTCTTGCTCCGGTTTTTCTGCCTTTTTTCAAGTTTGTAATCTTTATTAGTATATAATACTGATTTAACCGCTCCTATACTACTTTTGTGGGTAATTGAGGTATACAGACTCTCTACATCTAGACTGTATAACAAAAATGTATCAGTCTCCATTGCCAATGAATCTATCTTTCTCAGAAAATTACCTGTATCTTTTAAAAAAGAGTTAAAGACCTCTACATATGGTCTAAGGTTATGGTCTAGAAAGATAGATACATTTGTTAATACTGAGTCCGTGCTGGCCACAATGGGATGGCCCGGGGGTTTAAATATTTAATTATTGATCATCCTGTACCCCATCATATACACTTTGCCCAAAATCCAAAAGACCCCTTAGAACCCCAGGGCTGTCCCATTGTGGCCAGCACGGACTCAGTATTAACAAATGTACAGGTGATTTTCTGAGAAAGATCATTGGCAATGGAGACTGATACCTTTTTGTTATACAGTCTAGATGTAGAGAGTCTGTATACCTCCATCACTCATGAAAGTGGTATAGGAGCGGCTAAATCAGTATTATATACTAATAAAGATAACACTAAGGCTCATTTTGACTTTCTTCTTCAATTGCTCGTTCTCCTCCTATAATGTTTGACTTTTTAGAAAGAAAGAAAAATAGGGACTTAAGTAGCACTCATTCCTATCCTAGGGTAACACATAAAAGATTCAACTTTATTTGTATATATTAAAGTACAGGTAACCTCTGTAGTCCACACTAAACAAAACACCCTTGGATTACAGAGGTTACCTGTATTTTAATATATACAATTAAAGTTTAATCTTTTATGTGTTACCCTAGAATAGGAATGAGTGCTGCTAAAGTCCCCATTTCTCTCTCTTTCTAAAAAGTCAAACATTTCTATATAAAGGGGCAGCACCAGTACCATTTTATTTTTATTTAAGTGGTATTTTTTCCTTCCTTTATATGTAGTGCCAGTAATTATTTCCTATAAGTCTCCTCCTATAATGTAATTATTTTCTGTTTGAGGTACAGCCATGGGTTCCAACGTCGCCCCTAATTATGCTAATATATTTATGAATATCTTTGAAGAAAGATTTGTGTTTACCAATCAGGGATTTCATTGGTATGGCGCCTGTTGGTGGAGCTATAACGATGATATTTTTGGTATTTGGTGGGGCGACATTGGTTCCCATATGGCTTTCGTTAGAGATTAAAATAGTGCCACTAAGCATATTAAATTTAAATTGACTTGGAACGAGGATAGTATAGCATTTTTAGATACTAAAATGATTAAACATGGTTCTTCCCTTAAGATTTATTTGTTTAGCAAGGATACGGACCGAAATAGCTTGCTTAGGTTTGATAGTGCTCAACCTCCCCCTCTACTTAGGGCACTCCCTCGCAGTCAATTTCTCAGAGCCCAGAGAATCATCTCAGACAATGAGTTGATTGGTATTAGACTCAAAGAAATGGGTAATAGATTTTTAGAATGAGGATATCCCCCATTTATTATTCATAAAGAAATGGAGTACGCCTCATCAACCCCAGAGAGACTTTAAATCCAAAAAAGAGTAGTAATAAAGTAAAGCAGCGATTAGTATTCTTTCTGAGTTTAATGCACAGAGTAATCAGATACAACATATCATTAGAAAACATTGGGATGTACTTGCTAACTGTAACCCAGATGTTAAAATAATTTCAGAACTATCCCATGCCTGCATACAAATATGGTCTCAACCTTCAGCAGCAATTAATAAGAGCTGATGCTGGCTCTAGTAAAAAAATGATGCAGAGTTTTATTACTTGTAAAAAGGAAGTTTGTTATCCATGTTTGACATGTTCGTGCTGCAATAACATGATAAAAGGAGCTGTTTTCTATAATCCCACCACTGGGAAAAAATTTGATATTAAAGGATATAATACCTGTTATACCCACTGTTATACCATATGTGGTATATATGATTAAGTGCCCATGTGGGCAGAGCTATGTCGGGGAAACAACTAGAGCTATTAGAGATAGAATAGTGGACCATAAGAGAAGCATCAGGACTGGTAATGTCAAAGCCCATGTAGCACACCACTTTATCAAAATGGGCCATTTTATAAATCAATTAAGGTTTCAAATAATAGAGTTTATAGCTATGCCCGTAGAGAGAGGGAATGTATCCTTAAGCAAAGTGAATACTTTTGGATTTTTAAATTAGGGACTATGGAACCAGTTGGTCTTAATAGAGATTGGGATTTGTCAGTTTTTTTGTTACGATGTAGATATATGTTCTTTTGAAAGATCGTAAACATTCTTTCAGGCTTTACATTATAGTTTTATTGAGTAAAACAGTATATATAGTCCTTTATTGTTTGAGTAGTTTTTTTGTTTATTTGTTTTATTGAGTTATCTATTGATGTGAAATTTGCCTTTAAATACTAACGGCTAGATTACGAGTTTTTGTCGGTAAGGCTTGCGGTGCTAATGAGCCTTTTTTTCTCACGGCTTACTTAAGACAACGCTGGTATTACAGGTTTCTTTCATGTAATTAGCAAGAGTCCATGAGCTAGTGACGTATGGGATATACATTCCTACTCGGAGGGGCAAAGTTTCCCAAACCTCAAAATGCCTATAAATACACCCCTCACCACACCCACAAATCAGTTTTACAAACTTTGCCTCCTATGGAGGTGGTGAAGTAAGTTTGTGCTAGATTCTACGTTGATATGCGCTCCGCAGCAGGTTGGAGCCTGGTTTTCCTCTCAGCGTGCAGTGAATGTCAGAGGGATGTGAGGAGAGTATTGCCTATTTGAATTCAATGATCACCTTCTACGGGGTCTATTTAATAGGTTCTCTGTTATCGGTCGTAGAGATTCATCTCTTACCTCCCTTTTCAGATCGACGATATACTCTTATATATACCATTACCTCTACTGATTCTCGTTTCAGTACTGGTTTGGCTTTCTACTACATGTAGATGAGTGTCCTGGGGTAAGTAAGTCTTATTTTCTGTGACACTCTAAGCTATGGTTGGGCACTTTTATATAAAGTTCTAAATATATGTATTCAAACATTTATTTGCCTTGACTCAGGATGTTCAACGTTCCTTATTTCAGACAGTCAGTTTCATATTTGGGATAATGCATATGAATAAATCAATTTTTTTCTTACCTTAAAATTTGACTTTTTTTCCTGTGGGCTGTTAGGCTCGCGGGGGCTGAAAATGCTTCATTTTATTGCGTCATTCTTGGCGCAAAAAGTTTTTTTCTGTTTCTGGCGTCATACGTGTCGCCGGAAGTTGCGTCATTTTTTACTTTTTTTGCGCCAAAAGTGTCAGCGTTCCGGATGTGGCGTCATTTTTGGCACCAAAAGCATTTAGGCGCCAAATAATGTGGGCGTCTTTTTTGGCGCTAAAAAATATGGGCGTCACTATTGTCTCCACATTATTTAAGTCTCATTATTTATTGCTTCTGGTTGCTAGAAGCTTGTTCACTGGCATTTTTTCCCATTCCTGAAACTGTCATTTAAGGAATTTGATCAATTTTGCTTTATATGTTGTTTTTTCTATTACATATTGCAAGATGTCCCAGATTGACACTGAGTCAGAAGATACTTCTGGAAAAACGCTGCCTGATGCTGGATCTACCAAAGTTAAGTGTATCTGTTGTAAACTTGTGGTATCTGTTCCTCCAGCTGTTGTTTGTAATGAATGTCATGACAAACTTGTTAATGCAGATAATATTTCCTTTAGTAATGTTACATTACCTGTTGTGGTTCCATCAACATCTAATACTCAGAGTGTTCCTGTTAACATAAGAGATTTTGTTTCTAAATCTATTAAGAAGGCTATGTCTGTTATTCCCCCTTCTAGTAAACGTAAAAGGTCTTTTAAAACTTCTAATTTTTCAGATGAATTTTTAAATGAACATCATCATTCTGATTCTGATAGTGGTTCCTCTGGTTCAGAGGATTCTGTCTCAGAGGTTGATGCTGATAAATCTTCATATTTATTCAAAATGGAATTTATTCGTTCTTTACTTAAAGAGGTCTTAATTGCATTAGAAATAGAGGATTCTGGTCCTCTTGATACTAAATCTAAACGTTTAAATAAGGTTTTTAAATCTCCTGTAGTTATTCCAGAAGTTTTTCCTGTCCCTGATGCTATTTCTGAAGTAATCTCCAGGGAATGGAATAATTTGGGTAATTCATTTACTCCTTCTAAACGTTTTAAGCAATTATATCCTGTGCCATCTGACAGATTAGAATTTTGGGACAAAATCCCTAAGGTTGATGGGGCTGTCTCTACGTACTACTATTCCTACGGCAGATAGTACTTCCTTTAAGGATCCTTTAGATAGGAAGATTGAATCCTTTCTAAGAAAAGCTTACTTATGTTCAGGTAATCTTCTTAGACCTGCTATATCTTTAGCGGATGTTGCTGCAGCTTCAACTTTTTGGTTAGAAGCTTTAGCGCAACAAGTAACAGATCATAACTCTCATAGCATTGTTAATCTTCTTCAACATGCTAATAACTTTATTTGTGATGCCATCTTTGATATCATTAGAGTTGATGTCAGGTATATGTCTCTAGCTATTTTAGCTAGAAGAGCTTTATGGCTTAAAACTTGGAATGCTGATATGTCTTCTAAGTCAACTTTGCTTTCCCTTTCTTTCCAGGGTAATAAATTATTTGGTTCTCAGTTGGATTCTATTATCTCAACTGTTACTGGAGGGAAAGGAACTTTTTTACCACAGGATAAAAAATCTAAAGGTAAATTTAGGTCTAATAATCGTTTTCGTTCCTTTCGTCACAATAAGGAACAAAAGCCTGATCCTATACCCTCAGGAGCGGTATCAGTTTGGAAACCATCTCCAGCCTGGAATAAATCCAAGCCTTTTAGAAAACCAAAGCCAGCTCCCAAGTCCACATGAAGGTGCGGCCCTCATTCCAGCCCAGCTGGTAGGGGGCAGATTATGTTTTTTCAAACAAATTTGGATCAATTCAATTCACAATCTTTGGATTCAAAACATTGTTTCAGAAGGGTACAGAATTGGCTTCAAGATAAGGCCTCCTGCAAAGAGATTTTTTCTTTCCCGTGTCCCAGTAAATCCAGCGAAGGCTCAAGCATTTTTGAAATGTGTTTCAGACCTAGAGTCGGCTGGGGTAATTATGCCAGTTCCAGTTCTGGAACGGGGTCTAGGGTTTTACTCAAATCTATTCATTGTACCAAAGAAGGAGAATTCCTTCAGACCAGTTCTGGATCTAAAAATATTGAATCGTTATGTAAGGATACCAACATTCAAAATGGTAACTATAAGGACTATTCTGCCTTTTGTTCAGCAAGGGCATTTTATGTCCACAATAGATTTACAGGAAGCATATCTGCATATTCCGATTCATCCAGATCACTATCAGTTTCTGAGATTCTCTTTCCTAGACAAGCATTACCAGTTTGTGGCTCTGCCGTTTGGCCTAGCAACAGCTCCAAGGATTTTTACAAAGGTTCTCGGTGCCCTTCTGTCTGTAATCAGAGAACAGGGTATTGTGGTATTTCCTTATTTGGACGATATCTTGGTACTTGCTCAGTCTTCACATTTAGCAGAATCTCATACGAATCGACTTGTGTTGTTACTTCAAGATCGTGGTTGGAGGATCAATTTACCGAAAAGTTAATTGATTCCTCAAACAAGGGTTACCTTTTTAGGTTTCCAGATAGATTCAGTGTCCATGACTCTGTCTTTGACAGACAAGAGACGTCTAAAATTGATCTCAGCTTGTCGAAACCTTCAATCACAATCATTCCCTTCGGTAGCCTTATGCATGGAAATTCTAGGTCTTATGACTGCTGCATCGGACGCGATCCCCTTTGCTCGTTTTCACATGCGACCTCTTCAGCTCTGTATGCTGAACCAGTGGTGCAGGGATTACACAAAGATATCTCAATTAATATCTTTAAAACCGATTGTACGACACTCTCTGACGTGGTGGACAGATCACCATCGTTTAGTTCAGGGGGCTTCTTTTGTTCTTCCGACCTGGACTGTAATTTCAACAGATGCAAGTCTGACAGGTTGGGGAGCTGTTTGGGGGTCTCTGACAGCACAAGGGGTTTGGGAATCTCAGGAGGTGAGATTACCAATCAATATTTTGGAACTCCGTGCAATTTTCAGAGCTCTTCAGTCATGGCCTCTTCTAAAGAGAGAATCGTTCATTTGTTTTCAGACAGACAATGTCACAACTGTGGCATACATCAATCATCAAGGAGGGACTCACAGTCCTCTGGCTATGAAAGAAGTATCTCGAATACTGGTATGGGCGGAATCCAGCTCCTGTCTAGTTTCTGCGGTTCATATCCCAGGTATAGACAATTGGGAAGCGGATTATCTCAGTCGCCAAACGTTACATCCGGGCGAATAGTCTCTTCACCCAGAGGTATTTCTTCAGATTGTTCAAATGTGGGGACTTCCAGAAATAGATCTGATGGCTTCTCATCTAAACAAGAAACTTCCCAGGTATCTGTCCAGATCCAGGGATCCTCAAGCGGAAGCAGTGGATGCATTGTCACTTCCTTGGAAGTATCATCCTGCATATATCTTTCCGCCTCTAGTTCTTCTTCCAAGAGTAATCTCCAAGATTCTGAAGGAATGCTAATTTGTTCTGCTGGTGGCTCCAGCTTGGCCTCACAGGTTTTGGTATGCGGATCTTGTCCGGATGGCATCTTGCCAACCGTGAACTCTTCCGTTAAGACCAGACCTTCTGTCGCAAGGTCCTTTTTTCCATCAGGATCTCAAATCCTTAAATTTAAAGGTATGGAGATTGAACGCTTGATTCTTAGTCAAAGAGGTTTCTCTGACTCTGTGATTAATACTATGTTACAGGCTCCTAAATCTGTATCTAGGAAGATATATTATAGAGTCTGGAAGACTTACATTTCTTGGTGTCTTTCTCATCACTTTTCCTGGCATTCTTTTAGAATTCTGAGAATTTTACAGTTTCTTCACGATGGTTTGGATAAAGGTTTGTCTGCAAGTTCCTTGAAAGGACAAATCTCTGCTCTTTCTGTTCTTTTTCATAGAAAGATTGCTAATCTTCCTGATATTCATTGTTTTGTACAAACTTTGGTTTGTATAAAACCTGTCATTAAGTCAATTTCTCCTCCTTGGAGTTTGAATTTGGTTCTGGGGGCTCTTCAAGCTCCTCCGTTTGAACCTATGCATTCGCTGGACATTAAATTACTTTCTTGGAAAGTTTTGTTTCTTTTGGCCATCTCTTCTGCTAGAAGAGTTTCTGAATTATCTGCTCTTTCTTGTGAGTCTCCTTTTCTGATTTTTCATCAGGATAAGGCGGTGTTGCAAACTTCTTTTAAATTTTTACCTAAGGTTGTGAATTCTAACAACATTAGTAGAGAAATTGTGGTTCCTTCATTATGTCGTAATCCTAAGAATTCTAAGGAGAGATCATTGCATTCTTTGGATGTAGTTAGAGCTTTGAAATATTATGTTGAAGCTACTAAGAATTTCCGAAAGACTTCTAGTCTATTTGTTATCTTTTCCGGTTCTAGGAAAGGTCAGAAGGCCTCTGCCATTTCTTTGGCATCTTGGTTGAAATCTTTAATTCATCATGCTTATGTCGAGTCGGGTAAAACGCCGCCTCAAAGGATTACAGCTCATTCTACTAGGTCAGTTTCTACTTCCTGGGCGTTTAGGAATGAAGCTTCGGTTGATCAGATTTGCAAAGCAGCAACTTGGTCTTCTTTGCATACTTTTACTAAATTCTACCATTTTGATGTGTTTTCTTCTTCTGAGCAGTTTTTGGTAGAAAAGTACTTCAGGCAGCTGTTTCAGTTTGATTCTTCTGCTTATAATTTCAGTTTTTTTCATTATAAGATTTCAACTTTATTTTGGGTGTGGATTATTTTCAGCGGAATTGGCTGTCTTTATTTTATCCCTCCCTCTCTAGTGACTCTTGCGTGGAAGATCCACATCTTGGGTAGTCATTATCCCATACGTCACTAGCTCATGGACTCTTGCTAATTACATGAAAGAAAACATAATTTATGTAAGAACTTACCTGATAAATTCATTTCTTTCATATTAGCAAGAGTCCATGAGGCCCACCCTTTTTTGTGGTGGTTTTGATTTTTTTGTATAAAGCACAATTATTCCAATTCCTTATTTTTTTATGCTTTCGCACTTTTTTTCTTATCACCCCACTTCTTGGCTATACGTTAAACTGATTTGTGGGTGTGGTGAGGGGTGTATTTATAGGCATTTTGAGGTTTGGGAAACTTTGCCCCTCCTGGTAGGAATGTATATCCCATACGTCACTAGCTCATGGACTCTTGCTAATATTAAAGAAATGAATTTATCAGGTAAGTTCTTACATAAATTATGTTTTTTCTAAACCCGGCGTTAGCCGCAAAAAAGTGAGCAGAGAGCAAAATTTAGCTCCACATCTCACCTCAATACCAGCGTTGCTTACGGTAGCGGTAAGCTGGCTAAACGTGCTCGTGCATGATAGGAAACAATGGGGCTGCGCTGGCTGAAAAAAGCCTAACACCTGCAAAAAAGCAGCGTTCAGCTCCTAACGCAGCCCCATTGTTTCCTATGGGAAAATACATTTTACATCTACACCTAACACCCTAACATGAACCCCGAGTCTAAACACCCCTAATCTTATACTTATCAACCCCCGACATCGTCGCCACCTGCATTATATTATTAACCCCTAATATGCCACTCCGGACACAGCCGCCACCTAATTATATTTATGAACCCCTACTCTGCCGCCCCCAATGTCGCCGCAACCTAACTACAATTATTAACCCCTAATCTGCCGCCCCCAACGTCGCCGCCACTATAATAAAGTTATTAACCCCTAAACCTAAGTCTAACCCTAACACCCCCCTAATTTAAATATAATTTTAAATAATCTTAATAAAATTACTACAATTAAATAAATTATTCCTATTTAAAACTAAATAATTACCTATAAAATAAACCCTAAGCTAGCTACAATATAACTAATAGTTACATTGTATCTAGCTTAGAGTTTATTTTTATTTTACAGGCAAGTTTGTATTTATTTTAACTAGGTACAAAAGTTATTAAATAGATATTAACTATTTAATAACTACCTAGCTAAAATAAGTACAAATTTACATGTAAAATAAAACCTAACCTAAGTTACAATTACACCTAACACTACACTATAATTAAATTAATTACCTAAACTCTACAATTAAATACAATTAAATTAAATAAACTATAGTAACAAAAACAACAAACACTAAATTACAGAAAATAATTACACCTAATCTAATCCCCCTAATAAAATAAAAAATCCCCCCCAAATTAATAAAATTCCCTATACTAAATTACAAATAGCCCTTAAAAGGGCCTTTTGCGGGGCATTGCCCCAAAGTAATCAGCTCTTTTCTGAATAATTAAGGTTCCTTTCAATGACGTCATCCAAGATGGCATCCCTTCAATTCCGATTGGCTGATAGAATTCTATCAGCCAATCGGAATTAAGGTAGGAAAAATTCTATTTGCTGATGCAATCAGCGAATAGGATTGAAGTTCAATCCTATTGGCTGATCCAATCAGCCAATAGGATTGAGCTTGCATTCTATTGGCTGTTCCAATCAGTCAATAGAATGCAAGCTCAATTCTATTGGCTGATTGCATCAGCCAATAGGATTTTTCCTACCTTAATTCCGATTGGCTGATAGAATTCTATCAGCCAATCTGAATTGAAGGGACGCCATCTTGGATGACGTCATTTAAAGGAACCTTCATTCTTCATTTGGACTAAGTTTGAAGAGGATGCTCCGCGTCGGCTGGATTGAAGATGGACCCACTCAGCTCCGGATTGATGAAGATAGAAGATGCCGCCTGGATCAAGAATTCAGCCCGTCTAGAGGTCCTCTTCTGCCCGGATCGGATGAAGACTTCTGGCCGGCTTCGTGGAGGACTTCTGCCCAGCTGGGTGAAGACGTCTCAAGGTAGGGTGATCTTCAAGGGGTTAATGTTAGGTTTTATTAAGGGGGATTGGATGGGTTTTAGAGTAGGTTTGGGTGTGTGGGTGGTGGGTTTTAATGTTGGGGGGGTATTGTATTTTTTTTTTACAGGTAAAAGAGCTGAAGAGCTGATTACTTTGGGGCAATGCCCCGCAAAAGGCCCTTTTAAGGGCTATTTGTAATTTAGTATAGGGTAGGGAATTTTATTATTTTGGGGGGCTTTTTTATTTTATTAGGGGGATTAGATTAGGTGTAATTAGTTTTAAAAAATTGTAATTATTTTTTTATTTTCTGTAATTTAGTGTTTGTTGTTTTTTGTACTTTAGTTTATTTAATTTAATTGTAGTTAATTTAGGGAATTAATTTAACTATAGTGTAGTGTTAGGTGTAATTGTAACTTAGGTTAGGGTTTATTTTACAGGTAAATGTGTCTTTATTTTAGCAAGGTAGTTATTAAATAGTTAATAAATATTTAATAACTATTGTACCTAGATAAAATAAATACAAAGTTGCCTGTAAAATAAAAATAAACCCTAAGAAGGCTAAAATGTAACTATTAGTTATATTGTAGCTATCTTAGGGTTTATTTAACAGGTAAGTAGTTAGTTTTAAATAGGAATAATTTAATTAATTGTTGTAATTTTATATATATTTTATTTAAATTATATTTAAGTTAGGGGGTGTTAGGGTTAGGGTTAGACTTAGATTTAGGGGTTAATACATTTAATATAGTAGCGGCGACGTTGGGGGCGGCAGATTAGGGGTTAATAAATGTAGGTAGGTGTCGGCGATGTTAGGGACGGCAGATTAGGGGTTAATAAAATGTAACTAGTGTTTGCGAGGCGGGAGTGCAGCGGTTTAGGGGTTAATATATTTTTTAAGTGGCGGCAATGTCCGGTCGGCAGATTATAGGTTAAAATTTTTATTTAAGTGTTTGCGATGTGGGGGGGTCTCGGTTTAGGGGTTAATAGGTAGTTTATGGGTGTTAGTGTACTTTATAGCACTTTAGTTAAGAGCTTTATGTTCCGGCGTTAGCCCATAAAACTCTTAACTACTGACTTTTAAATGCGGTAGGAGTCTTGACAGGAGAGGGTGTACCGCTCACTTTTTCCAAGACTCGTAATACCGGCGTTAGGCAAATCCCATTGAAAAGATAGTATACGCAATTGACGTAAGAGGATTTGCGGTATCCTCGAGTCGCGGAAAAAAAGTGAGCGGTACACCTGTACCTGCCAGACTCGTAATACCAGCGGGCGTTAAAAAGCAGCGTTGGGACCTCTCAACTCTGCTTTTTAAGGCTAACGCAAGACTCGTAATCTAGGCGATTGCCTTTAATGAGGCTGACAAAGAGTTAATGACACACTTGCCCGAGAGCGCCATCTAGTGGTCTAAGAGTATAAATTGGTGTAAATTCAGTTGTAGGATATCATGAATAAGGGTGTATACCTGAAACGTCGCTGCTGCTACATTTGTGCTGTAACCTGAAATAAAAGAAGATTTGCTGCCACTTTCTTCTGTTTTATGTATTTCTATCTGGGGCAGTGAGTGGCTCCCCTTAGTGGCTTGGAAACCCCTTGGAGTGCTAGACTGACTTCTCTGAACTTTGTTAATAAAGGCAAACATGAAAAATTGTGTATGATCCCTGTGGATAGGGATATGCAAATAGGCACATTTAAGTCCCTGGTAGACATACATTGACCCACCTGCACCAAATGTAATATAGTGCAAAACATTTCCTGAACTTTCAGAAATTTGTTCAGCCTGTAAAACACTTAAAAAGAACCCCTGAAAAGACGTATCAGGCCCACATCTTTAAAATAGATAATGATAAAGGACAAACTGAAACAGAGCCCAAAAAAATAGCAAATGTGTTTGGAGATTATTACACTAAACTATACAATATCACAAAACTATGCAATTCGGAAAATCTGAACGCACTCAACCAATACTTAGACACTGTAGATACCCCTAAAATCTCCACTCAGGAGGCAGACGTCCTGGATTCCCCCTTCACTTTGAAGGAGATCCTGAACGCTATTGAGACACTCCCTAACAATAAAAGCCCAGGCCCAGACGGTTATTCTAACGACTATTATAAAATGTACAAAACCACCATAGCCCCACATTTACTAAAGACATACCAACACATAGACGAATTGGGTTATTTTCCAACTGAGTGCTTGGAAGCCTACATCTCTGTGCTGCCTAAACCAAATAAACCAGCAACTTTACCAGGGAGCTACAGGCCCATTTCCTTGCTCAACACGGACCTTAAACTATTTGCAAAAATTTTGGCAGGGCGAATCAATAGAATTTTACCCCAGATCGTTCACCTGGACCAAGCGGGTTTTGTCCCAGGGAGAGAAGCGAGAGACAACACCATCAGAACGTTACAACTAATTGACTACGCTAAAATTCACAAACTTGGAATGGTGATTGTCTCCGCTGACGCTGAAAAAGCGTTTGACCGCTTAGATTGGAACTTTTTGCAAGCGGTGCTACGTAAAATGGGGTTCGGGGAAACTATTATAAAACGAATCTTTAGTCTATATCAGAGTCCCTCGGCCAAAGTAAAAGCTAATAATATATTATCAGATCCATTTCTTATACAAAATGGAACCAGACAAGGATGCCCCCTATCCCCTCTTTTATTCGTGTTGAGCATGGAAATATTGGCACATAGAATCAGACAAAATACGCAAATCTCCGGCATTAAAATAGGACCAGACGACTATAAACTGTCACTTTACGCAGATGACGTACTGTTTACACTTACCAACCCCACAGAATCGATTGCGGCAGTGCTGAACGAGTTTAAGGAGTTTGGTTCTCATTCCAATTTCCTAATAAACGCCCAAAAATCGGAGATCCTAAACATCAATATGTCAAAAGCAGAATACTCTGATCTACTAGAGAAATGCCCATTTAGCCCTCAAAAAAAGGCTATTAAATACCTGGGAATATGCCTATCCCCTAAACCTAACATCCTGTTTGAATGGAATTATCAAACCCTATATAATGAACTAAACAAAGACCTAAATAGGTGGAGTGATAAATTAATCTCTTGGTGGGGTCGCATTCAGGCGGTGAAAATGACTGCACTGCCCAGAATCCTTTATTTGCTTCAAACGGTGCCAATTGCTCTGACTAACTCATACCGTAGCAAACTCCAGAAAATGTTAAACAACTATGTTTGGGGTAAAATCAGGCCGAGAATTCTCAAAACAACAATGTACCAATCCACCCGCGGGGGAGGCTTGGGACTGCCCAGCATAGAAGTATATTATAAAGCAAAATGTTTGCAAAAAATACTGGATTGGCACCGCAACGCGGAAAATAAAGCCTGGGTGGCGCTAGATTCCCACATTTTGAAAACCCCTTCCCCCGGGGTGTTGTGCTGGGTGGAAAGGAAGAGCCGCCCACCTTGGATCAGGGCATACCCATTGTATCATCATGTGTTTGAGACTTGGGATAACATCATAGCTGGTGCGGGCAGCGTATCGTCCCTTAGATCCCCGATGTCCCCAGTGTCACCTAATGCAGAACTGCACGGAGGGTTAGAACAAAAACTCACTAAACAACACGATTGGGAGATAGGTTACACGACACCCATTCATAAATTCCTATCCGATGGTAAGCTCAAACAGAGGACCGACCTAAGAGACATAATGGGAGGGGCCTTCTCGAGATGGCTGAAGTACTATCAACTTCAACACCTCCTGTCCACTTCACCAGATAAGGATAAGATGATTAGACACCCCACTTTGTTTGAGCAACAATGTCTTGGTGATCAGCCACTAAGCCATACATTGGCATGGGCCAAAAAAGCCCTATCACACGATGAAGTAAAAGACGCTCCTAAATATAGGGAAAGATGGCACAGGGAATTAGGGAGGGAGCTAACGGAAAAAGAGTGGAAACATATTGTTCACAACACCAGAATATCTTCGGTATCTGCCAAAGCGTTAGAACTCAATTTTAAAATACTGATGAGGTGGTATCTCACCCCAGTAAGGATTAAGACGATATACCCAACAGCTTCTGACACATGCTGGAGGGGTTGCGGCGGTAGGGGCACCATGATCCACATCTGGTGGTCCTGCACTAAACTACAGCCCTTTTGGCTAAGAATAGGGGAATATATTAAATCTATTAGCAACCAAAATAAAGAATATCGCATACAACCTACTACAGCATTACTAAACCTACTCCCACACTGTAGATGTAAAATACGTAGGAAGTTAATACAATTAGCCTTAAACACTGCTAAATCCCTAATAGCTGCTAACTGGAGGTCACAAACAATCCCCACATACAGGGCCTGGGAATCGCTTATGGACCACTCAATCCAACTAGAGGAATATGGTTATTTCATTAGAAAAGATATGGAAATGTTTCATAATGTAAAGTTCTACTGGGAAACCCGAATGCACACACACTGAATGTTTTGCATAATCGACTGGAAGGTCAGCAATAATTATTGGAGAGACACCCTCACGCAAACTAGGTGAGCGTGACTTCAAAGGTATATCTTTGTATTGAAATGGGTAAAGAGACTCGAGTTTTTAGGCGTAGTTAAGGAGACCAGCTAATGTTCTATTTATTACCAAGTTGTATTAGTGTTGTTTTAATAATCTATCTATCATAAATGAAAATGTCGGATGTTAAACTTTTGCATTGTAAAAACGATACAGCATAGTCTATATGTATCCAATGTGATTTTGAAATGCATTGCTATGTATTGTTTTCTTTTTTCATCCAATAAAAATACATTTAAAAAAAAAAAAAAAGAACCCCTGAATCTGAACCCCTAAGGAGACTAGAATAATCATTCCCATGGCTTCTAGGTCTGTTACACATTCCAAGAAAGCTCTGGCCTTTAAATGATCTTTTGGAACATAAGACAGTAGAAAACTTCCTCGAGGAAGGCGAGACCAAAGCCTATACGGTAACCCTAAGAAATTGTGCTATATCCAAGGAACTTCAATAAAATTTTCTCAAAGCCTCCTAAAAAATGTTCAGTCTGTCCTTTACCAGAACAGAGTTTGGGTTGGGGGCTGCACCTTCATGCTGATTTGGAGGGACAGTCTTTTTTATTGTCTGATTGAACTTAAGCCAAGAGGAACAAGGCTTTCATGTGGCCTTAGAGGTGTCTAATTTTTGAGACGCTGAAGGGAAGGATCTTTGCGTCTTTGAATGACAAAAGGAGTGAAATCCTCTAGCGGACGATAGGCCCTTAGCTTTTCTTTTTTGTGGCAGGAAAGCTCCTTTACTTTCAGTGACTTTAGCAATTCAGACAATATCTTTCCCTGAAATAGAAAGGGAAAGAAGTCTGCCTTTACATATTATATCAGCAGACCATGACTTCAGCCCTAAGGCTCTTCTAGTCAGAACAGTCATAGCAGCGCTCTTTACATTAAAGGGACATTCTAGTCAAAATTCAACTTTCATGATTCAGATAGAGCATGCAATTTTAATCATCGTTCCAATTTACTTTTATCATCAAATTTGATTTGTTCTCTTGGTATTCTTTGTTGAAAGCTAAACCTAGGTAGGCTCATATGCTAATTTCTAAACCCTTGAAGGCCGCCTTTTATTACAGTGCATTTTGACATTTTTTAACAGCTAGACAGCTAGTCCATGTGTGCCATATAGATAACAATGTGCTCATTCCCGTGGAGTAAAGGGGCAGTCTGCAGAGGTAATCACATCAGTTATACAAAACTGGGGAATGGATAATAAAGAAAGTATCTATCTTTTAAATAATCAAAATTCTGCGGTAGACTGTCCTTTTAATGCAAGTTATTTCAACAACTGCTATTCAAATGAGACCTCGCAGTCTTTACCAACCTCAAACAATCCTGAATTTCTTCTTGGGAAATAAAGTCAGAGATGTTGTCATACTATACTTCAGTAGCTGCAGATATGCAGGCTACACTAACAGCTGGAGGAAAAATATAGCCTGACAACTGAAAGGACCTCCTGAGGAAACCTTAAAGTTTTCTGGCCATTGGAATAGCACTGTCCATCTCGTACCTCCAATTTTTCAGAGGGTAAAGATAACATGTTTTTAAAGTTGGCAAAGGAAACAAAGGAAATGTCTGGATTGTTCCATTATTATTATCGGTTATTTGTAGAGCGCCAACAGATTCTGCAGCGATACCATTCCATGCTAATTAGCGCAGAAACTGCATCAGGAACCAGGAAAATAAACCAGGAAAATAAGCTGCCTTTAAGAATTTATCAATCTTTTTCCCAGATAGTTTGTCTGCAGATGGAGGGTCCACTATCTGCAAGGCAAGTAAAAACTTCCTGCAATAGATTGTGAATATGCTCCAATTCAAAAACACATCATCTGCTTCTTTTTCAGAAGGAGGCTCCTGGGTTTCAGAATAACCATCATCAGCCAAGGAGAAGGATTTTAATTAAATAAATTAATTAAATGTATTATATGAATTAAATAAATTATTTCTCAAGGATGGTGTAAACGTGCCCAAAAGAAGTGCCTAAAACTGTATGTAGTGTTATCTGATGAATCTCCCTAGTCTATGTGAATCATGTGTACAGGTTCATGCTAATAGCCTGCGGGCTATATGAGTGCAAATACCTAGTTACCTGTCAGCACTCACTCTACAGTGTTTACGAAGCTGCAGGGGTCCTGCTTCAAGCAGAAGTGTGTAGTAGAAGTCAGTGGCATATTTAGGTTTTGTGCTGCCCCAGGCACTCAAAATTCTGCTGCCCCCCCAAAAAAGTTTTAAGACCTCTTTTCCTCTTAATATTTTTTGGGGTCAGGGTGTAACATGTTTTTTTTTTTTCTTTCATAATTCAAAAGAAACTGGGCTAGCAAAACACTTGCATACAGGTGGGTTGAATTGCATGCATCTCATACCATTTTCTCCCTGAAAGAAAAGAAGGGGAGGGGAGGGGAGAAAAGGGAGGGAAAGGAAGGAAGGGAGGGGGAGAGAGAAGAGAAAAGTGGGGAGGGAGAGGAGAAAAGGGGGAGGGAAAAAGGGAGGCAAAGAAAGGTGTGAAAGAAGGGAGCAAGGGAGGGAGTTGAAAGAAAGGAGGGGGGAGGGAAAGAAAGGGAGTGAGTTGAGGGAGGGAGGAAGGAAGATAGAAAGGAAGAGAGAAAGGGAAAGAATAATAAACTTTGAAACAATCCCTGCCCTTCAGATGCAACAACATACAGTAATTACCATCATTCAAGTAATTAAACTTTTTAAGTGTCTGTTTCCTATTTACTCCATGGGTTCATGAATACAGAGAAAGCTAGCTATTAGTAACTAACATACATTAGCAATGAGAGTTAATGTTTAGACATCACAAGCTGATCTAATCAGTGCACAGACGCATCCAGTCTGTTAGTTACTAAGACCTGCAATAAGCACTGCGCTTGCAGACCCACCACAGCTGACAAGGGGAGGCAGCATATCGGCACAAGGTCTTCTCCTCCAGCCTCACCTTGTAAGGATATCCCCAGGCAAGTTTCTCACCAAGAACGCTTCCACTGCAAAAATGCCAGTGGCTCTAAATGAAGCAACGGTTTAAAGCACTGCGGAATCTGTTGGCGCTCTACAAATAACCGATAATAATAATAATAAAGGAGCACTGCCTGTGAAGAGCAACCTTAATCAGCACATGTGCCTTGTCTTCTATGTAAAAGCCTGCACTTTATCTCTCACTCTACTGTGTGCTGGCTTTTAGAGAGAGGGTAGGGCATATGTGCTGCCCCTCCCAAATCTGCTGCCCTAGGTTGCAGGACCAGTCCCAGCAACACCTGTGACAGGTAAGTGACAAACTTCCACGGGAAATTTACTCTCACTGCCAATATACTCCTTTACACCCCTCTGTTCTATTTCTGGCTCTCTGTGGGGAATATCGGGTCTCACATCAGTGTTAGAAACCCTTTCAATCGATGTGTAGATCATCACGTCCAGTTTCAACATTGTTCTTCCTGACATAAAACAAGTTGGGATAGAGACAAAACATAATATGTACTTTAATTACTTTACCTGCAAATTTATACTGCAGTGCCTCACCATTAACCCTTTATTTTTAGTTTCTGAATTGTAAAGCTCTAACTCCCCCCCACACATTTCCTTCTATGAAAGTATCTATCTAAGTATCTACAGTGAATGATGTTCGTACGACCTATGGTAAATCTACCCCAAAGTCCTTAACATTCAAGTTTCAAAGAGCTTCTGTGATCACTGAAATTATTTTAAAACAACTGCCAAGTTAAATAATTGTAATAGATTACAATGGCTAGATATTATTAAAAGCCCAAAGAAACAAAATTGTGTACAAATTGTAGTGTCAGTGGGGTTGGTCGGTAGTTCACTGGTCAGTTTAATCAACTAAATTCTTATGCTTGGAGATCATTAAAGGGACATTAAAATGCTGGGTACAACTGTAGTTGTATGGTTACTACTCATCATGCTATTGTTTTTCTCCTGTGCAGCTCTCTTCAAAGCTATTATCTTATTAAACCCTTCAAAAGTGCTGATTATTGATGTTCTGCATCTTTACACTGGACGCTACCATCCTGGAATTTAAGTATTCTCTTACCCTGTGACAGAAGTGATGCACATTTGCATATCAGTTATATTGTTGTCTTCTTGACAATCGGTGTCATGTACTTCGGTTTAGAGTGCACGATACAGAGTGGAAGGAGTACATTTTTGAAGTTTTGCATTTCTCTATATATTTTTATGTAACTTTTGAACTGTGTAAAAAATGGCAACATGTAAAGCTTCTGCTTTCGATTGTACGAGCTAATACAAAGTGCAAGGTACAGTTGTCAAAAAGTCAGCAACGTCACTAACCTTATATGCCGCTCCTTGTCTGCTGCGCCTCTCTGCCAATCTCTTCACTGGCTTCCTCTAGATTACAGAATAAAAAACAAAATCCTTACCCTAACATTGAAGGCCCTCATTAACACTGCTCCCCTCTATATTTACCTCGTCTCCAGATAGTCCCTCTCATTACCTTCGCTCTCCTCTTGTTACCTCCTCATATTCCCATGGTACATTAACCTTTTGTTACCTCATTTCTCCTCTTCCTTTTCTCATCCACTTGAACCCCATTAGCATGTAAGCCTACAAGACTAGCCGTTTTGTAGATCACCTTCATGACAGCGCAACTCTTGGAAGGGCCCTCTATCCATTTTTCTCCCATAAATGCTACATTTGCATATTATACCTATGTTTATAGCGCTTGTGTAATCTGTTGATGCTCTAAAAATAACAGATGATGATGATGATGATGATAATAAAGTGTTCTGCTTCTGTCACAGAGTGCAGTAATATGTATGTGCCAAGATGGCAGCTCACAGTACAAAGATGCTTCAAAAAGGGCTGCAGGTAGAGGAAGAAATCAAAATTATATGGAGAGTAGTAACCCTGTTACTTTAGTTGTTCTCTGCATTTTAATGTCCCTTTTAGTTTTTCCTTATTACTAGGGTGACCATATTGCCGCTTTAAAAAGGGACACATATGAAAAATACATATGTCAGGGCTGTTTAAAGAAATGTTTTGAATAATGTTCCATTATAAGAACCCTGACATATGTAACTACGTATAACTAGGCCTTGAATGCTTGAGTGAAGAAAACTATGGATATATAGAGGAATAGGCAACTCTTTCCAGCTATATCAATGTACTCTCAAAAACTTCACTTCAAATGTCTTTTAATAAAGGCAATGTCATTTTCCTTTTGACCAAATTGATATCCATGAAAACAAAATGTGTGTATTGCGTAACATCCTTCATCTGTTTGGGAAAAAAACACATGCCAGGAAAATCATTTTTGGACAAGAAACTGCAAGCCTGTAGCCTGAGGATGATGAGTGAGAAAAGAGAAAAAAAAATCTAGACACTCCCTAATTTGTCAGCAGAAATGTTTTCTTTGAAAGGCCAATAATATATATTTTTTCATTCATGGTAATTTTTTATTATAGGCTTTGCTTAAATTTGTTGACAGAGCTTGTCTGCGTTAAAATCTTTTTAACACGTTAAGTGCATATAAAACTTTCTAAAAGGGATTAAATAAAATATACCTACCATACACATAGAAAAGAATAATTGACACTAGTTTATATCTCCCAATGCAAAAATAATTTATACTCTGAAAGTCTAAATGCAATGCTTAAACTCTGGAGTAGAAATTAGGCATTATTAAGAGAACCTCTGATCCTTCTTTAAAGGGATACTAAACCCACATTTTTTCTTAAAGGGACACTGAACCCAATTTTTCTTTTCTTTTGTGATTCAGATAGAGCATGCAATTTTAAGCAACTTTCTAATTTACTCCTATTATCAATTTTTCTTCGTACTCTTGCTATCTTTATTTGAAAAAGAAGGCATCTAAGCTTTTTTATTAGTTAAGAACTCTGGACAGCACTTTTTTATTGGTGGATAAATGTATCCACTAATCAGCAAGAACAACCCAGGTTGTTCACCAAAAATGGGCCGGTATCTAAACATAAAGATACCAAGAGAATGAGGAAAATTTGATAATAGAAGTAAATATAATTTCATGCTCTATCTGAATCACGAAAGAAAAAAATTGGGTTAAGTGTCCCTTTAATGATTACGATAGAACATGCAATTTTAAGCAACTTTATATTTTATTCCTTTTATTAATTTTTCTTCGTTCTCTTGCTATCTTTATTTAAAAAGCAGGAATCTAAAGCTTAGGAGCTGGCCTATTTTAGGTTCAGCACCCTGGATAGTGCTCGCTTATTGGTGGCTGCATTGCACAGGGTCAGCAAAGAACAATACCCTATTACAATTCTTCATGTCAAATAGCCAAACAACTCTCATATATATTTTGCCAGTCACCCCTGGAAGGGAAAATATGACATTGGTTAAAAGGACATTCCAGACACAATTGGAATGCACACAGGTGCATTTCCACTTTTGAATCAGAGTATACTTAAGTATACTTTGTGCACCAGCAATTTAAACACAGCATTTGTCTATATAGCCTATGGTGATTGTATCATCTGATTTGTTAATTGCTGACATGGTAGAAGTCCCACTTGCTCTCTAAGCAGCTGCAGTATTTAAATGCTGGTACATTGAGAATATCTAGCTATACTTTACTTGCACATGCAGAGAAAAATTCTAACATTAAAACAGTGATAATTATTACTAGAAGTATTTCTTTCATACAGGTGGTGAGAGTTCATGATCCATTAATCCTATTAATTACTCTTCACTGCCACTACCTTGTTCCTACTGAGGCGGTCCTTTTTTTCTCTTCTGGAGAAAGGAGGATGTTTTTCCTGGGAATTTTGTTACTGGAATATTCATGGGTTTCTTTGTTTTCTTTCTATTTGGAAGGATCTGGTCTACTGCACCTGTCCTGAGTTTTCCTCATCTGACTCTAGGAGTTCAGTGGGTTGAGGGTTTCTCTTGTCTATAGAGTACCCTCCCTTCAGGATTCTGAGGGGTAATAAGGATAGGTATCCTGGATCCCGAGTTAGTCTCTCTGGGTGTCGGTGCCTCCTTCCTGCTTCTTTTCTTTAGGAACTCGTGGTTGGAGATTCATTATCTGATCTCTGGGCCTTGGCGATGCTAGGATTTTTTAATCACTTTTGTCCTTGGGACATTGACAGTCACTTTTGTGATAGGACTGTTCGATTGGAATAGGGGTCAGGAATTCTGACTGCTCTGTTTGGGTATAAAACATGTATCTTGTCTCCCGAAGGATCTTTACTTAGGTTTGGAGGCCTTGCAGTTGGTTCGGGAACCTTCCCTTAGGGGGTAGTTGGTTCTTCCTTATTGGTCAGGGTGTTGTCCTCCCTTACCCCGTTTTCTAGTAGGGAGGAGGTAGTCCTCCCTGCTTTCTGAGTTTTTCTCTTGTTTCTTTCCAGGAAAGTCCTGGTGCAAGTTTGCTAGCTACTCGTTTGGCTAGTTACTATGGTTTGACATTTCGTCTGACTGCCTAGCCGATGGAAGACTGCGACTTTCGTTTGTGGCGTAAACGGACCTTCCTGTTCCGGGTGTTCAGTTTCTCTGTGCTAGTTAGCTCTTTTCTTCTGTACGGAGAGAGTCCACAGCTCCCCGTCCAATTTTTTCTGTGTGTGGCCTTTAAATTCTTTTTTCTCAGTTTTTCTGGCACCTTTTTTCACCCTGATATTTCTCCTACTGTTCCTTGTTCCCTTGGCAGAATGACTGGGGGATAAGGGAAGTGGGGGAGGTATTATTATTATTATTATTATCAAGTTGATTATTTAAGCTTTTGGCTGGGGTGTCTTTGCCTCCTCCTGGCGGCCAGGTTCTGTATTCCCAAAAGTAATGAATGCAGCTGTGGACTCTCCCCGTACAGCAGAAAAGAAAATTATCGGTAAGCATAATTTAAGTTTTTAGAAATAAAAACTGTAATGTAATGAGCTAGAGAAAGTTGCAAAAAAATAAAAAAAATAATAGGAGTATTAAGCTACAGGACGGAGTTTCTCTAGAACTCACTGGCATCAGGTACAGGTATACCCCGCTCATACAGCGGGTTAGGGACCTGAGCCCCACTGTAAAGTGAAAACCGCCTTAAAGTGAAACAAGGCGGTTTAACTTTCTTTTCACTTGCCAGTGCGTTTAAAAACTTAAAAACATGTTTGAACTAACTTATATTAGGAGTGCAATACTGCTACGTTTAGTTTAATACTAGCACAGCACAGTAATTTAATTAGTATTCAATAAACACTGTACCTGTAAAATAGTGACAATGGGGGGGCGGAGCTAAGCCAGCCATGATGGTGAACGCATGAAGGAAGAGCTCCGTGTGTAGTTGAAGCAAAACATGAGTATCGGCTACATATAGAATACAGAGAACGGCACTAAAAGTAATTAAAATTAGCCCTTTGTTGCTGCCTGATATTATTTTGGCATGTTCACCACGCTCCTAAGCAGAAGTAGTGCGGCACAATGGCGATGTAAGAGAGGGGCCTGGAGCCAGATAAGTAACCGGACCAGAGAGGAGCCACACTATAAGCAAAATAGAGACCTCTCAGAAGGAGGACATAAGCTACAAGCTCTGGTAAGCTAAATTACATCTGCACGGACGACACACGTTAATGTAGAAGGTGTCAGGAACGGCAACACAGTTAGAAGCCATAAGCGCTTGGGAGCCACGTGGGAAGCTACACTAACAGTTGGGGCCATTTAAGCAACAAGGGAACAATAATACCATAGCAGTTATATCTGTAAGACATAAACAAAGGAGCTGTAATCAAGATGAGGAACTACTCCTAGGAATAAATACGCTGCAAAAAGTGAAAATACAGAATGAAAAGAGAGCAGCAGCATACATAATGGTTTTACTTCCTCTCACAGTCCACATATCTATGTTAGCATAAAAGAAGGGGATCCTTCACAAATAGCAACAATAATAAAATATACTGTATGATGCTAAAGAAATTTGTAAGCCACTAATGAGAAAAAGGAAATATATATATTAAAGAGTTTTATTAGCATTTCCTTCTCCATCCTATACTGTTTTCTAGTGTTACTGACTTTTAAGCTGCTAAGGAGAAAGGAAAAAGCAGAATAAAATAGTGTCTCAATAACTTTGCAAATCTCAGCATGGCAGCCAGAAGACAAAACAAAATGGCAACACCAATTAAGCCAGCTGCTGCTCATGATTTCTTTAGGTCAAATAAAGGAGATAAAACAAAAGAAAAAGGAGAGTTATTACTAGAGGAGGAAACGGAGTCTGATGTGGAATCAACACAGAATGAGGGATCTGATACTCCAGTCACCAAGGCTGATATCAATCACCTAGTTTCTAAACAGGACATTACTTCAATTTTTGATAAAATGTGGGAGAAGATGGACACACTTCAGAATACAGTAACAAATAGCTTAGCTGAGATTAAGCAAGATATCTCTGACTTTGGCACTAGGGTTGAATCCTTAGAAGAGAAAAAGGAGTCCATGGAGGAAGATATAACAGCAGTTATGCAACAAATTTCTGACCAGCAGCAAGAATTGGCAGAAGTAAATGATAAACTGGAAGACCTGGAGAACAGGAGCCGGAGATGTAATATTCGCCTGAAAGGTCTTCCTGAGTCCATAGCAACACCAGACCTGACTGCTTATTTACTACAACTGTTCCAAACGATCACAGGATCCTCAGAAGAAGGGAAGTTTCAAATCGACAGACCTCATAGAGCTCTGAGAGCAAAGCCCAGGGACACAGAGCCTCCAAGAGATGTGATCACTAAATTACTACGATTTCCTGAAAAAGAGGAGATCATGACGGCGGCGAGGATCTGTTGTACAGCTATATCAGGACTTATGTGTAAAAACATTACAAAAAAGATTTGCCCTTCGTCCTCTGACGCAGCTACTGAGGAGGCATCAGATCATATACAGATGGGGATTCCCCTTTGATCTCCACCACGAAGGAAAAGCAATCACACTCAAGGAAAAACAAGATGTTCCAGGAGTATGCCAGATACTCAAATTGGAGTTCCCAGATGTTCCTGACAACCAACAAGACAACAATAGAAGACCTTCTCAACCACAAAGAGGAGTTCAGCAAATGGAGAGATGGACAAAAGTGTCCAAGAGAAAACAAAGACCCTGATGGACTAATCAGAGACAATAATTTGATATGATTTATATACAGATTCCTATCTCTTTGCCTTCTTCTATGGGGGAGATGAGGAAATATGGCTAAGGGGCATAATGTTTCTGATTCATTGTAAGTTTATGACGGAGGAAGGATGGATTAGCCGCTATTTTTCTGTCATATAGTAAGCTTAGAATTACTAATTACAAAATGTATGATATATCTTGACTGACCTATTTAAAGTATCTCATAGATAGTTAGGAGTTTAATCCTGTTTAAAATAATTGAGGCCAACCTGTTTATGTTACGGGCAGGATGAGCCAGTTCGTACAGAATTTAGAGCACTCATGTTCCATTTTATAATGGGCAAAAACTAGTATATACTTAACACAACTACATACTTAACCAGAGTAGGATGTTTTTGTGGACGTTACAAAACCAACACAATGTTCATGATACATATAATTGTTTGATTTTGTTTAAAATTTGGTTGTTTATTTTTATTTAAGTACCGTCGAGCAGTATTTTGAAAAATGTTTCCTCCAGAGAGCTGAAAATCAGAGAATGGATGTGTGAGAGCATGATGGAAGTACTATGCAGGTACAGAGTGGTGAGGAGTGAGGAAACTACAAATGATAGCTAAATTGCAGATAATATCTCACAATGTAAGGGGTCTAAACACAGACATAAAGAGAAAGACAGCACTTGCGCAATACCACAACTTGGGGGCCAAAATCATATTCCTACAGGAGACACACTTTGTACACCAACAAATTCCTAGGAACTGGACCAAACATTTTCAGCAACATTTTCATGCCACGACTGATAGTAAAAAGAGGGGGGTTTCTATACTTATACATAACTCACTCCAATTTACAAAGGAAGAGGTAATAAGAGATAGGGGAGGCAGGTAGCCAATAGTTTGTGGTAATGTACAGGGAACGCAGGTCACACTTTGTAACATATATGCTCCTAATGAGCAGCAACATACTTTTTTTAACAATCTTTCACACCTGTTAACTCAATGGTTGCAAACAAAAAATATTTTGGCTGGAGACTTTAACATCAATTTAAACACATCTAAAATAGACACATCATCCAAGGTTACAAGTAAACAACTAAGATTCCAATCTATCTCTAAATCTATTAGAGAAACTCTAGAGAGTCATAATATTTTAGATACATGGACAGCGTTATGCCAGACTGCAGACCATACCTACTATTCGCCCGCACATAGAGTATACACCAAACTCGATTTTATATATATATCAGTCAGACATTGCTACCTAATTTAGTATCATCGAATATCCATGCCTCGGTGTGGTCGGACCACTCTATAATTCAAATACAAATGGAAGGGCTAATAAACATAAACAGACAGAGATCCTGGAAATATGATCCAGTATTGCTAAAACAGCCGGATATACATTCTAGCATTCTTGAAAATCTTAAAGAATACTGGAGAATAAATTCAAATCCTCTAAGTAGTCCGATGATTACATGGGCAGCTCACAAACCTTATATAAGAGGGATGTTGATAAAAGAAAAAACAAAATACACGAAAAAGACCAGAGCCTCAGTTGACACACTGCAGCGAGAAATAGAAGACCTAGAAAAATCACATAGATCCACAATGTCTCAGGTAATCCTAAATAATCTGACTCAAAAAAGAAAATCACTCAATAAAATACTAAATAATAACTCCCTTAGATCAATGCATAAATTAAAAACATTTTATTTTTTATATGCAAACAAACCAGACAGGTATCTAGCCTACAAATTGCGGGAAAGAACGAAAGATATGACTATCAGGCAAATTCAAAAACCAGATGGGAGTGTAACCTAGCACCCACAAGAAATTGCAGACTGTTTCGCACATTATTATGAGACCCTCTATAATGGACATACGGCCCAACACACCATACAAACAGAGTTTCTTAAGTCCCAGCTATTAGAGAGGGCAGATATGCCCAAATTAGACAAGGAGGGAGCGGAAGCGATAGATGCAGAGATTACTATGGAGGAAATTAACTTAGCAATAAAAGACCTTAAAAACGGTAAAGCTCTGGGACCCGATGGTTTTTCAGGGGAGTACTACAAATTATTTAAAATAAATCTGACCTCTCACTTACATAAATTCTATAATGATATTATGCAGGGTGCTCGGATCCCTCCAGATTTACTCCGAGCGAAGATAGTGGTAATTCCAAAGCCGGGAAAAAAAACCAAATTACCTCAAAATTATAGACCGATTTCGTTAATTAATCAGGATGGGAAAATCTTCACAAAAATCTTAGCAAATAGGCTTAAACTATATTTACCCTCGAAGATCCACCCCGACCAAGTAGGTTTTATTAAGGATAGGGAAGCCCCGGATAATGTACGACGCACAATAGCCATGGTAGAGTATCTAGGAGGAACAGGAACGCCTTCTCTGCTCCTATCGCTGGATGCGGAAAAGGCGTTTGACAGGGTGGATTGGTCATCCAGACGCACCCTCCATCTTTCCTGCCTTGTCTTTAAGAGCCTTTCTGGGAAGCTCCCACCCTACCTGAGCAGAATGCTCTCCCCTGCTATTCCCACCTCCTATAACCTCTGATCCAATAACAGCACATTATTTAGCTTGCCTCAATACAAAAAGAAAGCAGCTCGATCCTCCTTTTCCTAGAGAGTGCCACAGTTATGGAATGACCTCCTTCACACTTTAAAAACTTCCCCAAGCCTAAAATCCTTTAAGAGATCCCTCTATACATATCTCAAAACAGAATGCTCCTGTCATGGTTGATTAAATATTTCGTACCTGCTCTGTTAAAAGTTTGCATATATTGTGTATTATTATTATTGTTTTTGTATTTTATTGTACCCTATTGTATCAATGCAATGTTTTGTGATCCCAGGACATACTTGAAAACGAGAGAAATCTCAATGTATCCTTCCTGGTAAAATATTTTATAAATAAATAAATAAATATATGTTAGACGTCTTAAAACATGTGGGATTCGGGGATAAATCCATCAAAGCTATGAGGAACCTTTACTCAGCCCCAACAGCCACAATAAGAGCAGCAGGATACCAATAAAGGTCCATTAACATATTAAATGGCACCCATGAGGGGGTGTCCGTTATCACCTCTCTTATTTGCCCTATGTGTGGAACCTCTGGCAGCTTGTATTCGTAATACCAAAGATATTAAGGGCATACAATTAATTAAGGGAGAACATAAATTTGACACTATTCACGGATGACATTTTATTAACGCTCACAAAACCTATGGTGTCCCTTCCTAATATCTATAAACTATTAGATGAATTCTCTAGTATATCGGGATTCAAAATTAACTCAGACAAATGCGAGGCTCTCCCATTATCACTCCCGAATCACACACAAAAACTAATAGAAGCCAACTTTGATTTTAAATGGGCTTGACACTCCATCAAATATTTAGGGATATATATTACTACCACATTGGGAACCCTATTCAAAGCAAACTACTCCCCACTTTTTAAAATGATAAGAAAAGATAATTTGAAATGGAAGAAGGGCAGCTTTTCGTGGTACAGTAGACTTTCAGCAGTAAAGATGAATGTCCTACAAAGATTATTATATTTGTTTCGGGCCTTACCTATCAGAGTGCCACAAAAGGAGTTAGAGGATCTGCAAACAGATATACTTAGATTTATAAGAGGCAACAAAACGGCCAGAATAGCCGCCCATATACTTAAACAACATAAACACATAGGGGGCATGGGAGTGCCCAACCTGGTGGATTACTATCAGGCAGCCAGGCTAGCACAGGCTACATTATTAGCTAAAGACTGTAGAGGTCTCACTTGGCCCACCATTAAAGCAGATATAGGAGGAATGAGCAATTCGACAGATATTATATGGAATCCCACTTCCATAACACATAGGCCACTACGCAAATTAAGGGTTACAGAGGACACTCTGACAAAGTCACTGAAGTTAATTCCCATGCAATCCTTGACAATTCCAATAAGAACACTATTAAACACCGATTTCCAGAGACAGATAACAAAATGGGAAAATAAGGGATTGTACAGGGTGGCGGATTTTTTAGAAAAGGGAAAAATGATGACGTACACACAGTTACGGGAAAAAATACACCCAATCAACCTTCAATGGTTCCTATATCTTCAGGTCTCTAGTGCTATTAATAAATATAGACAAGGCAGCGCACCCACTACATACACCACTTTGGAACGGCTTATAACGTCACCTAACAGGAAAAATAAAATGATCTCATAGATTTATTTAGCATTGCAGGAAGCTAAGAATAAAACAAAGCTAAGGTTACATGAAAGATGGGAACAAGATCTAGGGGAAATGCATGAGGAGGATTGGCAAAATATTCTCTCCAAGATTAGCAAAGGATTAGTAGGAGCGGATCTTATAGAAAATGCACTTAAGACTTCTTATAGATGGTACCTCACACCACTAAAGTCATCACACTATACTTCCCAGGGTAATAGATTATGTTACAGAGGATGTACAGAGATTGGATCCTATATTCATATGTGGTGGGAGTGCCCAAAAATAAAACCTACATGGAATAACCTTGCAAAACTCCTGGAGGAACTACTGGGTGACACATATAGGTTGACAGCTTCACAAGCTTTGCTACATATTCCACAAGAATCTTTCAATATAACCACTAATACATTGATCAATATCTTATGTACAGCCACAAGAATATGTATAGCTAGGTACTGGAAAATGGGGGCACCAAGGTGGCCTGAAGTAATAGACAAAATAGAAGATATATATGCGATGTCCGAATCCGCAGCGTGGATGCAGGGCACATCAGGCCACTTTCAGAATATATGGATACATTGGATAATGAACAAACATAGAATCGATAGACTTAATACTTTGGATATAACTGATACGTAGTCTGCTTAAAGGGATACCAGTATAAGATTACAAAATCTCTCACACGTAGGAAAAATAGTTAGAGAAAGGAAATAAATGAAAAAGGTAAAATGCCAAAAAAAAAAAAGGGAAATAAAGAGTATAATTTAAGGTATTTTAATGATAGCTCTGCTGCTTGACGGGATGTTTAAATTTTGTTAATAATTGGTTTATTTTTAAAAACTAAGGGGGGGAGGGCGAAAAAATGGGTAAAATAAATTACAAGATAAAGAATGGAATAGTCACTGTTATAACATCTAGTGTTATTGTCATGTTTGATCTGATGTGATATGCAACAATAAAGATTATTTCAACTAAAATAGTGGCAATCACTGTAGTACAATTTGCCAGCCTATAGCACTGAGACACCGATTGCACAGTAATGCTGTAAACAGAGTGAACTGCGCATAACAAAATGGTGCCAGTCACTTTTCTCGCAATCTCACAATGATTACAGCACTGTTTCAAAATCCTTGGAGGTTAAACTTCAGCTCCACAAAGCGCTGTATTAGCGAAGCGCTGTAAAGTGAGGTATACCTGTATTCAGTGTATATAGTAGAATGCATAGTAAACCACACTATATATAGTTTTTACTGCTGCTTACAATGGGGGTGTAAAGAAAGTTTTTTTCGGGGGAATTTTTTGCACCCCATATAACTGCTCTGCACTGACATAGTCTAGAATATGTTTCATTTCTCCCAATCCTTGGCTGCAATCTGGGTAGATTTACACATGTATGCCTCCCCCCCCACACACACACAGATTATCACAAAGTACATTTCTTTCATGTAATTAGCAAGAGTCCATGAGCTAGTGACGTATGGGATATACATTCCTACCAGGAGGGGCAAAGTTTCCCAAACCTCAAAATGCCTATAAATACACCCCTCACCACACCCACAAATCAGTTTTACAAACTTTGCCTCCTATGGAGGTGGTGAAGTAAGTTTGTGCTAGATTCTACGTTGATATGCGCTCCGCAGCAGGTTGGAGCCCGGTTTTCCTCTCAGCGTGCAGTGAATGTCAGAGGGATGTGAGGAGAGTATTGCCTATTTGAATGCAGTGATCTCCTTCTACGGGGTCTATTTCATAGGTTCTCTGTTATCTGTCGTAGAGATTCATCTCTTACCTCCCTTTTCAGATCGACGATATACTCTTATATATACCATTTCCTCTACTGATTCTTGTTTCAGTACTGGTTTGGCTTTCTACTACATGTAGATGAGTGTCCTGGGGTAAGTAAGTCTTATTTTCTGTGACACTCTAAGCTATGGTTGGGCACTTTTTATATAAAGTTCTAAATATATGTATTCAAACATTTATTTGCCTTGACTCAGGATGTTCAACATTCCTTATTTCAGACAGTCAGTTTCATATTTGGGATAATGCATATGAATAATTCATTTTTTTCTTACCTTAAAAATTTGACTTTCCCTGTGGGCTGTTAGGCTCGCGGGGGCTGAAAATGCTTCATTTTATTGCGTCATTCTTGGCGCAGACTTTTTTGGCGCAAAAATTATTTTCTGTTTCCGGTGTCATACGTGTCGCCGGAAGTTGCGTCATTTTTTACATTCTTTTGCGCCAAAAGTGTCGGCGTTCCGGATGTGGGCGTCTTTTTTGGCGCGAAAAAATATGGGTGTCACTTTTGTCTCCACATTATTTAAGTCTCATTGATTTTTTGCTTCTGGTTGCTAGAAGCTTATTCACTGGCATTTTTTTCCCATTCCTGAAACTGTCATTTAAGGAATTTGATCAATTTTGCTTTATATGTTGTTTTTTCTATTACATATTGCAAGATGTCCCACGTTGAAGCTGAGTCAGAAGATACTTCTGGAATATCCCTGCCTGGGGCTGGAGCTACCAAAGCTAAGTGTATCTACTGTAAACTTATGGTATCTGTTCCTCCAGCTGTTGTTTGTACTGTTTTGTCATGACAAACTGTTTATGCAGATATTTCCTTTAAGTACTGTTACATTACCTGTTGCTGTTCTGTCAACATCTAATACTCAGAGTGTTCCTGATAACATAAGAGATTTTGTTTTTAAATCCATTAAGAAGGCTATGTCTGTTATTCCTCCTTCTAGTAAATGTAAAAAGTCTTTTAAAACTTCTCATTTTTCAGATGAATTTTTAAATGAACATCATCATTCTGATTCTGATAATGGTTCTTCTGGTTCAGAGGATTCTGTCTCAGAGGTTGATGCTGATAAATCTTCATATTTATTTAAAATGAAATTTATTCGTTCTTTACTTAAAGAAGTCATAATTGCATTAGAAATTGAGGATTCTGGTCCTCTTGATACTAAATCTAAACGTTTAGATAAGGTTTTTAAATCTCCTGTAGTTATTCCAGAAGTTTTTCCTGTCCCTAGTGCTATTTCTGAAGTAATTTCCAGGGAATGGAATAATTTGGGTAATTCATTTACTCCTTCTAAACGTTTTAAGCAATTATATCCTGTGCCATCTGACAGATTAGAGTTTTGTGACAAAATCCCTAAAGTTGATGGGGCTGTCTCTACTCTTGTTAAACGTACTATTCCTACGGCAGATGGTACTTCCTTAAGGATCCTTTAGATAGGAAAATTGAATCCTTTCTAAGAAAAGCTTACTTGTGTTCAGGTAATCTTCTTAGACCTGCTATATCTTTAGCGGATGTTGCTGCAGCTTCATCTTTTGGTTAGAAGCTTTAGCGCAACAAGTAACAGATCATAATTCTCATAGCATTTTTATTCTTCAACATGCTAATAATTTTATTTGTAATGCCATCTTTGATATCATTAGAGTTGATGTCGGGTATATGTCTCTAGCTATTTTAGCTAGAAGAGCTTTATGGCTTAAGACTTGGAATGCTGTTATGTCTTCTAAGTCTACTCTGCTTTCCCTTTCTTTCCAGGGTAATGATCGTTTTCATTCCTTTTGTCACAACAAGGAACAAAAACCTGATCCTTCATCCTCAGGAGCGGTATCAGTTTGGAAACCATCTCCAGTCTGGAATAAATCCAAGCCTTTTAGAAAATCAAAGCCAGCTCCTAAGTCCACATGAAGGTGCGGCCCTCATTCCAGCTCAGCTGGTAGGGGGCAGATTACGTTTTTTCTAAGAAATTTGGATCAATTCCGTTTACAATCTTTGGATTCAGAACATTGTTTCAGAAGGGTACAGAATTGGCTTCAAGATAAGGCCTCCTGCAAAGAGATTTTTTCTTTCCCGTGTTCCAGTAAACCCAGCGAAGGCTCAAGCATTTCTGAAATGTGTTTCAGATCTAGAGTTGACTGGAGTAATTTTACCAGTTCCAGTTCTGGAACAGGGACTGGGGTTTTATTCAAATCTCTTCATTGTACCAAAGAAGGAAAATTCCTTCAGACCAGTTCTAGATCTAAAAATATTGAATCGTTATGTAAGGATACCAACATTCAAAATGGTAACTGTAAGGACTATCCTGCCTTTTGTTCAACAAGGGCATTATATGTCTACTATAGATTTACAGGATGCATATCTGCATATTCCGATTCATCCAGATCACTATCAGTTTCTGAGATTCTCTTTCCTAGATAAGCATTACCAGTTTGTGGCTCTGCCGTTTGGCCTAGCTACAGCTCCAAGAATTTTTTACGAAGGTTCTCGGTGCCCATCTGTCTGTAATCAGAGAACAGGGTATTGTGGTATTCCTTATTTGGACGATATCTTGGTACTTGCTCAGTCTTCATATTTAGCAGAATCTCATTCGAATCGACTTGTGTTGTTTCTTCAACATCATGGTTGGAGGATCAATTTACCAAAAAGTTCAGTGATTTCTCAGACTTAGGTAACCTTTTTAGGTTTTCAGATAGATTCAGTATCCATGACTCTATCTTTGATAGACATGAGACATCTAAAGTTGATATCAGCTTGTCGAAACCTTCAGTCACAATCTTTCCCTTTGTTAGCCTTATGCATGGAAATTCTAGGTCTTATGACTACGGCATTGGACGCGATCCCCTTTGCTCGTTTTCACATGCGGCCTCTTCAGCTCTGTATGCTGAACCAGTGGTGCAGGGATTACAGAAAGATATCTCAATTAATATCTTTAAAACCGATTGTACGACACTCTCTGACGTGGTGGACAGATCACCATCGTTTAGTTCAGGGGGCTTCTTTTGTTCTTCCGACCTGGACTTTAATTTCAACAGATGCAAGTTTTACAGGTTGGGGAGCTGTGTGGGGGTCTCTGACAGCACAAGGGGTTTGGGAATCTCAGGAGGTGAGATTACCGATCAATATTTTGGAACTCCGTGCAATTTTCAGAGCTCTTCAGTCTTGGCCTCTTCTGAAGAGAGAATCGTTCATTTGTTTTCAGACAGACAATGTCACAACTGTGGCATACATCAATCATCAAGGAGGGACTCACAGTCCTCTGGCTATGAAAGAAGTATCTTGAATTCTGGTTTGGGCGGAATCCAGCTCCTGTCTAATCTCTACGGTTCATATTCCAGGAATAGACAATTGGGAAGCGGATTATCTCAGTCGCCAAACGTTGCATCCGGGTGAATGGTCTCTTCACCCAGAGGTATTTCTTCAGATTGTTCAAATGTGGGAACTTCCAGAAATAGATCTGATGGCTTCTCATCTAAACAAGAAACTTCCCAGGTATCTGTCCAGATCCCGGGATCCTCAGGCGGAGGCAGTGAATGCATTATCACTTCCTTGGAAGTATCATCCTGCCTATATCTTTCCGCCTCTAGTTCTTCTTCCAAGAGTAATCTCCAAGATTCTGAAGGAATGCTCGTTTGTTCTGCTGGTAGCTCCAGCATGGCCTCACAGGTTTTGGTATGCGGATCTTGTCCGGATGGCCTCTTGCCAACCGTGGACTCTTCCATTAAGACCAGACCTTCTGTCGCAAGGTCCTTTTTTCCATCAGGATCTCAAATCCTTAAATTTAAAGGTATGGAGATTGAACGCTTGATTCTTGGTCAAAGAGGTTTCTCTGACTCTGTGATTAATACTATGTTACAGGCTCGTAAATCTGTATCTAGAGAGATATATTATAGAGTCTGGAAGACTTATATTTCTTGGTGTCTTTCTCATCATTTTTCCTGGCATTCTTTTAGAATTCCGAGAATTTTACAGTTTCTTCAGGATGGTTTAGATAAAGGTTTGTCCGCAAGTTCCTTGAAAGGTCAAATCTCTGCTCTTTCTGTTCTTTTTCATAGAAAGATTGCTAATCTTCCTGATATTCATTGTTTTGTACAAACCTTGGTTTGTATTAAACCTGTCATTAAGTCAATTTCTCCTCCTTGGAGTTTGAATTTGGTTCTGGGGGCTCTTCAAGCTCCTCCGTTTGAACCTATGCATTCATTGGACATTAAATTACTTTCTTGGAAAGTTTTGTTCCTTTTGGCCATCTCTTCTGCCAGAAGAGTCTCTGAATTGTCTGCTCTTTCTTGTGAGTCTCCTTTTCTGATTTTTCATCAGGATAGGGCAGTGTTGCGAACTTCTTTTGAATTTTTACATAAGGTTGTGAATTCCAACAACATTAGTAGAGAAATTGTAGTTCCTTCATTATGCACTAATCCTAAGAATTCTAAGGAGAAATCATTGCATTCTTTGGATGTTGTTAGAGCTTTTAAATATTATGTTGAAGCTACTAAGACTTTCAGAAAGACTTCTAGTCTATTTGTCATCTTTTCCGGTTCTAGAAAAGGCCAGAAAGCTTCTGCCATTTCTTTGGCATCTTGGTTGAAATCTTTAATTCATCATGCCTATGTTGAGTCGGGTATAACTCCGCCTCAGAGGATTACAGCTCATTCTACTAGGTCAGTTTCTACTTCCTGGGCGTTTAGGAATGAAGCTTCAGTTGATCAAATTTGCAAAGCAGCAACTTGGTCTTCTTTGCATACTTTTACTAAATTCTACCATTTTGATGTGTTTTCTTCTTCTGAAGCAGTTTTTGGTAGAAAAGTACTTCAGGCAGCTGTTTCAGTTTGAATCTTCTGCTTATGTTTTCATTTAAACTTTATTTTGGGTGTGGATTATTTTCAGCAGGAATTGGCTGTCTTTATTTTATCCCTCCCTCTCTAGTGACTCTTGCGTGGAAAGATCCACATCTTGGGTAGTCATTATCCCATACGTCACTAGCTCATGGACTCTTGCTAATTACATGAAAGAAAACATAATTTATGTAAGAACTTACCTGATAAATTAATTTCTTTCATATTAGCAAGAGTCCATGAGGCCCACCCTTTTTTGTGGTGGTTATGATTTTTTTGTATAAAGCACAATTATTCCAATTCCTTATTTTTTATGCTTTCGCACTTTTTTCTTATCACCCCACTTCTTGGCTATTCGTTAAACTGATTTGTGGGTGTGGTGAGGGGTGTATTTATAGGCATTTTGAGGTTTGGGAAACTTTGCCCCTCCTGGTAGGAATGTATATCCCATACGTCACTAGCTCATGGACTCTTGCTAATATGAAAGAAATGAATTTATCAGGTAAGTTCTTACATAAATTATGTTTTTGTAACTGCACATTCCGAATCATGAAACTTTGATTTCCACTACCCTTTTCTTAAAGCTGTGTGTAAGCTTTTTCTATGTTTATTGGTGTCAAAAACAGTTTAACTGACAAATGCATAATAAAAACACAATGCAAATGTACTTTCAATTTGACATGAGCAGTAGAATATTTTCTGGAAATTTTCAAAGTTAAAAAGACATGAAACGCAAAATGATTATTTCATGATTCAGATAGAGTATACCATTTTAAACAACTTTCAAATGTTCTTTGTTTACTTGTTATCTGTTGTTGAAAAGCAGTAAGGTAGCTCAGGAGTGCGCACTTCTCTGCTGCCCTACATGGCAGCAGTTTTGCAATAATGTAATACATTAGCAAGAGCACTAGAGGGCAGCACTATTTCCAGTCATGTAGAGCTCCAGATGTGTACGCTACCTACCTAGGTATCTCTTTAATAAAGGATAACATGAAATTCAAAGCAAATTGGATAAAATAAGTACATTTTTAAAATAGTATTTTTTCTTTCTTTCTTTCTTTTTTCCTTCTTGTATTTTTTTCTCTCCTTAATTATCTCTCACCATATACTGTCAAGTTATTTGTTAAACCACATTGATCTCAAGGATTAACAAAATGAAGCAACCTCACTTGCGGTGTAGTTCTACTTTACAAAACCTCATATTTGTTTATATTGGCTCTGTTTGAATGTAGACATAATATTGTTGAACAGATTCCAGGATGTTCTAGGATCTAATTCTTTTACCAAAAATAACTAGTTGCACAAATGATATCCTGAGGTATCTAAGCCTTTATTAAAGGGACACTGAACCCAATTTTTTTCTTTTGTGATTCAGATAGAACATGCAATGTTTAGCAACTTTTGAATTTACTCCTATTATCAATTTTTCTTCAGTCTCCCTTGCTATCTTTATTTGAAAAAGAAGGAATCTAATCTTTTTTTGGTTTGGAATTTATCCACCAATCAGCAAGGACAACCCAGGTTGTTCACCAAAAATGGGCCGGCATCTAAACTTACATTCTTGCATTTCAAATAAAGATACCAAGAGAATGAAGAAAATTTGATAATAGGAGTAAATTAGAAAGTTGCCTAAAATTCCATGCTCTATCTGAATCACAAAAGAAAACATTTGGGTTCAGTATCCCTTTAAGCATCACGTTAACAATAACAAAATCAGAAGTCTTGAAAAACGGTGGTTTTAAAGTGAGATGGAACTTAGATTTTTTTATTCCAAATTAAAAAATAAAAAATAAATATGAGACTGATAAAAGCTGAGGGAGAGAGACAAACCTGATAGCAAAGAATTTCAATCAGACTTATCAGGTTCCCCTGTTTATATTTTTATCACATGTTGTTTTTTTATTTATGAAGCATTTTTTTAGATCAGAGGAGGAAATGACAAAAAGAAATTCCCACTGTAGCATTACACACACGTGCGCACATTCACACATTTGTCCCTACATAGGCCTCGCTTCCATTGAGTCGTTAAAAATGGAGCCGTAAGCTACCGAAGCGGATGACAGCTAAAAGTAATTTACGGCTCCATTTTAGTACCAGGTTTCCATTGAAAAGATTAGCGTGTTGCGCGCAGTCGCTCTTTTCGGCCGTACGTAAGTTTGCGTTGCCAACCGATGTCGGATTTGTCGAAAAGCGCGCCATAACAAGTGCATTGCCATGGTAACCCGACCTCTGTCTATAAGAATAACGGTTTGCGCCTGTGCTCTTTACCTGTGATCGCCTCTAGAGAGAAAGACACAGGAGCTAGTTGCGTTGGTAGGAGTTTTGGGTTTTTGAGAGTTGTTTGAGAGTTAGTGGAGAGTTTGATATTTGATTTTCATATATTCTTATTGTAGGCCTCATATAATATTAGGAACACACACACACACATCCATACATTAGTTAATTAACACACATTAGTTTATACACACAAATACACACACACACACATACACACTTTTATTTGATACAAACACATTCACATTTTTTTTTTCATTAACCCCCATATCCCCATCTTCCTTTATTACTCCTTTCATTAATCCCCTTATTCCACTTCCCATCCCCCCTTTGACTACCCTTCCCTTCCTCACTATATAACTTGTTTTTTTATATATACATTTTGCCCATCCTATTTTTTTTTTTTTAACATCCCATATTTTTTGTTTCATTTGACTATATAGCTCACCCCTTTCTTAATTTGCATCCCTTATTATTTTTCTATAATTTTGTTCTAATCCTCCTTAGTTTTTCCTTTTTCATTTACATCCCTTTGTTTATTTTCACCCCCACATTTTATTTTTATTTTGAGGGATATAGAATAGAGATAGTTAGGGTCTAGATAGGTTAGGTAGTTAGTTTTGGGGCTATTTAATTTAGGGTTTAGTTAGGTGAATTAGTGTAGTTAGGTAAGCTAGGGACTTTAGTGTTAGGTTAGAGTTAGGGAGGAAGGAGAAAGGGATGGATAGGCCTAGTGGAGTTGGGAAGGGGGTGGCTAGGGGGAGGGCAGTGGTGAGGGTGGATAGAGGGAGGGGGAGGGGGGAAGTAGGGAGTAGTATGGGCAGGAATAGGGGCCGAGGTTTGGGTGGAGGATTTGTCCTTCCTCAAACCCTGGCAGAGGAGGGAAGGAGAGAGGGTGGAAGAGGAATGGAGGTGGGAGGAGTGAGGAGGAGTCAGCCTCAGCTAGGCACAAAAAGAAAAGGGAAAGTGGGACAGACTGTGGCAACTGGGGGTGGGGCTGGTGGTAGCCTGTCACAGCCTGCAGGGACAGAGGAGGTAGAGAGGGCTGGTCCCCAGTCACAGGAGGGAGAGTCTGTGTCTGCTGGCCCTTCAGGTGTGAAGGGCAGGCTAAGAGAGGAGAGGTACTCTGAGGAGGAAAAGGAGGCTCTTGTTGAGGCATACTTGGAGAGGGCAGCTCAGCTGGAGAACCCTAACCTGAGGCCGGCTGTCCGGAATAAGCTGTGGGAGGAGATTCGAGTGGCAGTCAGCTGCTTAGGACGTAATCGTTCTACTGCCAGCATTAAACACCGCTATCATGACTGCAGGAGGGAAACCAAAGCTAAGCTGGCACAGCAGGCCAAATATGCACGTGGGACAGGTGGTGGTCCTAGCAAGAGAATACACCTAAGGTCATGGGAGGAGATGCTGTCCAATGTCATCTCGGATGAATCTGTTTACGGATGTAAGGGGACAATGGACACCTCTGTGCCACCTGAAGAGGTGTATGAAGGTGAATATTCAATATTAAATATAACCATATATGTGATGTATATATGTTGTATATCATAAATACCCATCTGTGTTTAGCTATGAATCTAAATTTACATAGTTGTATTTAATATGTTCAGCAAGCACTCTGTATTGTATATCTGCTCCGACAAGCAAGAATATTGATAATATAATATCCAAGAATATTAAGCATTTCATATAAATCATGTGTCATTGTCCTTAAAGGGACACTGTACCCAAAATATTTATTTTGTGATTCAGATACAGCATGCAATTTTAAGCAACTTTCTAATTTACTCCTATTATGAATTTCTCTTCATTCTCTTGCTATCTTTACATGAAAAATAAGACATGTAAGCTTTTTTTCTAGGTTCAGAACTCTGGACAGCAGTTTTTGATTGGTGGATGCATTTATCCACCAATCAGCAAGGACAACCTAGGTTGTTCACCAAAAATGGGCCACCATCTAAACTTACATTCTTGCATTTCAAATAAAGATACCAAGAGAATAAAGAACATTTGAAAATAGGAGTAAATCCGAAAGTTGAATAAAATTGCATGCTCTATCTGAACAAAAGAAAATATTTGGGTACAGTGTCCCTTTAACAATGTTCCTTTAAGACACAGTCTATAAAGATTCCTCAGTTATGGTCATATATGCTTTGATTTTATCCCAAACACACTATATGTATGTATGTGTGTGTGTGTGTGTGTATGTGTGTGTATGTGTGTGTGTGTGTGTGTATGTGTGTGTATGTGTATGTGTGTGTGTATGTGTGTGTGTGTGTGTATGTGTATGTGTGTGTGTATGTGTGTATGTGTGTGTGTGTGTGTGTGTGTATGTGTGTGTGTGTACATATATACACATAAATATGGAATATAATAGTCTGTATTGTTATGCTACAAAGTAATATATTCTATTAGATAGATAATGTAAACATACCGTATATTTATTTGTAGGTTCCGAACAGGAGGAGTATGAAGCTGCACCAACACCACAGCAGGATGTTCCTACATTCACTGAGGAGGATGAGGATATCTATGGTGACACTACCTCCTATATCAGCCTCTTAGAAGATGATATGCAGCAGCCTAGGGCATATGAGGTGGAGGATGTATCATGCCCTTCTCCATCTACTTCGGAGACAACATTTCATGTTTTGGGTTCTGAACCCCAGCAGACTCATCCTCCTCAACAATGGCAGTTCATGCATACTTCGCAGCAACAAATGGCACAGCCCCCACAGCTGCACCCACCGCAGCAGATGATGCACCCCCCACAACATCCTCCTCAGCAGCAGATGATGCACCCCCCACAACATCCTCCTCAGCAGCAGATGATGCACCCACCACAACATCCTCCTCAGCAACAGATGATGCACCCACCACGACATCATTATCCTCAGCAGCAGATGATGCACCCACCACAGCAGCATACAGATCTGCATCATCTGTACTATATGCCTCCCACTCCTATGGCACAACAGGAATCCACACCACCACCCACTGCACCCACCAATGTATTGCCAACAGTGCCATCACAGACAACCTCACAGTCACCAATACGGAGAGACAGCCCTGGAACCAGCCAATTATTAGTTCCTGAGACACCAAATGTACAACAGGGTCCGGCACAGTCCCAGCAGGATGATCTACTGAGGCTCATACATAGAGAGCTTAGGCTGTCCAGGCTCCAGCAGCAGCAGGATTTGAGAAGGATACAGAGCCAAATGGACATCCATAATGCCTCACTCGTCCGCCTGGCAGAGGCAGTGGAGAGGCTCGCGGATAGGCCCCAAACTCCATCCTCCCTTGCATCCTCTGTCATCTCCCTGCAGGACCCTGAATCGCGGTTATTAGCCTCACATTCAGCTGGTGGGCGTCGCACAAGACGCCACACTGCCCCCCTAAGTACCTCTCCTCCAAAGGCAAAATCCCGCCGCAAGAATTAATTAATATTCTTTTTTTTCAACCCAAGATATATCATATCTAATTTTTGCACTAAAGCACTTTTTTAAGTGCGATTTTCATCTCATAAATATGCATCCATTTTTCTAATCCAAATTTGAACATATATCTTAATATTATTCTAATAGCTGTTTATCTGCTAAAAATGAACAGCTTTATTCATTTTTATTTCACATGATGTCAATTAATATGCAGGTGTACATTGTTGATAAATTTATGTGTCCTTTTATTGAGGATATCATATTATGCCGTTTAAGAATACTTGGGGATACGTGTCTGAAATTTATACAGTATATGCTATCTAACATAAGTCAACGTGACATGTGTAAATGTTATGATTTATATTCCACAAGCATATGTTGTTTGCTCCTTCAGATGAAGCTAATAAGGGTTATACAGTTATAGAAGAGTTGAAAAGTAAATACTCCTTCCTGTTGATATGGCCAAATACCTTGCATTCATTCTTATAGTCCTATGTGGAATGTAATATCTGAAATATATACCTATCATGACTAATACCTATCATGACTAATGCACTCCTTTTTGTCAAGATTATTATTCAATATTTAGAATAATTAGATAAATGTATCTTTAGGATATTTATGCACTGATGTATATACAACATATATGTGATTGCCATGATATAGAGGTGATTAATACATTTTAATTGACATCATATGAACAGACACAGACTCTCCCTGGGACCAATGCACAATGCACTTTTAAAATGTTTCAATAACTCCATGTTAAAGACAATACTTCATATCTCTTGAAGTATGTAATATTAAGCACTTATGTATTTTGGTTAATAGTCTAAATATTGCAAATGTATTATCTGCTTTAGCAGACATGACATTACATATATTTTATAAATATTAGTACTATGACACATTATAACTTTAATGTGTCATCGTTTTGTATTGAATAAATATGATTTTCACATTGAAAATTACATTTGAATGAGGGTAAATCTGTAATAATAAAACTCATCTTCATGATAAACAACTTATTTCCTTTGAATTATTTTTCTATATGTATTGAGATTATATATAGCATCCCTGGGCAAAGGTTTCATTTTGAATAGGTAGATATTTTATTTATTTTTATAATATTTTACCAGGAAAGATACATTGAGATTTCTATGGTTTTCAAGTATGTCCTGGGTCCACAAAACATTGCATTGATACAATGGGTACAATAAAATAAAAAAAAATAATAATACACCATATATGCACAAAAATTTAACATAGAACCGGTAGGAAATATATAATCAACAATGACAGGTGCATTCTGTTTTGAGATATGTAGAGAGGGATCTCTTAAAGGATATTAGGCATGGGGAAGGTTTGAAAGTGTGCGGGAGGTCGTTCCATAATTGTGGTGCTTGCATATATTTTTATATGCACATACATATTGAAATTTCTATGACAACATGGGTGCAAATATTCCTATACATAGGACCAATAAATGTAGCATATATAATGTTATTTGTACATTGAAACACTCATAATTTTTTTGTGATTTGCTATTTCAATGAGAAACAGGCCTCAAAAAGCTCTTTTTTCCTCCTTTACACCTAGTTGAGCTGGGGGTAATATTTCTCAATGTATCGACAGCCTCCGACAGTGTATTAACGGTTAGCGCTTTCAATGGAAACCTGGTATAATTTATCGATTAACGGCTTCTATTACTTTCTATGGGACGCGAAAATCTTTTCGGCAGCCGAAGTCCGGCAGCCGATATTGAGGTATAACGCGCCATTGGAAACAGTCGTTAAACGCTATTGCTTTCGACAGCATATTTAACGGTTTGCGAGTGCACGCAAACTGAATTACGACTCAATGGAAGCGAGGCCTTAGTAAGACAAGCAAGAGATTAAGCTTTTGTATGTTTGTAATAATAAATAGACTCGTCATTTTTATTACCTTTTTTCTGTTAATGACAAACAAAAGTAATATTTTTAAATTCTACTTCAATTAAAAATACAACCATTGCTTATATGCCAGGGGGAAAGCACAATCGCAGGACGCACAAGCAGATGTTTTTTGATTGACAGATGTAAGCAATGCTTGGGCTCACAGAGAAACTAGTGCTCTGTTTTATAAAACTCTATGTAAAATTAGTTAGCACTTTTCCCCCCAGCTTTATTGAAAAATCCAATCCAAGAGATACTTGGAGAGATCAAGAAAAAGACATAAGAAAACATGTACATAGCTTTTAAATAGTGTGTCTTTTTCCGCATTAAAAATATACTTGATTTTTTGGTATAAGTACATATAAGAACACAATAAAATGAATGCATAAAAAGAAAATATACACATATTCATTTTCCATCACATACCAAATAAGTACAAAGGGCTAGATTACCAATATTTCACATTCCAATGTTCTTTACATAGCAGAATATATTTATTCATAAATACATATTTCTACAGATATCTGATAGTATTTTGGAAACAAAATATATTTATACCAATATAAATGATTATTTATAGATATAGATATACACAGATTTTTTTTATATATATATATATATTTATTTATAATTACTTAGAACATATTCTGTTGTGTGCAGAACATTGGAATGTAAAATATTTACTGTAAAACATAGCTAAAAAAACTTTATTAAATATGAATATTGCATAAATATGTTTTTTCATGTTTATATATGTGTATATGTCTGTAAATACATGAATACATAAATAAATACATATGTACACACATATAGAAATATATATATAAATACATGTTTATATATGTGTATATATGTCTGTAATTACATGAATACACAAATAAATACATATGTACACACATATAGAAATATATATATAAATACATGTTTATATATGTGTATATATGTCTGTAAATACATGAATACACAAATAAATACATATGTACACACATATAGAAATATATATATAAATACATGTTTATATATGTGTATGTATGTATCTTTATGTTAAAGCCCTTTGCAGTCCTTTTATTTCCCAACACCTGAAACCTCATATCTTTGAGCCCTTTTAACTTTATGTAATATTTTTCATTAGATAGTGTTATTATGAGTGTAACTGTACTTTTAAATGTATTTTGATGTGTTTTGTGACCCTTTTTATTTTAGTGTAACAGTTAACCAGAGCTCTGAGTTTGCTATATCCCGATGTGCATTAAATTCAATTGTACTCAACCGATCTTGTTTACTTTTAACTTTTAATATGCACGCTGTGATGAGAGCAGGATGTGATGTCACTAGTTTGTGGGCGGGGCTTAGGTCCGGTGTCTGTTGCAGTTAGTTTTAGTACAATCAACCTGACTAGATGTGTATTGCTATGCTCTGCAATAAAATAGAGTTGTACCATCATTGCTGTGTCCTGCATATGTCCTGCATCTCATGACATGGTGTCAGAAGTTCTGGACTGCGCTTCTGTTCCTGATCGATTGCAATGTCAAAGTTTACCCCACTTGAGCCTTTTGACTTCTCTCAGCCTGCAGCTTGGCCCACATGGCGTCAGCGGTTTCAGCGCTTCAGGATTGCATCCAAACTGAACAAGGAGAGTGGTGAAGTACAAGTTAATTCTCTTTTATACTCTATGGGGAAAGATGTGGAGCCAGTGTTCAATGCTTTTACTTTCCAAGAAGGGGAAGAATTTAACTTTGATATAGTTATGGATAAACTCAGTGCCCACTTTGTGCCCAAAAGAAATGTGATTCATGAGAGAGCTTGTTTTCACAAACGTGATCAGCGTGTGGGAGAATCTGTGGAGTCATTTGTGCGCAGCCTGTATGAACTAGCTGAATTCTGTGAGTTTGGTGTTGCTAAAGAAGAGCAAATCAGAGACAGAATAGTTATTGGGATTGCAGATGCTGAAGTCTCACTGAAGCTGCAGTTAGAGCCTGATTTAACATTAGATGGGGCTATTAGGATGGCCCGCCAGAGTGAACTGGTGAAAAAGCAAAGTGCTGATCTGAGGTCTGAGAGTATTGTGGATGAAGTGCAACAGTCTAGGAAAAATGCTAGTGAAAGGCACAGTGTGAGCAGTAGATCTAAAGTACTGGAAAGGCCTAGAAATGGATGGGCGCAACATGCCCGATGCACGCGGTGCTACCGTGCCCATGATCAGAGTGTTATATGCCCGGCCAGGGATAAAAGATGCAGAAAATGTAACAGAATGGGCCATTTTGAAGTGGTGTGTAGAACTGAATACATTAAGGAGATGCAGGTGGACGGTGACCAGGAGGGTCAGGAAGTGTCTTTTGTGGGGTCCGTTGTGGAACGGCCAAGCTCAGAGGAAGATTGGAAAGTTACTTTTACTGTAATGGGAGACAAAGTTGATTTTAAGATTGACACAGGAGCAGATATCACTGTAATGTCTTTTGCTGAATTTATGAAACTGCCTCGACAGCCCCAGCTGGCGAAGGTTACTACAAATGTCCATAGTCCTGGTGGCCGCATTGATTGTGCGGGGACATTTCTTGCCAGCTGTGAGTACAAGCAAAGAAAGTTCACCATGTGGGTGCATGTGATTTGAGGTCAGTGTGTTAACAATTTATTGAGCAGAAAAGCAGCCTGTGACTTGGGCCTCGTGGCCAGAGTGAATGAGATTTCCGAAGATATGTTTGGCGAGTTGGGCCTACTGAATTGCAAACCAGCCCGTATAGCACTTAAAAGTGACGCAGTCATATACAGTATTTCTACTCCTCGTAGAATTCCGTTCCCGCTCATGCCTCAAGTGGAGAAAGAGCTTATGCGCATGAAGTCTATGGGGGTTATTGAAGAGGTTGTTGAAGCGACTGATTGGTGTGCCCCCATTGTTCCAGTTGCAAAGAAAAACGGAAAGGTGCGCATCTGTGTGGACCTGTGAAGAGAGAGAGATTTGTGCTGCCGACATTAGAAGATATAGCTCCGAAGTTGGCTGGGGCGAAGTTCTTTTCCACATTAGACGCTTCTAGCGGCTTTTGGCAGATCCCCCTGGATCCAAAGTGCCGCAAACTGACTACCTTTATCACACCGGTAGGTCGGTTCTGCTTCTGCAGACTCCCCTTTGGGATATCCTCCGCTCCTGAAATCTTTCAAAGGGAAATTAGTTCTCTCCTGAGTGACCATGTGGGCACAGCGGTCGTCATGGACGACATTCTAGTGTATGGGTCTACAGTGGAGGAGCATGATCAGCGTTTGAGTTGTGTGCTACAGGCTATCAAAGAGTCTGGGCTGAAGCTGAATAAAGAAAAATGTCTACCTTTATCACACCGGTAGGTCGGTTCTGCTTCTGCAGACTCCCCTTTGGGATATCCTCCGCTCCTGAAATCTTTCAAAGGGAAATTAGTTCTCTCCTGAGTGACCACGTGGGCACAGCGGTCGTCATGGACGACATTCTAGTGTATGGGTCTACAGTGGAGGAGCATGATCAGCGTTTGAGTTGTGTGCTACAGGCTATCAAAGAGTCTGGGCTGAAGCTGAATAAAGAAAAATGTAATTTTAGGAAAACTGAATTATGCTACTTTGGGCATATCATCAATGGGGATGGCATCAAGCCAGACCCCGAGAAAATGTGTGCTATTGAACAGATGAAAAGCCCTTCTGATGTACATGAGCTGAGACAGATATTGGGCCTTGTAAATTACGTGGGCAAGTTTCTTCCAGATTTATCAACAGTTTTACACCCTATCACAGAGTTGCTTAAGAAAGACGTTGCCTGGGTGTGGGGACCTTCACAAGAAAAAGCTTTCCTGCAGTCCAAGTCCCTGCTGGGGTCTGCCCCAGTGCTGGGGTTCTACGACCCTTCAAAAAAGACTGTGGTTAGTGCCGATGCAAGCAGTTATGGGTTGGGGGCTGCACTCCTGCAGCTGAACGAAAATAAACTACAGCCCATCGCCTACTGTTCCCGCACACTGACGGCTGCAGAGTCAAAATACGCTCAAATTGAGAAAGAGTGCCTGGCTGCAGTTTGGGTCTGTGAGCGCTTCCAGCGCTATCTAGTGGGTTTGGAGAAATTTAGTCTGGAAACTGACCACAAACCGCTAGTCCCTCTAATCAACTCTTATGACATTGACAAAACACCCCTGAGATGCCAGAGACTTTTAATGAGACTGCTCAGGTTCAATGTTCAGGCAGTGCATGTGCCGGGGAAACAACTGGTTGTGGCGGATACACTATCCAGGCTCCCGCTGGCTGCTGCTGAAGAATCCTCCACAGAATCGGATGTGAAAGTGTATGTTGATTCAGTTCTGGCCTCTAAGTCCATTTCTTCAAGGAAACTGGAAGAGATAAAGAAAGAGACATATTTGGACACAGATCTGCAAGAAGTTATAAGGTACATAAAAGAAGGCTAGCCCGAGAGCCGGACAGCCTGGATGTCTTTAAATGCTTACCAGCCAGAGAGGTCGCAGCTCATGGAGCTGGAGGGGTTGGTGCTGTTCCAAGACCGCATTGTAATTCCTGTCAGCATGAGGAAGGAGATGTTAAACAGGATTCACGATGGCCACTTAGGCATTACAAGTGCAGAGAAAGGGCAGCTACAGCTGTGTGGTGGCCTGGGATCAGCTCCGACATTGCAAATCACGTGTCTAAATGTGCCTTTTGCCGGGAACGCCGGCCTACTCAGAGAAGGGAGCCCTTGATGTCTACTCCGCTGCCTGCGGGGCCGTGGCAGAAAATAGCTGCTGATTTGTGCGAACTGCACGGGAAAAAGTTCCTTGTCGTGATTGACTACTATTCCAGGTATTTGGAGATTGCACCCCTGAATGATATCACAAGTCAGGCCGTTATCATTCGCCTGAAGAGCTTGTTCGCCCGCTGGGGCATTCCAATGGAGCTAGTGAGTGATAATGGTATGCAGTTCGCTTCTACAGAGTTCAGTTGTTTCAGCAGGGAGTATGATTTTGTACATTCCACGTCAAGTCCACATTATCCGCAGGCCAACGGAATGGCTGAAAAGCCAGTTCAAACAACAAAATTCATTCTAAAGCAATCTGAGCCGTACCTAGCCCACTTGTCATACAGGGCGACGCCCATTCAAGCCACCGGGTTTAGCCCAGCACAGCTGATGCTAGGACGCCAGATTCGCACCAGTTTACCCTCAGTGGGTGTCTTCAAGCCGCCTGGCCCTGTTCCTCGGGACAAAGTCCTTAGGAGGGATGAAGAGGCCAAAAAGGGTTATCGTTTCTTCTACGACAGGAGACATTCTGTTAGGCCCTTACAGGAACTGAAAGCGGGCCAAAGTGTCAGAATTAAACTGGATGATGAGAAGAAATGGAAGATGCCTGCTATGGTAGTTGGCCGCTCTCCAGAACCAAGGTCTTATACAGTCCTTACGGAGGGAGGGACGGTTACACGCCGTAACCGAAGACATCTTCAGTCTGTACCTGAGAGTCTGGAACTGGATGCCTCAGTACCACCGCCGGTGGGATCCCCTGTTCTAAGAGAGGTGCCTTCCCCTCAGCAAGACCACAACGGGGATATATCTTTGCCTCCAGCGGACTCTTGTTCACCATCTTCTGTATCAGAGGACAGTTCATGCAAAGTTACATCAAGCGGAAGAGTGGTGAAACTTCCGGCCCGATATAGGGACTGACTTTAGCTAAAACAGTGACCGGAAGTATGGGCAGAATAATCCCATGGTCACTGTGGACTAGGGTAGTCTACCCTGATGTCCAAGTCAGGATGTAATTTATTTGTTCATGTTTTCTAACCTATTTGTTTATATAATGTTCAAAAACAAAAATGTTGTTGTATACTCTGTTTGTGTACCTTGTTATTTGTTATATGCAAATGTATGCTTCGCCTTTGAAAAAGGGGAAGATGTGATGAGAGCAGGATGTGATGTCACTAGTTTGTGGGCGGGGCTTAGGTCTGGTGTCTGTGTCGCAGTTAGTTTTAGTACAATCAACCTGACTAGATGTGTATTGCTATGCTCTGCAATAAAATAGAGTTGTACCATCATTGCTGTGTCCTGCATATGTCCTGCATCTCATGACACACGCTACATCCGATGATATACCCAGTATTGCTTGCGCGCAACAGTTAGTGTGCCACTCGTAATCTGGCCCAAAAAAGCCACTCCAATTCATTCATAATCCCATTTATCAACTGTTTTTCTTTCGGCTTCACTAACTACACCAATAGTTTGCAAAGAAACAGCATTCCAGCCAATACTTTTGAACAGATTTTCACAGTTTGTTTTAAAACAAATATCAGAACATGATTATCAGCAAAATCAACTAATAAGCAATGCCCTGACTCCCAAAGCGATACTGCGTCTATGTGCCATGCTATTGCAGCAAGGGTTATAATCGGGCACATGTTAACTTAGCTTACATTGGGCAAGATTAAAAGTTGCGCGTTATAAATTTTCCACGCACGATATAATCTTTTCACAATCAATTTCCATTGTGCAGCTATAACAAGTTTTGAAAAATCTTGATTGCGCACGTGTATTCGCCTTTTATGCAATAATCCTTTCCATGCTTGAAGAGCTATAGTTAACAGTTTTGCGCAACATAAGAGTTTCATAAAACACTTCCAAAATACATTACAAAGTTCAGTTATACTCATATTAACACTGTCTATTAAAAAATATTTTTTAAAAAAATATTGCATACAAATGTTATAAGGGCTAAAAGATAGGAGACCTCAGGTGTTAGAAAAAAAAAGCAGACGCAGTTATTTTACATTGATATACATACACATACATAGAGAAACATGCATTTATTTGTATAGAGATATGTTTAACTATGGAGATAATGAAAATATTTTACATTACAATCTTATGCACATATTCGCATATAGATCTCAAGATATCTAGACATATATATTCATATACATATCTCGCAATAAATATATATATATCAGTCCAAAAACCATCACATATATAGAGAAATATTTATTTAGAAATAAATATATAGAACATAATCCGTTACGAGAACATTTTTGCATTATGAAATAATCGCATTTTCATGTATGTCAAGGGCTTTGCGCAACATATTAGGGTTGTTTTTTTTTTTTATCTATTTGTCTTCTCCATTGACCTATATGGGGAATACGTGAACGGGCACGTGATTTGGCTGTTTGCATTACATGGCTTAACCCGATGTTTTCACAAAGGATTTATCACGTGACTTTTAATCTTGCCCATTGTCTTGTATTGGAGACTTTCCTTTTGTCTTTTGTGTTAGATTACATATGTTGCTGCTTTGCAATAAAGCAGAATTGGACATATACTGTGGCTTTACAATGAAGCAGATTAGTGTTGGCAAATAAGCAGGTTATATGTATTGTACAAAATGGCCTTACGATAAAGTATGATAGTCTTTTCAGTGCAGCAGGGAATAATGTACAAATATTGTAGTATCTTAGTAAGGAAACAATCACAGGTGCAGATTCAAAAACTATGGCCTCTATTTATCAAGCTGTCTACTTTCCTGCATTCACCGGCCCCAATACGCTCACCTAAGCTAGCCTAACATCGTCGCTGCGGACCTGAATACTTTCGCCAAATTTATCAAGGAAGCTGTCAAAAAGCCGCGCACCAAGTACGGTGCGATGAGCAGCAGACTGTTGTTAACTAACAGTCATCAATCTCGCTGCTCATCGGCTTATTCGCAGCTTTCTTGCTAGCCTGTCACTAAGCACCCACACTATACTATACTGTTTTACCCCATAAACCGCCGCTCCCGGACCCTGCCGCAACTATAATAAATATATTAACCCCTAAACCGCCACTCCCGGACCCTGCCGCAACTCTAATAAATATATTAACCCCTAAACCGCCGCTCCCGGACCCCGCCACCACCTACATTATACCTATTAACCCCTAATCTGCCGCAACCTACATAAAGTTATTAACCCCTATCCTGCCAATCCCGGACCCCGCCGCAAATAAATAAATTGTTCAACCCCTAAACCGCTGCACCCGGAGCCCGCCTCCACCTACATTACATTTATTAACCCCTATCCTGCCCCCCCTACACCGCCGCCACCTACATTACATTGATTAACCCCTAATCTACCCCCCTACACCGCCGCCACTATATTAAATGAATTAACCCCTAAACCTAAGTCTAACCCTAACACCCCCTAACTTAAATATTATTTAAATTAATCTAAATAAATATTCCTATAATTAAATAAATTAATCCTATTTAAAACTAAATACTTACCTATAAAATAAACCCTAAGATAGCTACAATATAACTAATAATTACATTGTAGCTATTTTAGGGTTTATTTTTATTTTACAGGCAACTTTGTATTTATTTTAAATAGCTATTAAATAGTTATTAACTATTTAATAGCTACCTAGTTAAAATAACTACAAATTTACCTGTAAAATAAATCCTAACCTAAGTTACAATTACACCTAACACTATACTACAATTAAATAAATTAAATTAATTAAATACAATTACCTACAATTAAATTAAAATAACTAAAACTAAAGTACAAAAAAACCCTCTAAATTACAGAAAATACAAAAATACAAGAAGTTTAAACTAATTACACCTAATCTAAGCCCCCTAATAAAATAAAAAAGCCCCCCAAAATAATGAAATTCCCTACCCTAAACTAAATTACAAATAGCCCTTAAAAGGGCATTTTGCAGGGCATTGCCCCAATTTAATCAGCTCTTTTACCTGTAAAAAAAAGAAATACAACTCCCCCAACTTTAAAACCCACCACCCACACACCCAACCCTACTCTAAAACCCACCCAAACCCCCCTTAAAAAAACCTAACACTACCCCCTTTAAGATCACCCTACCTTGAGACGTCTTCACCCAGCCGGGCACAACTCTTCATCCGATCCGGCCAGAAGTCTTCATCGAATCCGAGCAGAAGAGGTCCTCCAAGCGGCAGAAGTCTTCATCCAAGCGGCATCTTCTATCTTCAATCAACTGGAGCGGAGCGGGTCCATCTTCAATCCAGCCGACGCGGAGCCATCCTCTTCAAACAACGTCCTAACACTGAATGAAGGTTCCTTTAAATGACGTCATCCAAGATGGTGTCCTTTGAATTCCGATTGGCTGATAGGATTCTATCAGCCAATCGGAATTAAGGTAGGAAAAATCCGAGTGGCTGATGCAATCAGCCAATCGGATTGAAGTTCAATCCGATTGGCTGATCCAATCAGCCAGTAGGATTGACCTCGCATATATGAACCTTGAATATATTTATATAAAGTAATCATGTCATCTCCTAAGCGCCTTTTTTCTAAAGAAAACAGACCCAGTTTGGCTAGCCTCTCCTCATAGCTTAAAGGAATAGTTTAGTCACAATAAAACTTTCATGATACAGATAGAGCATGTAATTTTAAGAAACGTTCTAATTATTTACTCCTATTATCAATTTTTCTTTGTTCTCTTGGTATCTTTATTTGAATGTAAGCTTAGGAGCCGTCCCATTTTTGGTTCAGCACCTGGGTAGCGCTTGTTGATTGGTGGCTACATTTGGACACCAATCAGAAAGTGCTACCCAGGTTCTGAACCAAAAATGGGCCGGCTCCTAAGCTTGGATTTCTGCTTTTCCAAATAAAGACACAAAGAGAACGAAGAAAAATTGATAATAGGAGTAAATTAGAAAATTGCTAAAAAATGCATGCTCTATCTGAATCATGAAAATGTAATTTTGGCTAGACTATCCCTTTAAATTCTCCATTCCCCTTATTAGCTTTGTGGCTCTTTTCTGAACTTTTTCTAGGTCTGCAATGTCTTTTTTTTGAGATCGGTCCCCAGAACTGAAATCCATACTTAAGGTGAGGCAGGGCCGGACTGGGACCAAAAAAAGGCCTGGGCATTTTAAGGCAAAGCAGCCCCCCCCAACTCTCACACCGTTTGTTACCTCTGTGATTACCTTGTATCTAAGCTTCTGCAAACTGCTACCGTATTTCAGTTCTTTTTACAGGCTTGCATTTTAGCCAATTAGTGCCCTCTCATAAGTAGCTCCATGGGTGTGAGCACAATGTTATATATATGGCACACGTGATCTAACTCCGTCTAGCTGTGACAAACTGTCAAATGCAATCAAAGTTAAAGTGCCCTCTATACATGTTGTAAGTAGGGAAAAGCTGGGGTTTCAGGAATAACAGGCAAAGGAATGTAAAATGATCTGAGAGGTATGAGTGACAGATCAATAACAGAGAGTGCAATGTGCTGCTGAAATAGAAATAATCACTATTAGAGATCTGTATGTCTCTATCTGTCTGTCTGTCTATCTATCTATCTGTCTGTCTGTCTCTGTCTATATCTATCTAATTATCTATTTATATTTCTTTCTGTCTTTCTTTCTAATCTATCTATATCAATTATCTAACTATCTATCTATCTATCTGTCTGTTTTTCTGTCTATATGTCTGTCCGGTTGTCTGTCTATCTATCTATATGTCTGTCTGGTTGTCTGTCTATCTTTCGGTCTGTCTGTCTAATGTATCATTTCATTTCAATTCTGCATTTCTCCGTCTTTACTATGTATTCCTCTTTCTCTCTATCTGCCCATTACAAATATGGACAAATACAGTAATTACTTGATTTAAGAACCAAACTTCTAGTATATGTTAAATATTCTAGCATTACTGTATAAAGGGAATATTTTGATGTCTTGTTATACATGTGTATACAAATACTGAGCAGAACATATACACTAAACTACTTATCCCTGTTTAGTTGTAAAACTAAGTACATCTAGCCAGCCATGTTTTATTGCCAAACAGAATAAAAAAGTAAGATACAGCCAAGAAGTATTCCCAACACATTTCAAGCATTATTTTCCCCACCGAGTTTGCTTCATTCAACGTACTGGATTGTACCTGGTTTCTTTCCACAAAAACAAAGAGTTACGTAGTGAATAACATTGAGCTAACATAACACTGACCTCCCATCCTGCACGCCTCCCTCCTCCAGCCCTGGAATCATAACGCAATCACACAATGTTCACAGTCTGAGTTGAGAAGCTGGGGAAAATGAGCCACATGATGTATGCTGATTGCAGGGCCCTGCAGCCCTAGCTTGCTATGTGGCTCAGAGGAATCAGTCACTCTGGAAAACTGCTTGCAGCTTTACGACCTAGAGTTAAAGTGAAGGTCAATTTTGATGAATTTTCTTCAAAAACTTACCTTTTAATCCTGACAGCCACTGCAGAGCTTCCTCCGCCCGTCGCAAGCCCTCTCCACGAGTCCAAAATGACGAATCCGGCTTCCTCCAATCACAGCGTTGCCTCAGGCCATGATTCCCCCGGGGGTGGGGGGGAGCCATGTTTGGAGGTCGCTGGATTCGTCATTTCTGATGTATGAAGAGGCTTCCAACGGCCGGCTGTCAGGATTAAAAGGTAAGTTTTTGAAGAAAACGAGTTAAATGTCAATTTTGATGAATTAAAGTGCCCTTGTTTTTAATAGGATTATTAAAAACCGGGCACTAATTTATCGAAATTGACCTTCACTTTAAAGGAGAGAAGTGATACTCCCCTGTCATCCAGGACAGACCTCAGCTGTTGTGAACTGTTGTGAGATGGGTCCGGAGCTGAACCACTGCAGTGAGAAGTTGAAATTTTAGGCTGTTTACATAAACCTGCCCTGAACTACAAAAACAAGACAGTACAGCACTAGAAGCAGACAGCCCTTCCTTTCTCACCGAAGCGGCGCAGCCCTGGACCCATCTCACAGCAGTTCCTTGTTACTGTGAGAAGTGAGTAAGCAAGGAAGGAGGATTCAGTGCTCAGGGGGGTCTAAAACACAAAATTAAGAAGCCAATCATATTTTCTGAGGTACCACTGCCAGCAATGGTGCTTGAACTCTTGAGGGAAAAAAACGTACTTAAAGCACACAATATTGCCGTGACTGTGCCTGGCCCTGCTATAGTGCGCTGCTGCACTCTACTGTAAATAATAAAAGGATTCTAGGTCGGGATAATTCTCTCTTCCTCTGCAAAATAATTAAAAAACAAAAATATTTCTTTATGTTAGTGTGGCCGGCCAACGGGCCCCTGACAGCAGTCACAGTTCCACTTCCTGATGGCGGCCCTGCCACAGTCAGTGTGTGCGGCTGTAATGGTGGGTGGAGCTAAGCTAACCGGCAACCCACCGTGCCTGAGGTGAGGTCTTACCAGGGCTTTATATAGTGACAGAATTGTGCTTTCCTCCCTTGCATCAATGCCTCTTTTAATACATGCTAGCATCTTATTAGCCTTAGAAGCTGCTACCCTACATTGTGTACCCATATTTAGCTTGTTATATATTACTACTCCCAAATCCCTTTCGTCCTCTATTTGTCTGTCTTGTCCCATTTAAATAATACATTGGGTTTAGATTTACCAATGTCTGTCCGATATTTATCATTGCACAAGCAGTTCACCAAAACTGCTTGTGCAATGCTGCCCCCTGCAGATTCGGCCGCTAGCAGGAGATGTCAATCAACCCGATTGTATAGGATCGGGCGGATTGTAGACCACAGTCTCAGAGGCAGTGGACAAGTTATGTCCCAATTGCCTGCTTATTTTTACTTCCAAAATGTAGAACCTTGCATTATCCCATATTAAATCTCATTTTCCATTTACCTGCCCATACTTCTAATTTTTGCAGATCCCCTTGTAATGAAGGTTCATTCTGCTCTGACCCAGAGGCATAACTAGAAACCACAGGGCCCAGGTGCAAGAATCTAAGAAGGGCCCCTCCACCCCCACACCACCACCCCCCAAATTGTGAATTTGATACATATGCATGGTTAAGAAAACAAAATAAACTGTTATAGGTATTACTCAATATCCAATAAATCTTAAAGGGTACATTAAACCTATATTTTTTTCTTTAATGAAAAAAATAAAACTTTCCAATTATAATGCAAGATATAATTTAAATAGCGGGACATCCATCTACCTCTTCTCGTACATTTCCAGCATTGAAAATAAATGGACATAACCCCTCTGCAGCAGATGGCAACACTTACATGTAACTCTGTGCAGATCTACCTTGGAAACGAACGGGAGATGGGCTTGTGGCGGTCTGAGGCGGAGTTTTTGACAACTGATCCCAGCCGTGCTTGCTTTAAATCGCCTCTTGGACACCGCTTGCTCTTGGATGCAGTGGCACAAGTTCAGCTTCTCTGCTGCAGAATTGGAAATCCCGGACAAAATCAAGGCTCCCTGTTGCCGCAAAGCACATGCACATTAGCCTGCAGCCTCTCCTCTGCCATACTCCTCCTCTCCATAATTTTCTTCTCTCTGGTGCACACCTTTGTCTTTAGTCCTCCTCCCACTGCTAATGTGCACCTCCTGTCTGCTGTCTGGATCTCCCCAATATTGACTATGCTAATCTCACGCTGCCCCGCTCAGTGAAATCTCTCTCTCTCTCACTGACTGACTACACGTCCCAGTCAAGAGCGGAGGAGGCGCCAATGTGCGTGCCACAGCCAGGGATCAGGGATCATCATTCAATTCATCATGGAACTAGTTATTGAAAGAAGAAAAAAAAAAAAGTTGAATGTTTTTTGCTGAAGCTGTACCCCCCCTCCCGGGGGACCTCTCGACGGACCCGGTCGCAGTTGCGCTTGCTGCACCCCCAGTAGTTCCATCTGACCTAATAACCTTACTTAAATTTGTATCATCTGCAAAAATAGAGATATTGCTATTTAATCCTTGCTCCAAGTCATTAAAGGACCTGTCAACACAGTAGATTTGCATAATCAACAAATGCAAGATAAGAAGACAATGCAATAGTACTTAGTCTGAACTTCAAATGAATAGTAGATTTTTTTTCTGACAATTTTAAAAGTAATTTTTTCCACTCCCCCTGTATCATGTGACAGCCATCAGCTAATCACAAATGCATACACGTACCATATGGCAGCCATCAGCCAATAACAAATGCATATATGCTTATTCTGTGAATTCTTACACATGCTCAGTAGGAGCTGGTGACTCAAAACGTTTAAAAATAAAAAGACTGTGTACTTTTTTTAATGGAAGTACAATTGAAAGTTGCTTAAAATAGCATGCTCTATCTGAATAATGAAAGTTTAATTTTGACGTGTCCCTTTAAATGATAGTTTTTTTTTTGCACACGCTCAGTTCACGTTAACCTACATTATTGCTTCCAGATTGCTAAAAGGCTCAAGTCATGCTTATATCAACTTAATTCATAAAATCAATTCCTCATAATGATCACTTATGAAGTATTTAGACATTTAAAAAAATAGATTAATTATAAATCACCTAGATTTAGAGTTTTGTGTTCTAAAAAATGGCCGAAAAAATGGCCATTTCAGCATTAAAACAGCAACGGAAGCCATTACAAGTCTTGTCGGTATAGCTGTACCGCAAGCCTTTTAGCCTGTAACGCAACGTTTGTCCCTCACTCAAAAAAATAAATTTTTTTCATGGGACTTCCATAGTGCTGCCATTACAAGTTTTGCATTGAGGCTAAAAAGCTTGCGTTCCAGCCTATACCGATACAATTCATTTCGCAATCTGAAAGCAGTAGTTGTGAGTTTTACGCAACAAAACTGTTACACAAAACTCATAACTAAATTGTTACAAAGTATTAACCCCTAAACCGAGGCCCTCCCGCATCGCAAACACTATATTACATTTTTAAACCCCTAATCTGCCGCTCCCGACATCGCCGCCACTAATAAAATGTATTAAACCCTATTCCGCCGCTCCCCGACAGTGTCGCCACTATACTAAAGTTATTAACCACTATTCCCCCGCACTCCAACATTGCCCACACTATATTAAATATATTAACCCCAGTCCGCCGCTTCCCGACATCGCCGCCACTAAATAAAGTTAATAACCCCTAAACCTCTGGCCTCCCACATCACTACCACTAAATAAACCTATTAACCCCTAAACCACCAGCCTCCCACATTGCCAACAACTAAATTAAACTATTAACCCCTAAAGCTAACAACCCCCTAACTTTAAATTAAAATGACATGACCTCTATCTTAAAATAAATAAAAACTTACCTATGAAATTTAAAAAAACCCTAAGTTTAAACTATAAATTAAACTAACATTACTATTAGACTAAAATTTAAATAACTATTAATTAAATTAAATAAATTACATTACAAATTAAAAAACCTAACACTACTAAAAAAAATTAAATCTACTGGCTGATTCGAATCTGCTTTCCTACAGATTTGAATCAGCCAATAGGAATGAGAGCTGCTTACATGTTTTAAGCAGCCCTAATTCCTATTGACTGATTTAAATTTTTCAGCCAATAGGAATTCAATGGTACCCCCAGTATAAAAGGGGTACCCTGCATTTGAATCCTTAGTGGGCGGTGGACAATTGCATGAAGAGGACCTCCACATCGGATCGATGGACCTTTGCCTGGACCTCCGCCTCTACGGATCGTCCGCTCCACCTCTGCAGGGATGAAGAAGATGCCGGTCCCTCGATGGATGAAGATGGAGCCGATGGGGTGAAGATCGTTCAAGCCGGACTTCAGCAACTGTGAGTACCTAAAGAGGGGTTAGGAATTTTTTTTTTTTAGATTAGGGTTTGGGCTTTTCTTAATAGAGCTGAATGCCCTTTTCAGGGCAAGAAAAAAGAGCTGAATGCCCATACAAATGCCCTTTTCAGGGCAATGGGTAGATTAGGTTTTACTTTATTTTTATTTTGTGGGTTTGGGGATGGGGGTTAAACATTTTTATTATATTTTCAAACAGGTGTGCAGAACATTTACATTCGACAATCAAGGCAAACACTAGAATAGCAGGAATCCGTCCAGACATACAGGTAAAACTCGAAAAAATAGAATATTGTGCAAAAGTTCATTTATTTCACTAATGCAACTTAAAAGTTGAAACTAATATATGAGATAGACTCATTACATGCAAAGCAAGATAGTTCAAGCCGTGATTTGTCATAATTGTGATGATTATGGCTTACAGCTCATGAAAACCCCAAATCCACAATCTCAGAAAATTAGAATATTGTGAAAAGGTGCAATATTCTAGGCTCAAAGTGTCCCACTCTAATCAGCTAATTAAGCCATAACACCTACAAAGGGTTCCTGAGCCTTTAAATGGTCTCTCCGTCTGGTTCAGTAGGAATCACAATCAAGGGAAAGACTGCTGATCTAACAGTTGTGCAGAAAACCATCATTGACACCCTCCATAAGGAGGGAAAGCCTCAAAAGGTAATTGCAAAAGAAGTTGGATGTTCCCAAAGTGCTGTATCAAAGCACATTAATAGAAAGTTATGTGGAAGGGAAAAGTGTGGAAGAAAAATGTGCACAAGCAGCAGGGATGACCGCAGCTTGGAGAGGATTGTCAGGAAAAGGCCATTCAAAAGTGTTGAGGACTTTCACAAGAGCCACCACACACAAATGGATCCTGGACATGGGCTTCAAATGTTGTATTCCTCTTGTCAAGTCACTCCTGAACAATAAACAATGTCAGAAGCGTCTTACCTGGACTAAAGAAAAACAGACCTGGTCTGTTGCTCAGTGGTCCAAAGTCCTCTTTTCTGATGTGAGCAAATTTTGCATCTCATTTGGAAACCAAGGACCCAGAGTATGGAGGAAGAATGGAGAGGCACACACTGCAGGATACTTGAAGTCCAGTGTGAAGTTTCCACAGTCTGTGTTGATTTGGGGAGCCATGTCATCTGCTGGTGTTGGTCCACTGTGCTTCATTAAGTCCAGGGTCAACGCAGCCGTCTACCAGGAGATTTTGGAGCACTTCATGCTTCCTTCCTCAGAAGAGCTCTATGGGGATGCTGACTTCATTTTCCAGCAGGACTTGGCACCTGCCCACACTGCCAAAAGCACCAAAACCTGGTTCAATGACCGTGGGATTACTGTGCTTGATTGGCCAGAAAACTCGCCTGACCTGAACCCCATAGAGAATCTATGGGGCATTGCCAAGAGAAAGATGAGACACATGAGACCGAACAATGCAGAAGAGCTGAAGACCGCTATTGAAGCATCCTGGTTTTCCATAACACCTCAGCAGTGCCACAGGCTGATAGCTTCCATGCCACGCCGCATTGAGGCAGTAATTGCTGCAAAAGGAACCCAAACCAAGTACTACTGAGTACATACAGTATGCATGCTTATACTTTTCAGAGGGCCGATATTGTTCTACAGGTATGTACAATCCTTGTTTTATTGATTGCATGTAATATTATAATTTTCTGAGATTGTGGATTTGGGGTTTTCATGAGCAGTAAGCTATAATCATCACAATTATGACAAATCACGGCTTGAATGTAATGGGTCTATCTCATATATTAGTTTCACCTTTTAAGTTACATTAGTGAAATAAATGAACTTTTGCACAATATTCAAATTTTTTGAGTTTCACCTGTATATCAATATTTCATATTATATATCAAATCATCTCAGTTATTTATACAATATAACAAGAAAAAGTTGTTCTCAAGTATTATATTATATCAGTTACATTGTTCTTTGTTCCCATATATATAAAACATCTGCAATAAAGTCTTGTTTACCAATAAAATCGTAGTGTATTTTTTCTAGAGCTAAGACATGGTCCACCTCTTTTACCCACATAGAAAATGTAGGGGTCAGGCTTTTCTTCCATAATCTGGGTATTAAGTGCTTCGCACAGTTAAGCATACATTGGAATAATCTTTTTCGATATATACAGGGGATGGGCGGGGTATTGTTTAGTAATATTATAGTGGGTGAGAGTGTTATCGAAGTCCCCAGTACTGTGTTAATGCATTTAGGGATGTCTGTCCAAAAGGTTTGTAGAAGAGGGCAGGACCACCAGTGATAGTGTGCCTGGGTTGCCACAGTGTCTCCAACACAGGGAAGAGGAATTTGGAAAGATACTGTGAAGGCGGTGTGGGGTTAAGTACCACCTGGAAAGCAGTTTATAGTTTATTTCAGTTATAATCAATGAGATGGATGATTTTTTTGTCTCACTAAATATAAAGTTCCATTGGGTTTCTGTCATATTAACCTCCAGCTCTTTTTCCCATTTAGGAATATAGGAAGGTTTCTTGGCGGGAAAGGAACCTCTTAGTATTTTATAAATTATGGAGATATGAGATCTAGATATTGAGGGAGTTTTACATAAGGTTTCCAGGTGTGTGAGTGGCCTGGTAAGGTTATGCTTATAGGGGCTAGTAGTAATATCTTTATTATAGTGTGGGTGATGTTGGGGTGCGGGGGAATAAGGGTTAATAACTTTATTATAGTGGCGGCGATATCAGGAGTGGCAGATTAGGGGTTAATAGATTTTTTTCGGTGGTGGTGATTTTGGGAGCGGCAGATTAGGGGGTTAATAACATTATGTAGGTGTCAGTGATGTCGGGGGCAGCAGATTAGGGGTGTTTAGACTTGGGGTTTATGTTAGGGTGTTAGGTTTAAACGTAACTTTTTTCCCCATTGACATCAATGGGGCTGCGTTACGGAGCTTTTCATTCCGCAATCGCAGGTGTTAGGTATTTTTCTAACACTCTCTCCCCATTGATGTCTATGGGGAAAGCGTGCACGAGCACGTCAAAGCAGCGCTTGTATTTTGTGCGGTATAGAGCTCAACGCAACTATATCGCTTGCACAAGCTGGCTGTTTGAAAACTTGTAATGGCAGCGCTATGGAGTGTGAAATAACGCAACTTTTGTTGAGTTTGTTTCGCACACCCTCTATTGCGCAAAACTTGTAATCTAGGTGAATGTTTGTAAAATGTTATGACATTTTAATGATACACATCTTAAATAATGTATAGTGGGCCAGATTACAAGTGAAGCTCTAATTAATGCACCTGCTCGAGTGTTAACTGCGTTATAGTAAGCTTTTTGCAAGCATCAGTAAACTGTTTTTGCTAGCGTGCTAACCAGACAAGTGTAATCAGTCGAAGTTAGAATATCGCATGTGTGTTCACATATTCCCCCATAGAAGTCAATAGAGCAAAAAAAAGTGCAAACACAATCGCATATTCTCAAGGGCGCTAACCTGACATGAAAATATTAATATTTTGCATTCCAATGTTCTTCACATAGACGAATATGTTCTATTTATTCATAAATACATATTTCTATATATCAGATGGTATTTTGGTAAATTATATATTACTGTATATATGATTATTTAGGTATAGATATATAAGGATATATATAGTAATATATATTTCAAAATACATAGAACATATTCTGTTATGTGAAGAACATTGGAATGTGAAATATTTACAGTAAATACACAGTGTAACACTTTATTAAAAATGAATATTGAAAAAATATGTTTTTTCATGTTTTCATCCACTCATCCACTTAAAGGGCCAGTAAACCTATATTATTCTGCGGTCATTAAAATGCAAGTTTTAAAAAAATATCTGAAATCCTTTTAGTTATAAAGTTTGCGCTAAGATAATGTTATATAATTCTGCACTATGTGCAAAATTATATAACATTATTTAGTAGGTTTACTGGCCCTTTAATTTCAAAGTGCTCCAATGCACTTCTATATGTGTACATAAGGGGCAAGATTATATATGCAGCGTCGGCCGCAAAAGCCGGCAACGACAGTTTTTACACATTTTTGGTATCAGATATACTGCGCGCGTATATTTCACCCATCGCGCACAATTTTTACTCCCATAAGCTAACATAGAACCGCGTCGCATATCGGTATCACATATTCAGCGCAAGGACAAAAAATGTAGAAATTACTTCATTTTCACCTCGCCACACATAGGCAAGCGCAGCAAGCCTTGCGCTGAAAATGTGAACACCATAACTCCCGTAAGTGGCTGAAAATATTAACTAACACCTAACGCATGCACAATATCTATCTACCTGTCAACCACCAACCCCCACCAGATAACTGATAAAACTATTAACCCCTAATCCTCCATTAACCCACATCGCAATAAACCTAATAAATGTATTAAACCCTAATCCGCCATTAACCCACATCGCAATAAACCTAATAAATGTATTAACCCCTAATCCGCCATTCACCCACATCACAATCTACCTAATAAAACTATTAACCCCTAATCTGCCATTTACCCAAATCACAATAAATCTAATTAATCTATTAACCCCTAAACCGCCAAACGCCCACGTCGCAATAAACCTATTTTAATAACTGAGCCCCCTAACCTAACACCCCCTAAATTAACCCCAAATTACATAAAATAATAAAATACTAAAATAAAAAATTCTAACAGTACAAAACCTAAGATTAAATTAAAATAATCTAAAATTACAAAAATAAAAAGTCTAACATTACAGAAAATAATAAACCAAATTATCAAAAATAAAAAAATTCAACCTAATCCCTATAAAAATAAAAAAGCCCCCCAAAATAAAAACAAACCCTAATCTAATACTAAACTACCAATAGCCCTTAAAAGGGCTTTTTGTAGGGCATTGCCCTAAGTTAAATAGAGCTGATTTACCCTATTTGGCTGTTCAAATCAGCCAATAGGATTCAGTAGCTCTCATCCTATTGGCTGATTTGAATTTGAAGATTCAAATCAGCCAATAGGAATGCAAGTGACGCCATATTTAAACGCAGTGATCGTACGTACAGGATCCTCCATGCTCCATGGCTCCGTGGTCACCGGTCTTCAGTTCCGTGGTTGCCGGTCTTCAGTTCTGCGGTCATCTTCACTCCCCGCCAGCTTGGTCCTGGATGAAGATGGAAGATGTCGCTGATTCCAAGAAGACTTCACCGCCGCCGGGAAGAGAACCTTCTCCACCCGACTTCAGGAATGGTGAGTACCTATTTGGGGCTTAGAGTTAGGATTTTTTATTTTTTTTATTTTTTTAGATTAGGGATTTAATGGGCACTTGTAAAAGAGCTGAATGCCCTTTTAAGGGCAGTAAAAGAGCTGAATGCTCCTTTTTAGTGTTAGGTTTTCTTATTTTGGGGGGTTTGGTGGGTGGGGGGTTTTACTGTTAGACAGGGACTTAGTACATTGGTAGTTTATTCTAGATTAGGTTTTTTATTTTGGGGTGTTTTTTTTTTTTTAAATGGGTATTAGAATAGACATAATTTTTTATTATTTTTGATATTTTGTTTGTTATTTTGTGTTATGTTTTTTTTTTTTTTTTTGGGGTGGGTTTTTATTTTTAGATTAGGGCTTGGGCAGCAATTTGTAGTTTAGTTTAGATTAGGGGGTGTTTTTATTTGGGGGGGGGGGGCTTTTTATATTCATAGGTATTAGGTTTAATTTTTTATTTTTGATAATTTGGTTTATTATTCTATGTAATGTTAGATTTTTTTATTTTTTTGTAATTTTAGATAAATTTAAACTTCGTTTTTTATTTTTAAAGTCAGTTTTCTTTCTAATGACACAGGGAGTCCACGGATCATCTTAATTACTGTTGGGCATATCACTCCTGACTAGCAGGAGGAGACAAAGAGCACCACAGCGAAAGCTGTTAAATACCACTCCCCCTACCCAAATCCCCAGTCATTCTCTTTGCTTGTATCAGTTGCAAGGAGGGGTAAAGTTAGGTGTCTCATTCTTCAATCAAGAGTTTGTTATTTTTATAAAGCAGAGCAAGTTTGCTCTGGTTTTCTTTGGGGTTTAGCCGTAGTCCATGTCAGTCTCTTCAGTAGAGCAAGTGGTGGCTTTTAATCATTTTGGAACTTGTGGAGTATAATCCTCACTGTGCCTCCCAAGTAATTTCATGCTGCCCTTGGTTGAAAGTTTGAGTAAGTTTACTAAGCCTTTTCTTTTTTCCACAGGTCCATGTAAGGTAGGAAGCCCCTCTCATACCAAGTGAGCTGTCCTGCTGCCGGACAGATTTTTGAGGTAAGTGCCTATTTCTTTCCCTGTTTTGATATAGGAGATTTTGGCACTTTGACAGTTAATTCTGTCTAAATATACAATCAACCTTCTACGATTGTATGGTAGTTTTGAAGGCACTGGGGATGTTTGGCTCAGTTTATTATGTTTTCACTTTGGTGTACATGTTTTTTGTTTGTGTATTAATGGCTACCGGGAGGTTTGTTAGACCACGCCCACAACAGGCGGGCTTATCTGAGATAGCAAGGACGTTTTTGGCACCCCTAATCGCAATAAACCTAATAAATGTATTAAACCCACATCGCAATAAACCTAATAAATGTATTAACCCCTAATCCGCCATTCACCCACATCACAATCTACCTAATAAAACTATTAACCCCTAATCTGCCATTTACCCAAATCACAATAAATCTAATTAATCTATTAACCCCTAAACCGCCAAACGCCCACGTCGCAATAAACCTATTTTAATTACTGAGCCCCCTAACCTAACACCCCCTAAATTAACCCCAAATTACATAAAATAATAAAATACTAAAATAAAAAATTCTAACAGTACAAAACCTAAGATTAAATTAAAATAATCTAAAATTACAAAAATAAAAAGTCTAACATTACAGCATTACAGAAAATAATAAACCAAATTATCAAAAATAAAAAAATTCAACCTAATCCCTATAAAAAAAAAAAAACCCAAAATAAAAACAAACCCTAATCTAATACTAAACTACCAATAGCCCTTAAAGGGGCTTTTTGTAGGGCATTGCCCTAAGTTAAATAGAGCTGATTTTACCTTATTTGGCTGTTTTTAAAAAAAAAAAAAGTCTGTTTAAAATTTAAAGGGGCAGTAACGTTTTTTTGTTTCATTAGCATTCTGATTTGAACTTAGAAAACCAGATCGTATTTCAGATATTATTGCACAAGAATGGGAGAAGCCTGGGATTCCTTTTACCCCTTCTCCAATTTTTAGGAAGATGCTTCCTATTGCTGATTCTATTAAGGAATCTTGGCAGATGGATCCTAAGGTGGAGGGAGCAGTTTCCACTCTGACCAAGAGGACCACTATTCCTATTGAGGACAGCTGTTCCTTTAAAGATGCTATGGATAAGAAGTTGGAAGCTTTTCTTAAAAAGATTTATGTTCACCAGGGGTATCAATGGCAACCGGCTGCATGTATTGCTACGGTTACTAGTGCGGCGGCGTATTGGTTTGATGAATTGTCTTATTCTATTCAGCAAGATACTCCTCTTGAAGAAATTCAAGATAGAATTAAGGCTTTGAAGTTGGCCAATTACTTTATTGCAGAAGCTTCTCTTCAGGTCGTCAAGTTGGGAGCTAAAATTTCTGGTTTTGCCATTTTAGCTCACAGAGCTTTATGGTTAAAATCCTGGTCTGCGGATGTGTCCTATAAGTATAAACTTTTGTCTATTCAGGTTTGGTTGAGATTATTTCTGATATTACGGGAGGGAAGTGGCATTCTCTTCCTCAGGATAAAAGAAATAAACAGAAGGGTCGGCAGAGTAATTTTCGTTCCTTTCATAACTTCTCTGGTAAATCTTCCTCCAAGCAGGAACAGTCCAAACCATCTTGGAAGTCAAATCAGTCTTGGAATAAGCGGAAGCAGTCCAGGAAGTCTGTTGTTGACTCAAAATCAGCATGAAGGGTCTGCCCCCGATCTGGGAATGAATCTTGTGGGGGCAGACTCTCTTTCTTCGCTCAAGCTTGGGTTTGAGATGTTCAGGATTCCTGGGTGGTCGATATTGTGTCCCAGGGTTACAAATTGGAGTTCAAGAATTTTCCTTTCAGAGGCAGGTTTCTTTTCTCCAGGTTATCTGTAAACCAGATAAAAGGAGAGGCATTCTTAAAGACCCTTTCCCTCCACTTCCTAGAAAACACGTCTTTCCTATTCCTTTCACCCGGTGTGTACGGGTCGCTTTTAACTTGAATCTTCTGTTTATAAAGGTTCATATAACTGTTTGTCAAAAATATTTTATGTTGAAAAGCAAAGCTTTGCTTCTTAGAGTTCGGTTTATCAGTATTATAAGAAAACTTGAAACCTCATCCATACTCTTTATGTTCACAAATACACTCAAACTGTATGAATGGAACTCTGTTATTGAAATGTATTGGAATAACTTTAATAAAGCTTGATTTAAAAAAAAAAAAAAAGGGAGAGGCATTCTTACGTTGTGTTCAGAATCTTTCCGACATGGGAGTGATAGTTCCTGTTCCGGTTCAGGAACAGGGTCTGGGTTTTTATTCCAATCTCTTCGTCGTTCACAAAAAGGAGGGAACCTTCAGACCTATTTTAGATCTCAAGAGTGTAAACAAGTTTCTCAGGGCTCCGTCTTTCAAGATGGAAACTATTCATTCCATTCTTCCTTTAGTTCAGGAAGGTCAATTCATGACCACAGTGGATCTAAAGAATGTGTATCTTCATATTCCCATTCACAGGGATCATCACAGGTTCCTAAGATTTGTATTTCAAGACAAACATTTTCAGTTTGTACCTCTTCCTTTTGGTCTGGCAACAGCTCCCAGAATTTTTTCAAAAGGTCCTGGGAGCATTGTTGGCGGTGCTTCGATTGAAGGGTGCTTTATCTATTTTATTGCACAAGCGCCTGGCGGATGTGCCAGATGTTTATTGTTTTTGTCAGGCCTTGGTTAGAATTTGGCCTGTGTTTAAGTCTACTACTCCACCTTGGAGTCTTAATTTGGTTCTTAGAGTCCTTCAACAGGCTCTATTTGAACCTATGCATTCTTTGGATATTAAGATGTTATCTTGGAAGGTTTGGTTTCTGGTGGCTATTTCTTCAGCTTGAAGAGTTTCAGAGCTTTCAGACTTACAGAATCTTCCCAAGGTTGTTTCTGATAAGAATATTATTTGCAGGTGACTAAGAATTTTTCGCCAGTCTTCTTCTTTATTTGTTGTCTTTTCTGGGAAGTGTAAGGGTATGAAAGCTACGGCTATTTCTCTTTCTTGTTGGTCGAGGAGTGTTATTCGCTTGGCATATGAGACTGCTGGTCAGCAGCTTCCTGAGAGAATCACAGCTCATTCCACGAGGGTTGTTTCATCTTCTTGGGCTTTCAAAAATGGAGCTTCTGTAGATCAGCTTTGCAAGGCTGCGACTTGGACATATTTGCATACTTTTTCTAAATTTTACAAATTTGATACTTTTGCTTCAGCAGAGGCTTCATTTGGGAGAAAGGTTCTTCAAGCAGTGGTGCCTTCTGTTTAGGTTAACTGTCTTGTCCCTCCCTTCTCATCCGTATCCTCTAACTTGGGTATTGGTTCCCAACAGTAATTAAGATGATCCGTGGACTCACCGTGTCATTAGAAAGAAAACATAATTTTTTCTTACCTGATACATTTATTTATTTTTGGGCACAGTGAGTCCACGGCCCGCCCTTTTTTTCAGACAATTTGATAGTCTATAAACTTCAGGCACCTCTGCACCTTAGATTACTTCCTTTCTCCTTTCCCTTTAGTCGAATGACTGGGGATTGTGGGTAGGGGGAGTGGTATTTAACAGCTTTTTGCTGTTATTAAGATGATCCGTGTCAAGAAATAAATACATTTATCAGGTAAGAATAAATTATGTTTTTTATATTAATTGTAACTTAGTATTTTTTAATTTAGGTAATTGGGGTTAATGTTAGGTTAGGGGGCTTAGTAATTTAAATAGGTTTATTGCTTTGTGGGGGATTGGCGGTTTAGGGGTTAATAGATTTATTAGGTTAATTGCGATGTGGGTTAATAACAGTTTAGGGGTTAATAGATTTATTAGGTGCTTTGTGATGTGGGTGAATGACAGGTTAGGGGTTAATAGATTTATTAGGTAATTTGCGATGTGGGTGAATGACAGGTTAGGGGTTAATACATATATTAGGGAGATTGCGATGTGGGTGAATGGCGGGTTAGGGGTCAATACATATATTAGGGATATTATTATATTAAGGCATATTGCGTTGTGGGGGTTGTCAGTTTAGGGGTTAATACTTTTATTATTAATTGCGATGTGGGGGTATTGCGGATATTGCAGATATAGGGGATTTTACGCGTCGGGTTTATTTTTGGGAGGCGGGTTTGATTTTTACGGAAGATTTAAAAAAAAAATATTTTCTTAGGCACTGGTGGCTCCAGAAATTTATATTTACACACATTTCTGGACATCGCTAGTTTATCCGACTTACGGTATGAACTGCCGGCGGGGTTTATGTGATTCCCCGATGTGCGAGGTGAAATTATGGGCGATGCAGGTTTCAGCAGTTACGCTGAAGCCTGCGCTGTATATGTAATCTCACCCAAGGAATTTAGTTGTTTATATGTGTATTTATGTCTGTAAATACATATATATACACACATATAATACATAAATACCTATGTACACACATATATAGACACAGATATATATTTATATATATATATATATATATATATATATATATATATATATATATATATATACATACATATGCATCTTTAGACATGTATATGTATTTATCTCAATGCTAAAGCCCTTTGTCTGATTTTTTTTAACACCTGAGATCTCATATCTTTGAGCCTTTATAACTTCTGTGTGCAATTTTTTATTTGAATATTTTTTATTAGATGGTGTTGTTATTATTGTAAGTGTACTTTGTAATGTATATCTAGCATAAATCATGATTGTGTTTACTTTCAACTTGTAACACCAGCGGTAAACATGACAAGAGTAAACGCCAGAGATAAACCCCTTATCCATTGGTCGCAAACTTTAGAGCTCCACTCGTAATCTGGCCCATTATTGGTTAATTGATAAGCATGCATTCAGACACATTAGACAGTCATCACCAATATGGAATCAATTAACTACATTTGACTTTTCTTTTAATTAGGGTTGCACTGATACCGATACAAGTATCGGTACCGATACCAAGTATTTGCATGAGTACTTGTACTCGTGTAAATGCACCGATACTTAAACCGATACCTCCACTTCCTACCCATATGCTATCTTGTGACGTTTTTTCAAACTGCATGTTCCCATTTCATTTTAAGCTGGAGTGGAGACTAAACTAAAAATTGTTTACTATTGTTCTGCCAATACAAATTGTTGTTATTCGTATTATTGTAGGAGAGATCACTGTACCTCGTTCAGACAAACCCCTGAAGTACTGGGCAGTTAATAAACTGAGATTTCTAGCACTGGCTAAAATGGCCCAAAAATATCTTTCTGCCCTATGCAGTAGTGTGGAAAGTGAAAGACTGTTCAACTTAGAGACGAGCCTCCTTACTGATAGCAAAAACAGACTAATAGCTGAACATGCAGAGATGCTTCTGTTCTCTTCCTTAAAAAGAACTTGCCACTAAGTTTTGAAAAACTATTCTTATTGCTTGATTGCCTTTTTTACTGCTAGTTCTCATCTTGCACAATTATGTTCAAAACATACTGTACTCTGAGGAACATCCATACCCTTAGATTATATAATTGCAGGAAGAGTACTCATAGGACAAATTAAGTTAATTCCAAGGAACACTCATCCTGCAATTATAGGACTAGGTTTAGATTACATTTGATTGGTAAGCTTTACCAATGCTCTGTTCACATTTCCAATGCCATAGACTTTAATGGAGTAGGACATGTAATGAGATCATGCTTGCCAGTCAAATGTAATCTAGACAATAGTGTTGTTCCCCATGATTAAACAGTGCACTGTTCTATTTTTTACTGTATTGCACTTTTGGTTGATTGTAATTTTATATTTGTTATTTATTGTTGTTATGAATATATTTTATTGTAATATTTTTATTTATAAACATGTTCTGTGAACTTTGTGACTAATAAAACTGTTTTATTATTTTATAATGTCTTTTGAGTTACAGTCCTTCATAATTATAAATAAGGAATCTTAAATAGTTAGTCTGTATTATGCTTGGTAAACTGTCACATGACAGTAAAAAAAAAAAAGTATATCGTTAATTGGTATCGGCAAGTATTTGAAAACAAGTATCGGTACTTGTACTCAGTCTTAAAAAAATGGTATCGGTGCAACCTTACTTTTAATCCATAACTTGCTTTTAAGTTGGTCTGTGAAATTTCTTCTGGAACCCCTGTTTTTTTAATTTTTCAAATATTTTTTTGCCATATTTATAACACTTTTTTTCTTTCATGTAATTAGCAAGAGTCCATGAGCTAGTGACGTATGGGATATACATTCCTACCAGGAGGGGCAAAGTTTCCCAAACCTCAAAATGCCTATAAATACACCCCTCACCACACCCACAAATCAGTTTTACAAACTTTGCCTCCTATAGAGGTGGTGAAGTAAGTTTGTGGTAGATTCTACGTTGATATGCGCTCTGCAGCAGGTTGGAGCCCGGTTTTCCTCTCAGCGTGCAGTGAATGTCAGAGGGATGTGAGGAGAGTATTGCCTGTTTGAATTCAATGATCTCCTTCTACGGGGTCTATTTCATGGGTTCTCTGTTATCGGTCGTAGAGATTCATCTCTTACCTCCCTTTTCAGATCGACGATATACTCTTATATTTATACCATTACCTCTGCTGATTTTCGTTTCAGTACTGGTTTGGCTTTCTACAACATGTAGATGAGTGTCCTGGGGTAAGTAAGTCTTATTTTCTGTGACGCTCTAAAGCTATGGTTGGGCACTTTTTTATAAAGTTCTAAATATATGTATTCAAACATTTATTTGCCTTGACTCAGGATGTTCAACATTTCCTTATTTCAGACAGTCAGTTTCATATTTGGGATAATGCATTTGAATATATCATTTTTATCTTACCTTAAAAATTGACTTTTTCCCTGTGGGCTGTTAGGCTTGCGGGGGCTGAAAATGCTTCATTTTATTGCGTCATTCTTGGTTCGGACTTTCTTGGCGCGAAATTTTTCTATTTCCGGCGTCATACGTGTCGCCGGAAGTTGCGTCATTTTTGACGTTTTTCGCGCCAAGAATGTCGGCGTTCCGGATGTGGCGTCATTTTTGGCGCTAATAGCATTTAGGCGCCAAATAATGTGGGCGTCAATTTTGTCTCCACTTTATTTAAGTCTCATCATTTGTTGCTTCTGGTTGCTAGAAGCTTGTTCACTGGCATTTTTTCCCATTCCTGAAACTGTCATTTAAGGAATTTGATCAATTTTGCTTTATATGTTGTTTTTTCTATTACATATTGCAAGATGTCCCACGTTGCAACTGAGTCAGAAGATACTACTGGAAAATCGCTGCCTGGTGCCGGAACTACCAAAGCTAAGTGTATCTGCTGCTGTAAACTTTTGGTAGTTGTTCCTCCAGCTGTTGTTTGTATTAAATGTCATGACAAACTTGTTAATGCAGAAAATATTTCCTTTAGTAAAGTACCATTACCTGTTGCAGTTCCATCAACATCTAATGTTCAGAGTGTTCCTGATAACATAAGAGATTTTGTTTCTGAATCCATTAAGAAGGCTATGTCTGTTATTCCTCCTTCTGGTAAACATAAAAAGTCTTTTAAAACTTCTCTTTATACAGATGAATTTTTAAATGAACATCATCATTCTGATTCTAATGATTCTTCTGATACAGAGGATTCTGTCTCAGAGGTTGAAGTAATTTCCAGAGAATGGAATAATTTGGGTAATTCATTTACTCCTTCTAAACGTTTTAAGCAATTATATCCTGTACCGTCCGACAGATTAGAGTTTTGGGACAAAATCCCTAAAGTTGATGGGGCTATTTCTACCCTTGCTAAACGTACTACTATTCCTACGGCAGATGGTACTTCCTTTAAGGATCCTTTAGATGGGAAAATTGAATCCTTTCTAAGAAAAGCTTATCTGTGTTCAGGTAATCTTCTTAGACCTGCTATATCATTGGCTGATGTTGCTGCAGCTTCAACTTTTTGGTTGGAAACTTTAGCGCAACAAGTAACAGATCATGATTCTCATAATATTATTATTCTTCTTCAACATGCTAATAATTTTATCTGTGATGCCATTTTTGATATTATCAGAGTTGATGTCAGGTTTATGTCTCTAGCTATTTTAGCTAGAAGAGCTTTATGGCTTAAAACTTGGAATGCTGATATGTCTTCTAAATCGACTCTACTTTCCCTTTCTTTCCAGGGTAATAAATTATTTGGTTCTCAGTTGGATTCTATTATCTCAACTGTTACTGGTGGGAAAGGAACTTTTTTACCACAGGATAAAAAATCTAAAGGTAAAAACAGGGCTAATAATCGTTTTCGTTCCTTTCGTTTCAACAAAGAACAAAAGCCTGATCCTTCATCCTCAGGAGCAGTTTCAGTTTGGAAACCATCTCCAGTCTGGAATAAATCCAAGCCTTCTAGAAAAGCAAAGCCAGCTTCTAAGTCCACATGAAGGTGCGGCCCTCATTCCAGCTCAGCTGGTAGGGGGCAGATTACGTTTTTTCAAAGAAATTTGGATCAATTCTGTTCACAATCTTTGGATTCAGAACATTGTTTCAGAAGGGTACAGAATTGGTTTCAAGATAAGACCTCCTGCAAAGAGATTTTTTCTTTCCCGTGTCCCAGTAAACCCAGTGAAAGCTCAAGCATTTCTGAAATGTGTTTCAGATCTAGAGTTGGCTGGAGTAATTATGCCAGTTCCAGTTCCAGAACAGGGGATGGGGTTTTATTCGAATCTCTTCATTGTACCAAAGAAGGAGAATTCCTTCAGACCAGTTCTGGATCTAAAAATATTGAATCGTTATGTAAGGATACCAATATTCAAAATGTTAACTGTAAGGACTATCTTGCCTTTTGTTCAGCAAGGGCATTATATGTCTACAATAGATTTACAGGATGCATATCTGCATATTCCGATTCATCCAGCTCACTATCAGTTCCTGAGATTCTCTTTCCTGGACAAGAATTACCAGTTTGTGGCTCTGCCGTTTGGCCTAGCTACAGCTCCAAGAATTTTTACAAAGGTTCTCGGTGCCCTTCTGTCTGTAATCAGAGAACAGGGTATTGTGGTATTTCCTTATTTGGACGATATCTTGGTACTTGCTCAGTCTTCACATTTAGCAGAATCTCATACGAATCGACTTATGTTGTTTCTTCAAGATCATGTTTGGAGGATCAATTCACTAAAAAGTTCATTGATTCCTCAGACAAGGGTAACCTTTTTGGGTTTCCAGATAGATTCAGTGTCCATGACTCTGTCTTTGATAGACAAGAGACGTCTAAAATTGATTTCAGCTTGTCGAAACCTTCAGTCACAATCATTCCCTTCGGTAGCCTTATGCATGGAAATTCTAGGTCTTATGACTGCTGCATCGGACGCGATCCCCTTTGCTCGTTTTCACATGCGACCGCTTCAGCTCTGTATGCTGAACCAATGGTGCAGGGATTACACAAAGATATCTCAATTAATATCTTTAAAACCGATTGTCCAACATTCTCTGACGTGGTGGACAGATCACCATCGTTTAATTCAGGGGGCTTCTTTTGTTCTTCCGACCTGGACTATAATCTCAACAGATGCAAGTCTTACAGGTTGGGGAGCTGTGTGGGGGTCTCTGACGGCACAAGGGGTTTGGGAATCTCAGGAGGTGAGATTACCGATCAATATTTTGGAACTCCGTGCAATTTTCAGAGCTCTTCAGTCTTGGCCTCTTCTGAAGAGAGAGTCGTTCATTTGTTTTCAGACAGACAATGTCACAACTGTGGCATACATCAATCATCAAGGAGGCACTCACAGTCCTCTGGCTATGAAAGAAGTATCTCGAATTCTGGTTTGGGCGGAATCCAGCTCCTGTCTAATCTCTGCGGTTCATATCCCAGGTATAGACAATTGGGAAGCGGATTATCTCAGTCGCCAAACGTTGCATCCGGGCGAATGGTCTCTTCACCCAGAGGTATTTCTTCAGATTGTTCAAATGTGGGAACTCCCAGAAATAGATCTGATGGCTTCTCATCTAAACAAGAAACTTCCCAGGTATCTGTCCAGATCCCGGGATCCTCAGGCGGAGGCAGTGGATGCATTATCACTTCCTTGGAAGTATCATCCTGCCTATATCTTTCCGCCTCTAGTTCTTCTTCCAAGAGTAATCTCCAAGATTCTGAAGGAATGCTCGTTTGTTCTGCTGGTAGCTCCAGCATGGCCTCACAGGTTTTGGTATGCGGATCTTGTCCGGATGGCCTCTTGCCAGCCGTGGACTCTTCCGTTAAGACCAGACCTTCTGTCGCAAGGTCCTTTCTTCCATCAGGATCTCAAATCCTTAAATTTAAAGGTATGGAGATTGAACGCTTGATTCTTGGTCAAAGAGGTTTCTCTGACTCTGTGATTAATACTATGTTACAGGCTCGTAAATCTGTATCTAGAGAGATATATTATAGAGTCTGGAAGACTTATATTTCTTGTTGTCTTTCTCATCATTTTTCCTGGCATTCTTTTAGAATTCCGAGAATTTTACAGTTTCTTCAGGATGGTTTAGATAAAGGTTTGTCCGCAAGTTCCTTGAAAGGACAAATCTCTGCTCTTTCTGTTCTTTTTCACAGAAAGATTGCTAATCTTCCTGATATTCATTGTTTTGTACAAGCTTTGGTTCGTATAAAACCTGTCATTAAGTCTATTTCTCCTCCTTGGAGTTTGAATTTGGTTCTGAGGGCTCTTCAAGCTCCTCCTTTTGAACCCATGCATTCATTGGACATTAAATTACTTTCTTGGAAAGTTTTGTTCCTTTTGGCCATCTCTTCTGCCAGAAGAGTCTCTGAATTATCTGCTCTTTCTTGTGAGTCTCCTTTTCTGATTTTTCATCAGGATAAGGCGGTGTTGCGAACTTCTTTTGAATTTTTACCTAAGGTTGTGAATTCCAACAACATTAGTAAAGAAATTGTGGTTCCTTCATTATGTCCTAATCCTAAGAATTCTAAGGAGAAATCGTTGCATTCTTTGGATGTTGTTAGAGCTTTGAAATATTATGTTGAGGCTACTAAGTCTTTCCGAAAGACTTCTAGTCTATTTGTCATCTTTTCCGGTTCTAGAAAAGGTCAGAAAGCTTCTGCCATTTCTTTGGCATCTTGGTTGAAATCCTTAATTCACCATGCTTATGTCGAGTCGGGTAAAACTCCGCCTCAAAGGATTACAGCTCATTCTACTAGGTCAGTTTCTACTTCCTGGGCGTTTAGGAATGAGGCTTCGGTTGATCAGATTTGCAAAGCAGCAACTTGGTCCTCTTTGCATACTTTTACTAAATTCTACCATTTTGATGTGTTTTCTTCTTCTGAAGCAGTTTTTGGTAGAAAAGTACTTCAGGCAGCGGTTTCAGTTTGAATCTTCTGCTTATGTTTTCATTAAACTTTATTTTTGGGTGTGGATTATTTTCAGCAGGAATTGGCTGTCTTTATTTTATCCCTCCCTCTCTAGTGACTCTTGCGTGGAAAGATCCACATCTTGGGTAGTCATTATCCCATACGTCACTAGCTCATGGACTCTTGCTAATTACATGAAAGAAAACATAATTTATGTAAGAACTTACCTGATAAATTCATTTCTTTCATATTAGCAAGAGTCCATGAGGCCCACCCTTTTTTGGTGGTTATGATTTTTTTGTATAAAGCACAACTATTCCAATTCCTTATTTTATATGCTTTCGCACTTTTTTTATCACCCCACTTCTTGGCTATTCGTTAAACTGATTTGTGGGTGTGGTGAGGGGTGTATTTATAGGCATTTTGAGGTTTGGGAAACTTTGCCCCTCCTGGTAGGAATGTATATCCCATACGTCACTAGCTCATGGACTCTTGCTAATATGAAAGAAATGAATTTATCAGGTAAGTTCTTACATAAATTATGTTGTTGTTTTTTTAACTAGAGACTTCTTTCCTAGAGGAATAAAATATACATTGTTAGTTAAACAGAAAACATAAATAGGTTGCAAAATTGTGCATTTAAAGTATATAAACAACAATGTAGCACAGCAGAATGTTTTTTTATAATTTTGACAGAGGTGAAGTAAAGTCAAAACTGAAACTTTATTAATTTTTTTTTTAAAACTTTTATTTAAATCCAGCATTATATTGAGAAAAAAAGAAATCAAATTACAAATTTTGCGCCACGCAGGGCCTGATGTTACATATTACAATTAATGTAAACAATACAAGAAAAATAAAAAAGTTGTCAGTATTTCACAGAATTATACCAAAACATATATTCTAAAATAAATTATATTCTCTGCTGGAGTCTTTTCTTTCCTTTTTTATTCCATTCACTCAACATTACAACAAATTAGACATTTTACTATACAGTAATCTGAAAAATTTTAAGAAAAAATAACCGTACAGTAACAAAAAAAAAATATTAAAAAACAAAACACATACAAACAACAACAAAAAAAAAAAAAAAAAAGGGGGGAGAGGGAAGGAATCTTGACCCACCAGTTTGAGGCTTGAGCACAGCGGATTACCAAACCCCCAGCAAAACTAGCTCTGAATTTCTGAAAGGATAAATCATATATTCTATCTCATTCGGTGACAGCGTTTTAACAAGTACTGACCATTTTTTAAAGAAACCGTCGATATCCGTTTCCTTTTCCATATTGGTATCTTTTTGCTCTAGTATACACTGTTTTTTTAGACAGTTTTAAAGCTCATTTATACTAGGGTTCCTACTTCCTTTCCATTTCTTAAAAATCAAGTACCTTTCCGCTAAGATAATCATATTCACTATTTTATTATACATCCGCAGATTTTTAGTCGCGTCCCATAAAATAATTACATCAGCCACTTTTAATTTTAAAGGGGACATTTTTAATACTTGATTGATCCAGTATTCAATCTTAAACCAAAAACATTTGATTCTGGGACATTCCCAGATCATATGAATGAGATCTGCTGATAAAAATGAACATTTTGGACATTTACAGAAATGAATGTTCCCATATCTAGACCCCTTCTTCGGGGTATAGTAGGTCCTATATAATAGCTTTATATGAGTCTCTCTCCATGTAGCTGATAAGGTAATTTGTAAGACTTTTGAAATGGAAGCATGAATTTTACTTAAATTTATATCCTCTTGAGGTATTATTAAATTCCATGCGGTTGATAAGTTTCCTAAATTCTTTTCCCCTTTGTTAGAAATTAAGAATTGATAACATGGGGAAATTGACATAAATCCGTTCCTTGCTAACACAAGCCAGTTCTCCAACTTTCCCAGGGACCAATTCCAGCCCGATTCATTTACCATCTTAGAGATAAAATTCCTTATTTGTAAGAAACTTTATTAATTTTAAACAACTTTTCTGTTTACTTATATGATCTAATTTGCTTCATTCTCTTGTTATTCTTTGTTGAAAAACATACCTACGTAGGCTCAGGAACAGCAATGCACCACTGGGAGCTAGCTGTTAATGGGTGACTGCACGTATATATACCTTTTGTTTTTGGCTCACCTGATGTGCTCAGCAAGCTCCAGTAGTGCATTGCTGCTCTTTCAATAATGGATACCAAAAAAAATGAAGTAAATTGTGATATTAGAAGTAAATTGGAAAGTTGTTTAAAATTGTATGCTCTGAATCATGAAAGAAAAATGTTGTATTTCATTTTAAGTATACACCTGAAAGTCTTTATAAAAAAATCTCTGGCAGGTTATTTGTTTTTTCTTCTTTTCCTGTACTGTTAAAAAGAAATTTCCTTTTTTTCAATTATATTGTGCAAAAGATCAATAAATACCATAAATGTCCACATTACATACTACTGGGCTGATTTACTAAGCAGTCAATTCCGCTTATTGCGCTGCTCCTTAACTCGTCCGCCACCTCTGAGGCAGCGGACAGCAATCATCCCGATCCTATTCGATCGGGATGATTGACACCCCCTGCTAGCAGCCACAAATCTGCAGGGGGCAGCATTGCACAAGCATTTCACTAGAAATGCTTGTGCAATTTTAAATGCTGACAGCTGTCGGCATTTAGCGATGTTGGACAGAGTCCAAAATGTTGTAAATCGGCCCCTACATCTCGCATTTACATACAATGTTGAGTTCAAAGACGACTTTTGTCCAGCCAGCATAGGTCAATCAATAACTTGTGGAGACAAGTTACAGAACTCTATTGTTCATCAAATACCACAAAGATTTGAATATGTAGGAACAATTCAAAACAGTATGGGCTATATTTATGCCATTCAGCTAGATTATGTTGGTATGTGAGGAGAGAAAAATGAAAAAGAACAAAAAAGAGGGGGGAAAATAAGGGGTGGAGAAAAACACCAAGCTTTGCTCCTGGTAGGCATGATATTTATTTATCCAGGCCTAAAGCTCAAAATCTTTTACATCTGGTTACAATCATGGATCCCCAATTACCAATAAGCTTCTGTTCTCTCCTGAGCTTGGTAAACCCCCTACTCCATTTTTGCCATATATTCTACCATTGTTATAATGTCATGAATTAATGGGGGACCAAGCTGTCACCATTCCCTCAGTATGCACAGTTCTGTGGCAGAGTATATGTTGGCAGTCACTATATTCTGAGGTCTGGATAAGCCTTCAGCCACAATATAAGATTCCCAATGCTGGCAAATGGCATGTTGCTTTATAATGGCCTACTCTTACTCAAAATGTAGTCCATTATCCCATTACATCATACCTTCTAAAGTTTGTGCTTATTCAAAGAATCTGCAGCATATCCATTCTTTTTTAACCGTTTGCACAGTAATGAACCCATAGTTAAGTTAAAAAGAAACATTCTATGTTCAACACTGACTTGTCCAGTTTGAGAGTGCAGACCATTTCCGTGTTTTGTATGTGTCTAGGTAAATTAGAAAGGGCCTGTGTCAGCCTTGTTTGCGTCTCAGTGTGTTTGGTTCAAGGCATGCATTGTGTGGCTGCAGGTTAGGGACTGAGGGAGGAAAAGACCTTGACATGGCCCTGAGCCTATCACCATTTGGCCAAATGCTGTAACTAAATCTTCCATTTTGCTTTTTTTTTTTTTTTTTTAATATAAATTTTCTTTATTGAGGTTATAAAAGTAACGCAACAGGCAAGTTGCCTCAGAGGGTTTCAAAATAAATACAGAAGTACACGTAGTATGGGAACAGATTGAGTCCCCTATAATACATTGACAAAGTAATATTATAAACAAAGCCTAATTATACAAAGTAGTGAACCACAAGTACTATTTTTTTGTTATTGATGTATTTCCACTTACACATCATAGCATATGAGATGATTTCCCCTAATAATATATAGAGGTCTCTTTTAGACCAACTTTTGTGTGTGGAGGGGCAAGGAACAAATGATTATACGATATTCAGCATCTGCTGTCTGGGAGACAGGGAATGGACATCACATAAAAATAGATAATAAAAGTAAGAGAGAATGAAAAAGAAAAAAAAAGAAAAAAAAACCCTAGACAACTCTCCAGAGAAAGAACTAACCCTATATCAAATATACAATATGAGTTGCTCAAATATATAGGGGTAAATCGATAGATAAAGGATTACATTTTAAACATGGGTAGTAAAAAATAATAAGCATGCATGCTTTGTGCTGCCTAAGTTATCTTCCCTACACTATTAGCCAAACTTTCTATTTTATAAAAGCTCTATAGGGAATATAGGTTATTGGCCAGAAGTTATTTTGAGTAATTGACTTGGGTTATCGGTTATAGGACATATAGTAAACAGCTCTTGTGAGCATGTGAATATGAGCACTTAGTTAACTATCATAAGAAGGATAATAGAAGTGACTATAGAAGTGACTATCCAAACATATACGTTATTAGCCTTATAGTATCCTTATCTTAAAGGCACTCTGTATTCTGACTGAAAGGTCTTCATGTAGAGCACTATAGACATAAAGATTACTAATAGATAACAGAGAACACCAATCTTACTGAGATGTTTACAATTTTTCAATTGACTTGAAAGATCTAATAGTCAGTACTTAAACATTATGAACCTTGTTAGAACCTATCCCATTAACATGCTGCAAAACACAAAAAGTTAAATAATAGATTACTTCCTTAAATCTCGGCCACAGATATCAGGAGTAAGCTTATATGTTGTCTGGATCTACAACATGTCTACAGGGTTGGCAACCACTAAATCTAGCAAGCGGATATGAGTATAGCAGTTATTAGAAAAGATAAAACTGGTAATCAATTGGCATACAACATACAGTATTGCATGAGATGTTACAGAAGTTTAGTTACTGTGCATTTCTCCCCGGGGAGTCAATTAGTTAACTGAATACTGATTTCCTTTATATGTGTATCAAGAACAAGTCAGTTAAGGAGGGTGCATAGCACCAGCAAAATTAGGTTATGCATTATCTTGATTCGAGTACCTCTCAGAAATAAAACATTACTTTAAAGTAACAACCATATATGGAGCTCTTCCAGAACAAATAACATTAGGGTATGCAGAGCAAATATGGAAATTTTTTGAAAACACATTACCCTACACCAACTTGGTCAACTTTGAAGTCTGTTCCATTACACAACAAAGGTAATAGTCTTGTAAGTACACTTGTTGCAGTCGACAGAGCTGATGTATAAGTCCCCTTGTAAATACCTTGCTGAATGAAAAGTTTCTGGGAAGCACCTTTGTAGTTTCTCACCCCCTCCGCAAAAGCTAGCAGTTGTGCCTTCCAAGTATGGATCACCTTCATTCCAATAAGTCTTGTACTAGCAGGGAAGGGTTGGTGCTGCGATATATCCTCTTGCTCAGATACCAAGACCGGAATGGCTGTGCATGTTAGAAGGTAGCTGCGTCCCTTGTAAGCGTTATGTCCGGTATCCCGAGTGGGGTATGAAGTTACAGCTGCACATGGTGTTGGCTCTATAGATTGACAAGGTGAAGATCGTTTGTGTGGTGTGGGTAAAGTCAAGCCTCTATCCCAGACTGTCAGCCAGTTTTTACCACGGGGGTCTGCTGGGGCATTCACGGACCGGGCGTCTCACCGTTCACAGCTTCAGATACTAGGGATCCTCGCTGTACTGCATCAACGGAGTTAAGTAAGTGGCCCTCGCTTGTGTCAGCCAGCTCTAAAGATGAGTATATCTTCACTTGTTCAGAGATGTTAGGTGAAGGCTCCATTACAATCCCGCCTTGGGGTATGACCTGTTCCCGGACTGGATCAGGCTGCTGTTCATATGTTAGGGCTGCCAGGGGTATATGATCGGCTTTGTGATGTGCTGTCGTTTGCAGAGAGCTGGTGCGCTATTCCTTTATTGGCTCAGTTATTCTCACTGTTTGACCAATGTATTTAGGTCTTGAAGCTAGGAGTAGGTTGCATAGTTCAACTTCTAAACTTTTAAAGTGGTTTTCTATTAGTCGTGTCACTTTAGTTTCCCACTTGTCCAAGGCCTCCATGTTCAGAAATTTCAAGCGACTCAGCAGTGCAAGTATTAGTTTACAGACTTGATGGCTCCCTCATTCGCTTGAGAAAGATGGTCTCAAAAGTGGTAGTTATAAACTACCTTGTAACCTCTGGGGGGGGGGGGGGGAATTATGCGGTAGCCCCAGTCACGCAGTCGGCTAAGTGTAGATGTATTATCTCTTGAGATTAGGCAAGTGCAGGTCCGAGTGGCTTTCTGGAGAGCATAGGTAGGAATGCCATCAAGATTCAACCCTAAGATCTTGCCGATGTTGAGTTATATCTATCTGAGTTATATCTATCTTCTCTTGAATATGTACAATTGATTGATTAATTATAGCATAACATAGACAAAATGCAATTTTAAGATCAGGAGCTTCAATAAGGCGCATCCTGTCGCTCCAGAAGTAGGCTCCGCCCCCTTCCATTTTGCTTTTAATATAGCTGTGTGATTGCAAGAGAGTGCCAGACTTTCTATGTGCTGTGTTAATAATTTTGTTTTGTAATTTTCCATATTTGCTCTGCACCCAGATTTGTCTGGGGTTAACTGCCTGACTCACTTAAAGCTGCGCAGCTGGCTGTGAGTGCTGATGAGCACCATAAAATCCTGTACTTTGCCATGAAATCTCCATAGACAAACATTGGCAGTACAATGAGTCATACCGAAGAACTCAGTGACTTTTAACATGACAATTTTATAGAATACCACCTTTGCCTCAAGTCGTTTTGGGAAATTTCTGCTCTACTAGATATGGCCCGGTCAACTATAAGTGCTATTATCATGAAGTGCAGCATCTAGAAGCAACAACAGCTCAGCGATGAAGTATTCAACCACACAAACTCACAGATCAGGGAGGAAGTGCACTGAAGCACGTAGAATATTGCATTAATAACTAAAGAGTTCCAAAGTTGCCTCTGGAAGCAACATAAGCACAAGAACTGTGCGTCAGGAGCTTTATTAAAGAGACAGTCAAGTCCAAAATAAACTTTCATGATAGGGCATGTAACTTTAAACAACTTTCCATTTTACTTTTATCACCAATTTTGCTTTGTTATCTTGGTATTCTTAGTTGAAAACTAAACCTAGGTAGGCTTAGATGCTAATTTCTTGTACAAGATACGACGAGTCCACGGATTTCATCCTTACTTGTGGGATATTATCCTCCTGCTAACAGGAAGTGGCAAAGAGCACCACAGCAGAGCTGTATATATAGCTCCTCCCTTCCCTCCACCCCCAGTCATTCTCTTTGCCTGTGTTAGTACTAGGAAGAGGTAAAGTGAGGTGTTAGTTTTAGTTTCTTCAATCAAGAAGTTTTTATTTTAAATGGTTCCCGGTGAATACTATTTTCCTCAGGGGGATATGGAAGAAGAGTTCTGCCCTGAGGTTGATGATCTTAGCAGATGTAACTACGATCCATGTTGGTTCCCACAGAGCTTTTGAAGGTAATACAAGAGACATCTTCAGTGTGGAGAATGGTTTCATGCTACAAGCAGCATTGAGGTATGTGCAGCCCTTTATTTTCTGAGGAGACTTGGTATATCAGAACTGGCTGACATTTATTTCCCTGCAAGGGAGGGGGTAAGCAGTAGACCTGTAAAACAAAGGGTATTACTGAGAAACCTGTGCTTAATTTATTTTATTGACATATTGGGCCAAGCATTTTTAATGGGCTTAACAGCAATATAAAGAGACACTGGGAGAGGCAGGGTCAATATATGCTTAATGGTTTTTCTTGTGTGTTACAAATAAACAGTTTGGCCGTATTTTGTGTACTTAGGGGGTTAAACAAATCCACATGGCTTATACTCTAAACTACTTCTCTATGCAGTTGTTCAGTCCTGTGCGATCATTGTCCATGATGGGCGGGGCTTATTTTCGCACGCTCAGACGCGCACTTACTCTGGCTGAGAAGGCAGCAGGCATTAGCTCCGGTTGAGCCTAGACTGGTGTTCTGTTAACCGGATCGTTGTCGAGTCATTTTGCAGTACCCTGGGGGCAGGTAGGCGCCACAGCAGAGCTGTGGCGAGGTGCAGGGGTTATTTTTTTCAAATCTAACATATTTTTGTCTATAGATATCTTTTAGAGGTTAATTTCTCCCCTTACTCTTGGGGTGCAATAATTTTTGGAACTTTTGATTAAGTGTAGCTAATTTTAAAGCGTTAATTAACGTTTTGAAGCAGTTTGGGAAAAATTGTGCGCTTTTTTATTCCTTAAAGGCGCAGTACACGTTTTTCAAAAAATTGTTTAATTCAAAAAATAAAGTGTTTAACGACTATTGTGGTTATTACTAGTCTGTTCAACATGTCTGACATTGAGGAAACTCATTGCTCTATGTGTTTAGAAGCCATTGTGGAACCCCCTCTTACATTGTGTACCTCTTTTACTGAAAGGGCCTTACATTGTAAAAAGCATATTTTAGGTAAAGAAAGTGTGTCAAAGGATGATTCTCAATCTGAAGAGAATCAGGATATGCCATCCAATTCTCCCCAAGTGTCACAACCTTTAACGCCCACACAAGCGACGCCAAGTACCTCTAGTGCTTCTAATTCTTTTACTCTGCAGGAGATGGCTGCAGTTATGTCAACTACCCTTACAGAGGTATTATCTAAATTACCAGTGTTACAGGGTAAACGCAGTAGGTCAGGTATTAATGTGAATACTGAATCCTCTGATGCTTTATTGGCTATTTCCGATGTACCCTCACAGTGCTCTGAGTTGGGGGTCAGGGAATTGCTGTCTGAGGGAGAACTTTCAGACTCAGGAAATGTGTTACCTCAGACAGATTCAGACGTGATGTCCTTTAAATTTAAGCTTGAACACCTCCGCCTGTTACTTCGGGAGGTTTTAGCGACTCTGGATGATTGTGACCCTATTGTGATTCCACCAGAGAAATTGTGTAAGATGGACAAATATCTAGAGGTGCCTACTTACACTGATGTTTTTCCGGTTCCTAAAAGAATTTCGGAAATTGTAAAAAAGGAATGGGATAGACCAGGTATACCGTTCTCTCCCCCTCCTAATATTAAGAAAATGTTTCCCATATCAGACACCATTCGGGACTCGTGGCAAACGGAACTATATCTACCCTGGCTAAGCGTACATCTATACCTATTGAGGGCAGTTGTGCTTTCAAAGACCCCATGGATAAAAAGTTAGAGGGTCTTCTAAAGAAATGATTTATTCATCAGGGTTTCCTTTTACAACCTACGGCTTGCATTGTTCCAGTTACTACTGCAGCAGCTTTTTGGTTTGATGCTCTAGAAGAGTCTCTGAAGGTTGAGACTCCATTAGATGACATTTTGGATAGAATTAAGGCTCTCAAGCTAGCTAATTCTTTTATTACTGATGCCACTTTTCAAATTGCTAAATTAGCGGCGAAAAATGCAGGATTTGCCATTTTAGCGTGTAGAGCGTTATGGCCTAAATCTTGGTTTGCTGATGTGTCATCAAAATCTAAGCTTTTAGCTATTCCTTTTAAAGGTAAGACCCTATTCGGGCCTGAATTGAAGGAAATAATTTCTGACATTACTGGAGGTAAAGGCCATGCCCTACCTCAGGATAAGTCTGTTAAGATGAGGGGTAAACAAAATAATTTTCGTTCCTTTTGAAACTTTAAAGGAGGACCCTCTGCTTCTTCTTCCTCCACAAAGCAGGAAGGGAATTTTGCCCAATCTAAGTCAGTCTGGAGACCCAACCAGGCTTGGAATAAAGGTAAAGAATCCAAGAAGCCCGCTGCTGCTACAAAGACAGCATGAAGGGGCGGCCCACGATCCAGGACCGGATCTAGTAGGGGGCAGACTTTCTTTCTTTGCTCAGGCTTGGGCAAGAGATGTTCAGGACCCCTGGGTGCTGGAAATCGTGACCCACGGGTATCAACGGGAATTCAAGGATTTTCTCCCAAGAGGGAGATTTCATCTTTCACGATTGTCTGTAGACCAGATAAAAAGAGAGGCGTTCTTACGTTGTGTAAAAGACCTCTATTCTATGGGAGTAATTTGTCCCGTTCCAAAACTGGAACAGGGGCAGGGGTTCTACTCAAATCTTTTCGTGGTTCCCAAAAAAGAGGAAACTTTCAGACCCATTTTAGATCTCAAGTGTCTAAACAAGTTTCTCAGAGTTCCATCATTCAAGATGGAGACTATACGAACAATCTTACCAATGATCCAGGAGGGTCAATATATGACTACCGTAGACTTGAAGGATGCATACCTTCATATCCCTATTCACAATGATCATCATCAGTTCCTAAGGTTTGCCTTCCTGGACAAACATTATCAGTTTGTGACTCTTCCCTTCAGGATCTTCACAAAGGTTCAGACCTCAGGGCATTGAAGTGGCACCTTATCTGGACAATATTTTGATTCAGGCGTCAACTTATCATCTGACAAAGTCTCACACGGACACAGTGTTGTCTTTCCTGAGAACTCACGGTTGGAAGGTGAACATAGAAAAGAGTTCACTAGTTCCACAGACAAGAGTTCCTTTCTTGGGAACTCTGATAGACTCGGTAGACATGAAAATATTTCTGACGGAGATCAGAAAATCAAAGATTCTAAATACTTGCAGAGCACTTCAGTCCATTCCTCGGCCATCAGTGGCTCAGTGTATGGAGGTTATTGGATTCATGGTAGCGGCAATGGACATCATTCCATTTGCTCGCTTTCATCTCAGACCACTGCAGCTGTGCATGCTCGGACAGTGGAATGGGGACTATGCGAATTTATCTCCTCAGATAAATCTGGATCAAGAGACCAGAGACTCTCTTCTTTGGTGGTTGTCGCCGGATCATCTGTCCCAGGGGACTTGTTTCCACAGACCCTCATGGGTGATAGTGACAACGGACGCCAGTCTATTGGGCTGGGGTGCAGTCTGGAATTCCCTGAAGGCTCATGGTGTTTGGACTCAGGTGGAGTCTCTACTTCCAATCAATATTCTGGAACTGAGAGCAATATTCAATGCGCTTCAGGCGTGGCCTCAGTTGGCTTCAGCCAAATTCATCAGATTCCAGTCGGACAATATCACGACTGTGGTGTATATCAATCATCAGGGGGGAACAAGGAGTTCCTTAGCAATGATAGAAGTATCAAAGATAATCCGATGGGCAGAGACCCACTCTTGCTATCTATCAGCAATTCACATCCCCAGAGTAGAGAACTTGGAAGCGGATTTTCTAAGTCGTCAGACTTTTCATCCGGGGGAGTAGGAACTCCACCCGGAGGTGTTTGCCTCATTGATTCACCAATGGGGCAGACCGGAATTAGATCTGATGGCATCTCGTCAGAATGCCAAGCTTCCATGTCACGGATCCAGGTCGAGGGATCCTCAGGCCGAAATGATAGATGCCTTGGCAGTACCTTGGTCATTCAGCCTAGCTTATGTATTTCCTCCGTTTCCTCTCCTTCCACGCGTGATTGCAAGGATGAAACAGGAGAGAGCTTCAGTAATCCTGATAGCGCCTGCGTGGCCATGCAGGACTTGGTATGCGGATCTAGTGGACATGTCCTCTCTGCCACCGTGGAAACTTCCTTTGAGACAGGACCTTCTCATTCAAGGTCCTTTCCAACATCCAAATCTACTTTCTCTGCAGCTGACTGCTTGGAGATTGAACGCTTGATTTTATCTAAGTGGGGTTTCTCTGATTCGGTCATCAATGCTTTGATACAGGCTCGTAAACCTGTCACTAGAAAAATCTATCATAAGATATGGCGTAAATATCTTTATTGGTGTGAATCCCATGGTTACTCATGGAGTAAAGTTAGGATTCCCAGGATTTTGTCTTTTCTCCAAGAAGGATTGGAGAAATGGTTATCAGCAAGTTCCTTAAAGGGACAGATTTCTGCTTTGTCAATTTTGCTTCTCAAACGTTTGGCAGATGTGCCAGATGTTCAGTCTTTTTCTTTTTGTCAGGCTCTATCTAGAATTAAGCCTGTATTTAGACCAATTACTCCTCCCTGGTTCTTCGAGTTCTTCAAGGAGTTCTGTTTGAACCCATGCATTCCATAGATATTAAATTGTTATCTTGGAAAGTTTTGTTTTTGGTTGTTATTTCTTCTGCTCAAAGTTTCAGAGCTTTCAGCATTACAATGTGATTCGCCTTATCTTATATTTCATTCTGATAAGGTGGTTTTGCGTACCAAACCTGGATTTCTTCCTAAGGTTGTTTCTAATAAGAATATTAATCAGGAAATTGTTGTTCCTTCTTTGTGTCCTAATCCTTCTTCTAAGAAGGAGCGTCTGTTACATAACCTGGACGTGGTCCGTGCCTTGAAGTTTTACTTACAGGCAACCAAGGATTTCTGTCAATCATCTTCATTATTCATTGTTTATTCTGGAAAGCGTAGGGGTCAGAAAGCAACGGCTACCTCTCTTTCTTTTTGGCTGAGGAGTATCATCCGCCTGGCATATGAGACTGCTGGACAGCAGCCTCCTGAAAGAATTATGGCTCATTCTACTAGAGCTGTGGCTTCCACATGGGCCTTTAAAAACGATGCATCTGTTGAACAGATCTGTAAGGATGCGACTTGGTCGTCTCGTCATACTTTTTCCAAATTTTCCAAATTTGATACTTTTGCTTCTTCTGAGGCTGTTTTTGGGAGAAAAATTCTTCAAGCAGTGGTGCTTTCTGTTTAGGTCTCTGTCTTGTCCCTCCCTTTCATCCGTGTCCTGTAGCTTTGGTATTGTATCCCACAAGTAAGGATGAAATCCGTGGACTCGTCGTATCTTGTAGAAGGAAAGGAAATGTATGCTTACCTGATAAATTGATTTCTGCTACGATACGACGAGTCAACGGCCCTCCCTGTCATTTTTTAGACAGATTATATTTTATTTTTACTACTTCAGTCACCTCTGCACCTTTTAGCTTTTCCTTTCTCTTCCTAAACCTTCGGTTGAATGACTGGGGGTGGAGGGCAAGGAGGAGCTATATATACAGCTCTGCTGTGGTGCTCTTTGCCACTTCCTGTTTGCAGGAGGATAATATCCCACAAGTAAGGATGAAATCCGTGGACTCGTCGTATCGTAGAGGAAATCAATTTATCAGGTAAGCATAAATTTTCCTTTTCTTAGACCTTGAAGGCAGCCTCTACTCTGAATGCATTTTGACAGTTTTTTACCACTAGAAGGCATTAGTTCATGTGTGTCATATAGATAACATTGAGCTCATGCACGTGACGAGCACTGATTGGCTAAAATGCAAGTCTGTCAAAATACCTGAAATAAGGGGACATTTTGCAGAGGCATAGATACAAGGTAATTAAAGAGATAAGATGTGTATTATTATAACTGTGTTGGTTATGCAAAATTAGGAAATGGGTAATAAAGGGATTATCTATCTTTTTAAACAACAAACATTCTGGTGTTGACTGTCCCTTTAAGTTGGTTTCCATGGCCGAGCAGATGTATACAAGCTTCATATCAACATGTGCCATAACAAGCTTTGGCTGAGTGGTTGAAAGCACATTGCCCTGGATTCTGGAGAGGTGAAAAGTTTTATGGATGAGGGATAATGGGTGGTGGCTTTTTTATAGTTGGGGTAAGGCCCCTTATTTCCAGTAAAAGGGTCATCTTAAAGGGACATAAAACAAAAAGTTTTACTTTCATGATTCAGAGAGAGTACACAAATTTAAACAACTTTCCAATGTACTTCTTTTATCTAATTTGCTTAATTCTCTTGGTATCCTTTGTTGAAAAACATACCTAGATAAGCTCAGAAGCTGGGAGCTAGCTACTGATTGGTGGCTGCACATATATGCCTCTTGTGATTGGCTTACCAATGTGTTCAGCTAATTCCCAGTAGTGCATTGCTGCTTCTTCACAAAAGGGTTACGACAGAATGAAGCAAAATTAATAAAAGAAGTAAATTGGAAAATTGTTTACATATGTATGCTCTATCTGAATCATGAAATAATTTTGGGGGGTTTAATGTCCCTTTAATGCTACAGGATACAAAGACATTTTAGACAATTGGGCGTTTCCAACATTGAGGCAATAGTTTGGGGAAGGCCCTTTCCTGTTCCAGCATAACTGTGCCCTTTTGCTCAAAGCAAGGTCCATGACCACTTATTTTTATAAGTCTAGTGTGGAAGAACTCAAGTGGCCTTCATAAAGACCTTACCTCATCTCCATTGAACACCTTTGATACCTGACCTCCCACATACTGGAAATACTTTTCAAGAGTAGTGGCAGCTTTTATAGCTGCAAAGGGGGAGGGGGTAACTCCATATTAAAGGGACATTGTACACTAGATTATTCTTTGCATAAATGTTTTGTAGATGATCCATTTAGGATCCATACAGGGTTTTTTTTGTTTAAAAATTTACAGTTTTGTTCATTTTTAAATAACATTGTTCTGATTTTCAGACACCTAACAAGCCCCAAGGTTTTAGAAGTAGACTGTTGTTTACCTAATCCAGCTTGCTTCTGCTTGTGTAAAGGGTATTTTTATAGGCAGGGGAGAAGGGAAGGGGGGAATGTCTGCTCTTTCCATCCCACTTTAGTGGGTGTCCCAGCCTAATCTTTTCAACATTCCTAAACTCAGAGCTTCTAAATACATTTTTAAACAGTTTTATACTGGATTTTTATATTATTATCTGTGCATATTATTCTTTATAGTAGTGCCTATTACATGCAGTTATATAAAAATTGGTCCCATGGTTTTGGAATGGGATACTCATATAGGTGGGATGGTCACCGGTCCACATATTTTTGGGCATATCGTATGTATGTATATATATATATATATATATATATATATATATATATATATATATATATATATATATATATATATATATATATATATATATATATATTTCTTTCATGTAATTAGCAAGAGTCCATGAGCTAGTGACGTATGGGATATACATTCCTACCAGGAGGGGCAAAGTTTCCCAAATCTTAAAATGCCTATAAATACACCCCTCACCACACCCACAAATCAGTTTTACAAACTTTGCCTCCCATGGAGGTGGTGAAGTAAGTTTGTGCTAGATTCTTCGTTGATATGCGCTTCGCAGCAGGCTGGAGCCCGGTTTTCCTCTCAGTGTGCAGTGAATGTCAGAGGGATGTGAAGAGAGTATTGCCTATTTGAATTCAATGATCTCCTTCTACGGGGTCTATTTCATAGGTTCTCTGTTATCGGTCGTAGAGATTCATCTCTTACCTCCCTTTTCAGATCGACTATATACTCTTATATATACCATTACCTCTACTGATTTTCGTTTCAGTACTGGTTTGGCTTTCTACTACATGTAGATGAGTGTCCTGGGGTAAGTAAGTCTTATTTTTGTGACACTCTAAGCTATGGTTGGGCACTTTTATATAAAGTTCTAAATATATGTGTTTAAACATTTATTTGCCTTGATTCAGGATGTTCAACATTCCTTATTTCACAGTCAGTTTCATTATTTGGGATAATGCATTTGAATAATCAATTTTTTCTTACCTTAAAATTTGACTTTTTCTCCTGTGGGCTGTTAGGCTCGGGGGGGCTGAAAATGCTTCATTTTATTGCGTCATTCTTGGCGCAGACTTTTTTGGCGCAAATTTTTTTTGTTATTTCCGGCGTCATACTTGTCGCCGGAAGTTGCGTAATTTTTTTGATGTTTTTGCGCCAAAAATGTCAGCGTTACCGGATGTGGCGTCATTTTTGGCGCTTAAAGCATTTAGGCGCCAAATAATGTGGGCGTCTTTTTTGGCGCTAAAAAATATGGGCGTCATTATCGTCTCCACATTATTTAAGTCTCATTGTTTATTTGCTTCTGGTTGCTAGAAGCTTGTTCATTGGCATTTTTTCCCATTCCTGAAACTGTCTTTTAAGGAATTTGATCAATTTTGCTTTATATGTTGTTTTTTCTATTACATATTGCAAGATGTCTCAGATTGACCCTGAATCAGAAGATACTTCTGGAAAGTTGCTGCCTGATGCTGGATCTACCAAAGTTAAGTGTATTTGTTGTAAACTTGTGGTATCTGTTCCTCCGGCTGTTGTTTGTAATGAATGTCATGACAAACTTGTTAATGCAGATAATATTTCCTTTAGTAATGTTCCATTACCTGTTGCTGTTCCATCAACATCTAATATTCAGGGTGTTCCTGTTAACATAAGAGATTTTGTTTCTAAATCTATAAAGAAGGCTATGTCTGTTATTCCTCCTTCTAGTAAACGTAAAAGGTCTTTTAAAACTTCTCATTTTTCAGATGAATTTTTAAATGAACATCATCATTCTGATTCTGATAATGATTCCTCTGGTTCAGAGGATTCTGTTTCAGAGGTTGATACTGATAAATCTTCATATTTATTTAAAATGGAATTTATTCGCTCTTTACTTAAAGAAGTTTTAATTGCATTAGAAATAGAGGAGTCTGGTCCTCCTGATACTAAATCTAAACGTTTGAATACGGTTTTTAAATCTCCTGTAGTTATTCCAGAGGTTTTTCCCATCCCTGATGCTATTTCTGAAGTAATTTCCAGGGAATGGAATAATTTGGGTAATTCAATTACTCCTTCAAAACGGTTTAAGCAATTATATCCTGTGCCATCTGACAGATTAGAGTTTTGGGACAAAATCCCTAAGGTTGATGGGGCTATCTCTACTCTTGCTAAACGTACTACTATTCCTACGGCAGATAGTACTTCCTTTAAGGATCCTTTAGATAGGAAAATTGAATCCTTTCTAAGAAAAGCTTACTTATGTTCATGTAATCTTCTTAGACCTGCTATATCTTTAGCAGATGCTGCTGCAGCTTCAACTTTCTGGTTGGAAGCTTTAGCGCAACAAGTAACAGATCATAATTCCCATAGCATTGTTAATCTTCTTCAACATGCTAATAATTTTATTTGTGATGCCATCTTTGATATCATTAGGGTTGATGTCAGGTATATGTCTTTAGCTATTTTAGCTAGAAGAGCTTTATGGCTTAAAACTTGGAATGCTGATATGTCTTCTAAGTCAACTTTGCTTTCCCTTTCTTTCCAGGGTAATAAATTATTTGGTTCACAGTTGGATTCTATTATTTCAACTGTTACTGGGGGGAAAGGAACTTTTTTACCACAGGATAAAAAATCTAAAGGTAAATTTAGGTCTACTAATCGTTTTTGTTCCTTTCGTCACAATAAGGAACAAAAGCCTGATCCTTCCCCTACAGGAGCGGTATCAGTTTGGAAACCATCTCCAGTCTGGAATAAATCCAAGCCTTTTAGAAAGCCAAAGCCAGCTCCTAAGTCAACATGAAGGTGCGGCCCTCATTCCAGCCCAGCTGGTAGGGGGCAGATTACGATTTTTCAAAGAAATTTGGATCAATTCAATTCACAATCTTTGGATTCAGAACATTGTTTCACAAGGGTACAGAATAGGCTTCAAGATAAGGCCTCCTGCAAGAAGATTTTTTCTTTCCCGTGTCCCAGTAAATCCAGTGAATGCTCAAGCATTTCTGAAATGTGTTTCAGATCTAGAGTTGGCTGGAGTAATTATGCCAGTTCCAGTTCTGGAACAGGGGCTGGGGTTTTACTCAAATCTCTTCATTGTACCAAAGAAGGAGAATTCCTTCAGACCAGTTCTGGATTTAAAAATATTGAATCGTTATGTAAGGATACCAACATTCAAAATGGTGACTATAAGGACTATTCTGCCTTTTGTTCAGCAAGGGCATTATATGTCCACAATAATAGATTTATAGGATGCATATCTGCATATTCCGATTCATCCAGATCACTATCAGTTTCTGAGATTCTCTTTCCTAGACAAGCATTACCAGTTTGTGGCTCTGCCGTTTGGCCTAGCAACAGCTCCAAGGATTTTTACAAAGGTTCTTGGTGCCCTTCTATCTGTAATCAGAGAACAGGGTATTGTGGTATTTCCTTATTTGGACGATATCTTGGTACTTGCTCAGTCTTCACATTTAGCAGAATCTCATACGAATCGACTTGTATTGTTTCTTCGAGAACATGGTTGGAGGATCAATTTACCAAAGAGTTCATTGATTCCTCAGACAAGGGTAACCTTTTTAGGTTTCCAGATAGATTCAGTGTCCATGACTCTGTCTCTGACGGACAAGAGACGTCTGAAATTGTTTTCAGCCTGTCAAAACCTTCAGTCTCAATCATTCCCTTTGGTAGCCTTATGCATGGAAATTCTAGGTCTTATGACTGCTGCATCGGACGCGATCCCCTTTGCTCGTTTTCACATGCGACCTCTTCAGCTCTGTATGCTGAACCAGTGGTGCAGGGATTATACAAAGATATCTCAATTAATATCTTTAAAACCGATTGTACGACACTCTCTGACGTGGTGGACAGACCACCATCGTTTAGTTCAGGGGGCTTCTTTTGTTCTTCCGACCTGGACTGTGATTTCAACAGATGCAAGTCTGACAGGTTGGGGAGCTGTTTGGGGGTCTCTGACAGCACAAGGGGTTTGGGAATCTCAGGAGGCGAGATTACCAATCAACATTTTGGAACTCCGTGCAATTTTCAGAGCTCTTCAGTCGTGGCCTCTTCTAAAGAGGGAGTCGTTCATTTGTTTTCAGACGGACAATGTCACAACCGTGGCATATGTCAATCATCAAGGAGGGACTCACAGTCCTCTGGCTATGAAAGAAGTATCTCGAATACTGGTATGGCGGAATCCAGCTCCTGTCTAATTTCTGCGGTTCATATCCCAGGTATAGACAATTGGGAAGCGGATTATCTCAGTTGCCAAACGTTACATCCGGGCGAATGGTCTCTTCACCCAGAGGTATTTCTTCAGATTGTTCAAATGTGGGGACTTCCAGAAATAGATCTGATGGCTTCTCATCTAAACAAGAAACTTCCCAGGTATCTGTCCAGATCCAGGGATCCTCAGGCGGAAGCAGTTGATGCATCGTCACTTCCTTGTAAGTATCATCCTGCCTATATCTTTCCACCTCTAGTTCTTCTTCCAAGATTCTAAAGGAGCGTTCGTTTGTTCTGCTGGTGGCTCCAGCATGGCCTCACAGGTTTTGGTATGCAGATCTTGTCCGGATGGCTACTTGCCAACCGTGGACTCTTCCGTTAAGACCAGACCTTCTATCGCAAGGTCCTTTTTTCCATCAGGATCTCAAATCCTTAAATTTGAAGGTATGGAGATTGAACGCTTGATTCTCAGTCATAGAGGTTTCTCTGACTCCGTAATTAATACTATGTTACAGGCTCGTAAATCTGTATCTAGGAAGATATATTACCGAGTCTGGAAGACTTACATTTCTTGGTGTTCTTCTCATCATTTTTCTTGGCATTCTTTTAGAATTCCTAGAATTTTACAGTTTCTTCAGGATGGTTTGGATAAAGGTTTGTCTGCAAGTTCCTTGAAAGGACAAATCTCTGCTCTTTCTGTTCTTTTTCACAGAAAGATTGCTAGTCTTCCTGATATTCATTGTTTTGTACAGGCCTTGGGTCGTATAAAACCTGTTATTAAGTCAATTTCTCCTCCTTGGAGTTTGAATTTGGTTCTGGGGGCTCTTCAAACTCCTCCGTTTTAACCTATGCATTCGCTGGATATTAAATTACTTTCTTGGAAAGTTTTGTTTCTTTTGGCCATCTCTTCTGCTAGAAGAGTTTCTGAATTATCTGCTCTGTCTTGTGAGTCTCCTTTTCTGATTTTTCATCAGGATAAGGCTGTGTTGCGAACTTCATTTAAATTTTTACCTAAGGTTGTGAATTCTAACAACATTAGTAGAGAAATTGTGGTTCCTTCATTGTGTCCTAATCCCAAGAATTCTAAGGAAAGATCGTTGCATTCTTTGGATGTAGTTAGAGCTTTGAAATATTATATTGAAGCTACTAAAGATTTCCGAAAGACTTCTAGTCTATTTGTTATCTTTTCTGGTTCTAGGAAAGGTCAGAAGGCTTCTGCCATTTCCTTGCCATCTTGGTTAAAGTCTTTGATTCATCATGCTTATGTTGAGTCGGGTAGAACTCCGCCTCAAAGGATTACAGCTCATTCGACTAGGTCAGTCTCTACTTCCTGGGCATTTAAGAATGAAGCTTCGGTGGATCAGATTTGCAAAGCAGCAACTTGGTCTTCTTTGCATACTTTTACTAAATTCTACCATTTTGATGTGTTTTCTTCTTCTGAAGCAGTTTTTGGTAGAAAAGTACTTCAGGCAGCTGTTTCAGTTTGATTCTTCTGCTTATAATTTCAGTTTTTTTCATTATAAGATTTAAACTTTGTTTTGGGTGTGGATTATTTTTCAGTGGAATTGGCTGTCTTTATTTTATCCCTCCCTCTCTAGTGACTCTTGCGTGGAAGATCCACATCTTGGGTATTCATTATCCCATACGTCACTAGCTCATGGACTCTTGCTAATTACATGAAAGAAAACATAATTTATGTAAGAACTTACCTGATAAATTCATTTCTTTCATATTAGCAAGAGTCCATGAGGCCCACTCTTTTTTTGTGGTGGTTATGATTTTTTTGTATAAAGAACAATTATTCCAATTCCTTATTTTTTATGCTTTCGCACTTTTTTCTTATCACCCCACTTCTTGCCTATTCGTTAAACTGATTTGTGGGTGTGGTGAGGGGTGTATTTATAGGCATTTTAAGGTTTGGGAAACTTTGCCCCTCCTGGTAGGAATGTATATCCCATACGTCACTAGCTCATGGACTCTTGCTAATATGAAAGAAATGAATTTATCAGGTAAGTTCTTACATAAATTATGTTTTACAACATTTGTACCAGCTGATAATGGGTGTAATGGCTATGGTCAAGGACCCACAGTACTCCAATGCTGACATGGGTACCAAGGTGCACGGAGGTTTAGAGGATAATATATATCAAACAGAGAAAAACATTTAGTAAACCTTATCCAGCAACCCCATATTAAGCCTTAATAATAAAAGATAAGAACTACCAGAATCTCAAAAACGTACAAACACGGATGCTTGATGAGCAATAATAAACATAAATTTATTAAAGTATGTGTATAGTGTGCAAAAAGTAAAATAACTAACAAAAGAAAAAACATACAATTAATGGTCTGAGGTATATAGCATATGCAAATCATTAATTACCCAATAGCATATACGGGGATCCCCGTTAGTATAGTCATAGTATAGTCATACAGCAAGAAAGCTAAAAATATAGCTATAGGATAATCCCAATGTCATGGATCCTTAAGTAAATAGTCCTTAAATCTGGACAGTTGCTGCTCTTGTGAATGCAAAAACCAAACTGGCTGGGTCCTCCTGATAATCACCCTCGCTCCCTATGTGGCAAAACAGTTATTGTTCAAGCAGACTCTGGTCCAAACACAATTAGGGGCAAAAAGATTAACACTAAACCCTGCGCTTTATCCCAAACCCCTCACTCAGGCAGTTAGCAAGCTGTAAGTACACCAATGGGATAACTGATACAATCTAGGAGGGTAATGACACTAACGCTCCTCATACAGCATCCTCCTCCATGTCAGACAGGCAAAAAGCACACTGTGCTTCTCACTCAGCGTCTCCTTAGTGTTACCTGTATGTTTGAATACTGTAGTGATTTCACCCCTTGTTCATCACATGCACCTCTCACCAATCACCGGTATTCACAGTAGGCGTCCTGTGCTCACATAGGGAGTGTTACACACTTGTTGTAGGGCTCCTGGGTCTGAGTTGTTGGAAAGCTGTAATTCCAAACAGCGTGGAGATCGGCACTAGCCAATAGAAAAGCCGCTACACGTGTTTCACCCTACGTCACTTGGGGCTTCCTCAGGCGCAATCAATTAATGTCTGCTGCATATATTCTGCTCTATTTACCATGCATCCCACAGGTGAATTGAAACTTAATTGCTTCTTACACATAGTAACAAAACTAACCATAATGAAACCCATTTTACAATATAGAAAAAAAGAAATTATTTACATAGTCTCACCAGCATCCGTGATCAGCAATTTGTAGATAGTAACATATAGGCTCAGACCATGGTACATATATCATAGATCATACTGATAGTAAATATAAGTTAGTAAATAGCACAATTTTACTTATAATGATCAGTGTCTTATTAGAGCCTATATATGCATTACGGGGCAGGTTATACTTGTATTTAATTCATACTTTCTAAACTACCAAATCATTTTAAACAAAGTATAGGGAATATCTTAGTAGTAGTAGTAGCGTGCAATATAAACGCTGTGTATCATTCGGCCCTTTAGGTTGAAGTGAGTTCAGATTATAAATCCACCTACATTCAGATTTAAGGAGTAGATGATCCCTATCTCCCCCTCTTTCTCTAACATATATTAGTTCCAATCTCATGAATTTTAAAGTCTTGAACTTAAAATTCCTCATAAAAGTGTCTGGCTACTCCACTATCCTTAATTTTTTCATTAAGGATATCCCTTCTGTGCTCCTTCATTCATTTTAATTCTCTATAAGTTTTGCCCACGTAAAGCCAGGGACAAAAACAGTAGGCAACGTATACTACTCCCTCTCTATGGCATGTTATATGGCCCTTAACTTAGTGTGGGTGCTCAATTGTGTCAATCATATATTGGCCCTTTACTAAATGTTTACACATTTTACATTTACCACACCTGTAGCAACCATCCTTCTTTTGATGTTTACCAAGCCAATCATTATTCCCTTTGTAGTGACTGTGTACTAATTTATCCTTGAAAGAAGGAGCACGTCTGGCTGTCATTAATGGATATTCCCCTACTATTTTTTGAATGTCAGTGTCTGTGGTTAGGATATTCCAATATCTACGTAGTATCTTTCTCAATTCTTTCCACTCAGAATTAAATGTACTGATGAACCTCAGGCTTCAGAGCTTGTTTGTTTGTCCACTGTCTCATATAATAACTTTTTGCGTGGAGTTTCTCTAGCCCTTTTATATCCTTTTTTAATTACTTTTTATGTCAACTCTGATCAACAATTTCTTTTCTGTCTTAAATATTGACCAATAGGAATGGTATTGATTTGGTGTAAAGGATGATGACTAGTACTGAGCATTGTGATTGTGAAGACTAATTATATGTCTAATTCAATATGATTATAGTAAGAGACAAAAGGTGGAGAGCAGAAAACAGAAATAAGAGGTTATATTAATGGTTGGCTACTGGTAGAAAACTACATTTTTTCATTCAAGAATCTAAGATACTAAGATACTAAGACACGATCATTATCTTTTACTGTACATTGTTGATAGTTTTACATATTTTGGGTTGTGCTCAAATTCGTAGGAATATGATGTTATTTTTCATTTTATAGTTTGATGTATGATTGCGCGCCAACCACAAGCTAATAAAACCCCATATGGTAACCATCTGATAGTGAGGGCTGGAGTGCGGAAGCTGAAAGCACGAAGATGAGAAACTCCCAAAAAGGAATCTGCCCAAGCAAGTATGGCTGTTAATAATAATAGTGCTTGTTGCATTTTAATTAGATGGCTTGCATCATTTCACAGTCATATGTACAGAATGGCTAAGTGTTGCTGGCAAGATTAAGACATCTAAAAAAAAAAAAAAGAGGAAAATTAAATTGGACGGGCAGCGGAATAGCTTAAAGCAATAATAAACTAGTCTAGTGCGTTAGAGCATGTTGTTATTACACGGATGCTTGTTTAACACAACTTGTTAAAAATATATATGTTTATGAATATATACTTATATTTTTATGTGTATACGTATTTATTGAAAGTGAAAACACAGTCCCCCATTAACCCACATCCGCTCATTTAACCCTTTATATCTGATTTGTGCAGTTGTTTTATTTTAATTAAAAATGCTGATCTTTATTTTTTAATGTATACTACTGTTCTCTTTATTTGGGGGGAAATTGGGGCATATTTTTACTTTTAACCAGAGGTCTGACCTCTGGTTAATTGCGCTAAGCACAAAGTGTTCCTGCAAGCTTGCGGTAACATTAACCATCCACTTGTAATGGCTGGTTATTTAACGTGTACCCGTAAAGGGGTATATTAGCCCCTTTACAGGCACATGTTAAGGTAGCACTCCACTTGTAATCTAGCCCTAAACCAGCTCCAGAGCAGTAGTGCATGACTGGGAACTAGCTGAGACAATGACAAGAGGCATATCTGTGTAGCCACCAATCACCAGCTATCTCCTATTGGTGAATTGCTACTCCTGATCTTACCTAGGATATAAGGAGAACAAAGTAAATTTGATTACAACAGTAAATTGAAATGTCTTTAAATATTGCATTCTCTATCTGAACCATGAAAGTTTATTCCTGACTTTTGACCATTAAAAAGGAATAATGAACCACATATCCCAAATCCAGTTAGAAAAAAATCCAGGCAATATACCAGGAACCCGTAATTTCTGATCAAAATGAAAAAAAAAAATGAAAAACCATGCAATGCCTTCTCAACATTATACAATTTTATAAAATGCTGTAGAATCATAGCTCCTGCCTTTTTTTATTTATTAATTAGAGAAGCAGTTTGGGACATTTGTTTCTGGAATATCTAATCAGACAACATAGAATACTAAACTATGTTTTATTGAATAACACTGCAAAAATATGATTTATTGTTCTAGGGCGTGCTACCATCTGGCTGCTGGAAAGACCAGGTGTGCTAAATCCCTCACATAATAGGTTTTTATGGGGGCACAAAGTTGGATATTGCTCAAGCATTAATTTAGGATACACTAAGTTGATGGTGCATAAGCAGTAGAGTTTGATCAAGTAGTTCTGGGCTATACTATTAATAATAATGGTTTATTTCAGGTCTAAAAAGCACATACTTTTATTTTATATTTTGGATTGTGCTTGAGTGCAACCCCTCATTTTCCACTTCTTTATTACAGTTTGATCACTGCTGATTTGCATTCTCAATTCCTTGGATAACTTTTTATATCCCTTTCCTGTTTTATACAGTTCAACTACCTTTTCCCACAGATCCTTTGACAATTCTTTTGCTTTCCCCATGACTCAGAATCCAGAAACGTCAGTGCAGCACTAGATGAAAGTCTGTCAAGAGTCCAGAAACTCATTGACCTTTTATACACACACACTAATTACAAGCAAACAAATCACAGATGAGGATGGTTACCTTTAATAGCCATTCAAACCCCTTTGTGTCAACTTGTGTGCATGTTATCAGGCCAAAATCACCAGGGTATGTAAACTTTTGATCAGGGTCATTTGGGTAGTTTCTGTTGTCATTATGATTTAAAAAGAGTAAACACAGTTGATTGATAATAAATGGCCAAACACTAACCATGAGTGAAAGCAAAGTTTTTGTGTTATCATTCATATTCTCTGACAAATGGCCAACAAATCATAAATTCTGCCTGGGTATGTAAACTTATGAGCACAACTGTATATTATACTACTATGTACAACTCAAATAAATTGCTAATTGTATAAGTCATGCATTAATATTGTAGCTAATGAAAAACTTGGCTTAGAAAACATTCCTTATATAAAATGTTTGCATTACACAAATTTCTGTGAGTGAGGTATTATTGGGTGCAGAAGAACTTTGGAATATACAGTATATATAATATGTAGAAAAAAGCGCACTCCAAGGGATCCTTAATCAGGCACTTTTATTAAGTGAACGTTTTCGGACAAATATAGTCCGTCCTCAGACCAAAAAAGTGTTACACATTACTTACCCCAACATCCCTTAAGTACAGCAAACCACCAATGTGAACTGGCCGGGCATCCACGCTCTCCCGGGTAGCTCCGCCCCCAAACAGGTGACATCATCATCCCGGGCAACGTGAGTCCGGTCAGCAATAAACTAAATTAGTGCACCCTAAAAAACATTAAAAATCAACAATGAACCAAATCATAAGCCGAAGTTGGAGAGCAAAAGCATATTCAACAGAACTGGAGACCTGGATTGTTTGTTTAGAGTATCCTATGTGCCGCACCAGGTTGTCATAGCAACCGGCATAAACAAATAAGGCGTGCGTGGCATGTGATACTATACCAGCCAATCCAGAGTGACCAAGACTAAATCACAGGTATTGCATTAGCCAAAAATTTGATAAACACATTTAGAGGAACAAAGATTTGTTATTGATGTCTCATATGAGCCACACCAAGATGCAACTGCAACCTTTTAGAGCAATATAGCGTGTTTGTCATGTGACACTCCAACAACCAATCAGGAGAGCCCACAGGAATACATGTTTAAAACAGTTGTCATAGCAACAAAAACAAAAAGATAATGCGAGTGAAACAAAAGATGTATGCAATCGTTCTTAAATCATTATAACATCGTAATTCCATGGGGCAATCCGTGTAGAAAGGAAACACTATTAACAAAAGATAAGTCCTTGTTCCAGTCCCAACAGGTGTGCATGCCATAACACTAAGTCTAAACGTTAGACTAATAATAGAAAATTACACGGATAGTGTAAGATGACATGCACATCTGATATTGCAGAACATATGCAAACTCAATGCATGTTGGGGTAAGTAATGTGTAACACTTTTTTGGTCTGAGGACGGACTATATTTGTCCGAAAACGTTCACTTAATAAAAGTGCCTGATTAAGGATCCCTTGGAGTGCGCTTTTTTCTACATATTGTTTGCCTGCTTTGCTGCACCCACGGCAATGATTTGTATATATATATATTTGTATATTTGTATATATATATATATATATATATATATATATATATATATATATATATATATATATATATATATATATATATATATATATATATATACACAGGTGGCCCTTGGTTTACAAAGGTTCAATTTACATAATTTCAGAATAACAACCTTTATTCCAGTCATGTGACTGCTATTGAAAAGCATTAAGAAGCAGTGCATTTATTAAAATAGCCAGTAGGTGGAGATGTCCGCTTGTGTTGCAACAAAGCCAAGCAAGCTGAAATTAATCAGTTTAACCAGACCTGAGCTATCGAGTAGATTTCAAAGGAACACGATCTTCCTGTCTATAAATCAGTCCAGATTGGAATGCATAGAAAGAACTGTTTGCAGAAAAATGCAAGTGAAGTCTGTGTTGTGTGATTATTTTATTAGGTTTATAATGCTGTTTAGCATTTAAAGTCTTCATTTCAAAGCTTTAAAATAATGTATTAGATGTTACTTATGACAATTTGAGAGGGGCCTGGAACCTAACTCTCTCACTTCCCATTGACTTACATTATAAACTGGGTTTCAATTTACAACAGTTTCGTTTTACAACCATTCCTTCTGGAACCTAACCCCGGCGTAAACTGAGGGCTACCTGTATATATATATATATATATATATATATATATATATATATATATATATATATATATATATATATATATATATATATATATATATATATATATATATATATATATATATATATATATATATATATATATATACAGTTGTATGCAAAAGTTTAGGCACCCCTGACAATTTCCATGATTTTAATTTATACACATTTTCTGTTAATCCAATAAACCTCATTTCACTACTGAAATATTACTGTGTCCTTCAGTTATTGATAGATCAAAATGAAATTGCTGATCCAAACACCCAATTATTTATAAATTAAAATCATGGAAATTGTCAGGGGTGCCTAAACTTTTGCATATATATATAGTCAGGGCCCAAAATATTGGCACCCCTGCATTTCTGTCAGATAATGCTCCATTTCGCGCAGAAAATTGTTGCATTTACAAATGTTTAGGCATTCTCATGTTTATTTCTTTTGTTTGTATTGGATTGAAAACAAAAATGTGGACACATTCCATGCAAAACTCCAAAAATGGACTGGACAAAATTATTGACACCTTCTCAAAATTGTAAGAAATAATTGCATAACAAGTTAGCGATGCTCCTGTAAGTTATAATTAAACTCACCTTTATGAATTAACAGGTGCTGACAATATAGAAATCACCCCAGCAACCAGTTAAAATGGTGACATTTTGACTCAACCTTTCTGTTGTTTGTCTCTGTGTGCCACACTGAGCATGGAGAAGAGAAAGAGCAGCAAAGGATTCTAAAGATTTGAGAACAAAAATTGTGGAAAAGCAGGGACAATCTCAAGGTTGCAAGTCCATCTCCAGAGATCTTAATGTTCCTGTGTTCACTGTGCGCAACATTGTCAAGAAGTTTACAGCCCGTGGCACTGTAGCTAATCTCCCTGCACGTGGACGAAAGAGAAAAATTGATCAAATATTGCAACAAAGGATTGTTAGAATGGTGGATAAAGAACCTCCATCAACTTCCAGACAAATTCAAGCTGACCTTCAGGCACATGGTACGAATGTGTCAGCTCGCACTATACGTCGCCATCTGAATGAAAAGGGACGCTATGGTAGGAGACTCAGGTGGACCCCACTGCTGACACAGAAACATGAAAAAGCCAGATTGGAGTTTGCCAAAACTTACCTGAGGAAGCCAAAATCCTTTTGGGAGAATGTGCTGTGGACAGACGAAACAAAGTTACAGCTTTTTGGTAAAGCCCATCATTCTACTGTTTTCAGAAAAAGAAATGAGGCTTTTAAAAAAAAAATACAGTCCCTACAGTCAAACATGGTGGAGGTTAACTGATGTTTTAGGTCCGCTTTGCTCCTTCAGGCACTGGATGTCTTGACTGTGTGCATGGCATTATGAAATCTAAAGTCTACCAAATAATTCTGTGGTGCAATGCAGGGCCCAGTGTCAGAAAGTTGGGCCACAGAGCACACGTCAAAAAGCACCCAGAAATGGTTTAAGGCAAAGCGATGGAGAGGGGGTAGATTTATCAAATGTATTTGTCGAGCCCTGCCATAACAACAGACTACATTGGGGTAGATTTATCAAGCAGCGGATGCTGCTTTGTACGCCCAAAGTTTCCGTCTCGCTGAAAAAGTAAGTTAAAGTGAATGTAAATTTTGATGCTAAAGTGCCCGTTTTTTTGAAAAAATTTGATTAAAAACAGGGGCACTTTAATTCATCAAAATTTACATTTCACTCGTGAAAAAATACTTACCTTTTAAACTTGACAGCCACCCCAGCTTCCCCTGGTCGTCGAAAGCCATTTCTGATATCAGAAATGATGGTTCGGTCATCCTCCAATCACGGCTTCCCCCCCTGGGAAATCAGAGTCTGATTCAACGTCGTTATTGGAGGAAGGCGGATTCCTCATTTTAGACCCAGGAAGAAGCTTTGCGACAGGCAGAGGAAGCTAGAGCGGCTGTCAAGATTAAAAGGTAAGTATTTTTTCACAACACGAGAGAAATATAAATTTTGATGAATTAAAGTGCCCCTGTTTTTAATCAAATTTTTTTTAAAAACCGGCCACTTTAGCACCAACATTTACATTCACTTAGCAGCGGTCGTATCATCCCGATCGAGATGATTGATACCCCCTGCTAGTGGCTGATTGGCGGTGAATGTACAGGGGGCGGCATTGCACAAGCATATGCTGTCGCCATTTAGCAATGTCGGGCTACAGCGAATCATGTCCATTCGGCATTTGATAAATCTACCCCATTATCTTTACAAAGTGACTTTAAAGGGACATTCAAGTAAAAAAAAAAAACCTTTCATGATTTAAAAAGGGCATGCAATTTTAAACAACTTTCCAATTTACTTTTATTACCAATTTTGCTTTGTTCTCTTGGTATTCTTAGTTAAAAGCTAAACCTAGGAGGTTCATATTCTAATTGTTTAGACCTTGAAGGCCGCCTCTAATCTGAAAGCATGTTGACAGTTTTTCACCACTAGAGGGCATTAGTTCATGCGTTTCCCATAGATAACAGTGAGCTCAGGCACGTGAAGCTTGTAGGAGTCAGCACTGATTGGCTAAAAATGCAAGTCTGTCAAAAGAACTGAAATAAGGGGGCAGTTTGCAGAGACCTAGATACTAGGTAATTACAGAGGTAAAACGTGTATTAATATAACTGTGTTGGTTATGCAAAACTGGGGAATGGTTAATAAAGGGATTATCTACCTTTTTAAACAACAACAATTCTTGTGTTTACTGTCCCTTTAAGGAAAGAGAAAAAAAATGGATTAGCTACCCCTGTTATATGCTGATTGGTTGGGTTTGTTGTCTTTTTAGATTATTTGCCATACTGATTGGGTAGCCCTTGCGGTGGGAAGATGGTAATGCCCCCATACTTCATAATATTTCTTGTTAAGGTCTGGAATATAAATGTGTGAAACTGTAGTATCGGACATCTCCACTAGCTTATTGCTGTGTGGTCGGTGATGGATGTTCCAGTTTTCACCCTTAAAAATAATAAACGTCACCTGAAATTATTTTTGTACAATTATTTGTACCCTCACAAGATAATAAAGTGCATTTATAAATCATTTATAGGAATGCAAGCACGTGACTAAAGGGTATACTTTCAGGATTATAATATTCTATTACACTTTGTAACACAGACAGAATGTGTTTAATTCTCCCCTAATGGACTTGGGGGTCTACTTAACATTTTCCCAAATGAATAAGGTGCTTGCTGATTCTTAGAATGTTAATTAAAAGAACATCCAAAGTTTGAATCCTGTATAAAGCCCTTACACACTTCTAAGTTTTGTTAGTTAGAAGGGAATATACACAAATACACAGCAGCCGGAGTATCTATTAAAGGTGGCCTGAACATTAGATTCCTTAGCTCAGTAATTCTTAAGCATGTTTAAAGGAAAAAGCAAGCGAGCAAGCAGGAATCCAGGGTATTGAAACTCTGCAATATACTTTTACTATTTATTTTGTCCCCCTTTCCTGTAATTATATTCCTAAATTGTGAGCTTTTCAGTTCTTGTTAGAAATGGAAGTGCAGAACACTGTTTTATTCCACACAGCTATTGGCTGCCCACGCTAGTGATCTATTTATAACTGGTAACCTAAAAGTAACCTAAGTTACAACATGGCAGCTCCCATTGTTTTATAAACATTAAAACTAAACTTATTTTGTCAATATTTAAACGGCTAATGAAACTTTAAAACAAAATACATCTAAATGTTATTCTTTGAATGCATCATTCTATCTAACCTTTATTTAGTGTTTAATGACCCTTTAAATCCTTTTTCAGACCACGCATAAACATAGAGTCCCAAAGGTATGTGGTATTATTGCACTGGGTCTTGGGGGGAAAAGGTTTGAAGAACCCTGATCTAAGACATCTGAGTTTCTTTTAAATAAGCAATTTATGTTTAACTTACATACAGATTTTAACATAGTTTCTTCTCTTAATTGGTTAATGTATATCTCCCACATTCCAAGTGATTACTTTAACCATCACAATGTATCAAATAGAGTTACAAAAAAGGAAACTACATCTCTATGACATTATTCAAAAAAGATTAAACAAGATATCCCACATAATATTTTTATTTTATAACCATGTATAGTATTAAAAGCTCCCTTCATAAGTTTGGCCTTTATAAATGTTTTCTTAGAAAGTACTGCCAAAAAGCTATAAATAGTAATTCTTATTTATTCAAATATGTTTCAGTCACTCTGGTGTGTCCCAAAACATATAAGTAACTTAAACTTTGAAATCAAAGAGACATGAAACCCAAAATGTTTGTTTATTCAGACACAGAGCATACAATTTTAATCAACCTTCCAATTTACTTCTGTAATCAAATTTGCTTCATTATCTTGGTATCCTTTATAGAAGGAGCTAGATGAACTTTGGATGAGCCACTGACAAGAGGCATATATGCACAGCAACCAATCAGCAGCTAGCTCCCAGTAGTGCATCACTGCTCCTAAGCTTACCTAGTTTTGCTTTTCAACAAAGGCTACCAAGAGAATGAAGCAAATGAGATAATGAAAGTTTAATGTTGACTTTACTGCCTCTGTAGCTGGGCATAAAAATGTAAATTGTTTATTATCCATAACAGGGTATCTGCAGATTTGTGAGGATTGTTTCCTCCACCTTATGACTTTACAGAGTAATCTTGAAACATAAAAAAATATTTTGTCTTGGTACAAAATTGATGGAAGTTTCTACTTTTGTTTTAAAATGTAGATATTTAATAATAACTTGGCCTTGATCCAATAATAGGGTAGATTACAAGTGGAGTACAATGTATCGCTCCTGCGTTAACTCCACTAGACAGAGGCCTTTTTGCGCTAATATTATAAGTTGGGATCCTGCTCTCCCCCTCCTGCACTTATCAGTACCTACCTCCAATCCCATCTCTCTCCTTTTCCTCCTTTGAAGTCCACTGTATTCACCTGTTCTCCCCCCTCTCTCTCAAAGTGGCAGTCATCTATTGCCCTCCTGGACCTACCTCCCAATTCCTTGACAACTTTGCTGCCTGGCTTCCTCACTTTCTCTCTACAAATATACCAACCCTAATTCTTGGGGACTTCAACATTCCCATGGACAACCAGTCTACCCCTGCTGCCTCTAAACTTCTTTCACTCACATCCTCCTTCGGTCTCTAACAATCCCCCCTATTTCCTACTCACTGTGATGGACACTCCATCAACCTAGTATTTTCCTACCTTTGTTCTATATCTGACCTCACCTGTCGCCCTTTTCCCATTTCAGACCATCACCTGGTCACCTATAATATTAATGTAACAGCTAAACCTACTTCTCCATCCCGCCCCTGCACCTGTAGAAATCTGCATGCTGTGGATCCGCTCCAATTTTCAAAAATCATTCAAGATCTCCTCCCTCACACTTCCACTATAACCTGCCCTGATCTCGCAACAGCCCACTATAACAAAACTCTCTCCTCTGCACTATACACACTTGCCCCTCCCCAAATGCGCAAAACATCACGCCGTCAGTTGCAGCCCTGGCACTCTCAGCAAACACGCTATTTGCAAAAAATGCTCCCGTACTACTGAGCGTGTCTGGAGGAGAACTCACTCTGAACCTGATTTCATACACTATAAGTTTATTCTTCATTTATACACTTCTGCCCTTCAAACCTACTTCTCTTCTCTCATATCTACTCTTTCCTCAAACCCTAAATGACTCTTCTCCACCTTTAACTCTCTCCTCTACCCACCTGCTCCACCCCCCACCCCCGTCTGTCTTTAGTACTCAAGACCTGGCAGACCTGGCTTTTTAAACAAAACACGTACTATCCGAAGCAACATCCCAACACCAACCATACTCAAAAAATCCTCCCTCCCTAATTCTCCTGAAAGCTACCGCCCCATAGCACTCCTTCCACTAATATCAAAACTCCTTAAAAAAATAGTTTACAATCGCCTAACCCACTTCCTGTCCGCCAACTCCTTGCTTGACCCCCTGCAAGCCGGATTCCACCCCAAACACTCAACTGAGACTGCCCTTACCAAGGTTACTAACGATCTTCTCTCTGCTAAAAATATTGGCCACTACTCTATACTCATCTTACTGCCTTCGACACAGTTGACCACCCCCTCCTCCTACAGACCCTTAGCTCTTTTGGCCTCTGTGACACTGCTCTTTCCTGGATTCACTCCTCTCTTTCTCACAGGCCTTTTTTTGTGTCATTTACCGGTGACTCCTCCATATCAATGCCTCTGTCTGTTGGAGTACCTCAAGGATCTGTTCTGGGTCCTCTACTCTTCTCCATTTATACTTCTTCGCTGGGTAAACTTATCAACAGTTATGGCTTCAAATATCACCTCTATGCTGATGACACCCAGATCTACCTCTCCACCCCTGCTCTCACTCCCTTTGTCCTTTCTCATGTCAGCGACTGCTTATCTGGTATTTCTTCCTAGATGGCCTCTCACCACCTAAAGATTAACATGTCCAAGACTGAGCTCCTTCTTATCCCCCCTCAAGCTCTACGCCGACTTGTGACTCCTCTATCCCTGTTGACGGCATCACCATCTCCCCAAGTCCGCTGCCTCTGAGTTACACTTGACTCAAATCTATCCTTTGTCTCCCATATCCAATCACTTTCTACATCCTGCCGCAACCATCTATGCAATATTTGCAAGATTCAACCTTTTCTGTGCGCTAACACCAAAAAGCAAATAATCCACTACCTTGTTATTTCCCGACTTGACTACTGCAATAACCTACTTACTGGCCTTCCTCTTTCCTGCCTCTCCCCCCTTCAATCCATCCTAAATGCCTCTGCCAGGCTGAAACAGCTACTAACTATTATCCCTCCTCCACCAAACTTAGTAGGCACTATGTGTTCCAGTAAGTAGTGTTCTCTTGGCATCTTCCATACCCAGACTCTTTCATCAGGTTGCTAGATAGTGAAGTTTAATTCATCACTCCAGAGAGCACATTTCTACTGCTCAAGACTGCAGTGCTAGTGTACTTTACACCACTCCAGCTAAAGCTTGTCATGCGGATGTTACTTGTGTGCTGCTCAGCCATGGAAACACAATTCATTTAGCTCCTGACACACAGATCTTGTGCTGATGTTGCTTCCAGAGGCAGTTTGGCATTCTGTAGTGAGTGAAGTCTACCACTTCATGGCTGGGCTGTTGTTGCTCCTAGACGCTTCCACTTCCCGATGACCAGGGCAAATCTATTAGGGCAGAAATGTACCAACTGACTTGTGGCAAAGATGGCTTCCTATAGCAGTGTCAAGTCTAAAGTCACTGAGTTCTTCAGCACAACCCATTGCAATATCAATGTTTGTCTATAAAGATTCTATGACTATGTGCTGTATTTTATGCACCTGATAGCAATCAGTGTGGCTAAAACATCTAAACTCAATATTTAGTATGGGTGTTCATATACTTTTTGCCATATAGTGTATATAAAAATACTGCAGTAGCTTATAAAATACATTTTCCACAATCTTCAATCTCTTAACAAAGAATTACCAAAATAGTAATCCTTTCCAAATTTGAATAAAGTTTTTCATTAAACATTTTTTTTTATGTTCAGTTACTGAATGTTGCAAATGCAAATATCTAAACTACCAACACATTAGTCAAAAACATCTATAAAGGTCTATAGACATGATTATATATCATTAATATCAACACTCTCTTGAAACTTGAAAGATTGTTATAAGATAAAGATGTATATATGCCAAACTTGGTATCACATATTTAATAACCTAGAATTAAAGTACTTATGTAATTATCACTTAACTTTTTAATGATTTACTTTTTATATTTGCGATGGTTTGTTATCTTCCGTCATTGCTTGCACTACCACGGCAGTATAGTTAATACAGTCGCTTTCCATTTTCCAGTGAAACCAGAAATGACCTCCTGTGTAGGTCTGGATGGTTTGTTTGCAATAGGAATACGCTGTAATGCATTGAAGTCAGCTCTTGAGAGGCACTACACTTCCTCTGCAGAGCTGAACACAACTGGTGATTGATCCTACACACATATGCTTCTCGTAATTGGTTGTTTTCAGCTCAACATCAGCCTGTGATTAGTCTGTCCTCAACTCAGATTCAGCAGTGAATTGCTGCTCCATAGCTGATATTAAATAAATAGGTATGCAAGCAATAAAGCAATATGAAAATGCCTTCATGCATTAGAGCATTTTCTATTGCACTTTTATATCCCTTTAAAATAATTATTTTATTCTCATTAAACAGCTTCACTGGATCTTAAAGGAACACTGCACTCATCCTTATGAAACAGCAGCATTTAAACATGTAGGGATATTTGAAGTAAAAGCTGTTAAAATATACATTTAAGCTACTATACCAGTATAGGTTATGCACTTCATTAATAATTGGTTGATTGGTACTTCAAACTCAGGGCTAGATTACGAAGGGAATGCTGTTTATTGCTCCCGCTCGCATGCTAACTGCCCTTGACTTCAACTTTTTGCGTGCGTCGGGTACCGCAGGTATCATAAGTTGAAAGTAAAAAGTTTTTGCTTGTGCTAACACAACGTGGAAAAAAAAGCCAAAGTTACAATATCACGACTGCGTTATCGTATTCTCTCATAGCCTTCAATGGAGCATGAAAAGTGGGGGAAAAATATAACACACAACAAACCTGATCCCATTTTCTCTAGTGCGCTAACCTGAAATAAAATATTAATATTTCAAGTTCCAATGTTCTTCACATAGAAGAATTTGGTGTAGTTATTCTTAAATATATATTTCTATATATCTGATCTGATGTTTTTATGGTACAATATATATTTATAGATAGATAGATAGATAGATAGATAGATAGATAGATAGATAGATAGGAATATCTATCTAAAAAAATTACAAATACTTAGAACATATTCCCCTGTGTGAAGAACATTAGAATGGGAAATATTTACAGTAAATACACAGAATAACAATTTATAAAATATCAGTTTTCAGCTACTTGTCTGCAAGGGTTCAAATGCACTTATAAATATGTACTGTATATATGTGTGCACATATGTATTTGGGTGTTTATATATCTGTAAAGACATATATACACATATAAATAGATAAAAACATATGTACACACATATATACATATAAACATACATATATAAATATAAATATATATATATATTTATGTATGTATGTCTATGTTAAAGCCCTTTACAGTTCTGAGCCCTTATACATTTTTAATGGAATTTTTTTGCCAATAATTTTATTAGATGGTGTTATTATGAGTTTAACTGTACTTTTTAATGGAATTTTGATGTATTTTGTGCAACTTTATATTCGTGTGTAACAGTTAACCAGAGCTCTGAGGTTGCACTATCACGATGTGCATTAAATTCTAATGAACTCGAGCAAATGCGTGTACTTTCAGCTTGTAATATGCACGGTATTTCGGACGTACGCAAACAGCCGCAATAAACCCAATGGGCTTGATTTTAAGTTGAGCGCTATTTAACGATTTTACTAGAGTGCTAACTGCACTAGCAGTAAACTGTTTGCGCATGTTGGGTTGCGCTGGTATTACAAATTGAATGGAAAAGTTATTGCTCCAGCGCTAACCCAATGTGCCTAAAACGCAGAACAATATCACGCTTGCGATAACCTATCCCCCCCAGAAGTCAATAGAGCAAAAATAAAGTGGAAAAAAAACATCCTGCTCGCGCACTAACCCGAATCGCCATAAGACTCTTATACCCCCTAACCACCACATAGCCCACTACAAAGACCTCACTACACTATTTACCCTAAAGCTATTTAAAACACTATTTACCCTAAACCGTTAGGTTGTTGTTTTTTTTACAGTAATGTTAGGTTGTTTTTTTATTTTTACAGTAATGTTAGGTTGTTTTTTTATTTTTACAGTAATGTTAGGTTCTTTTTGTTGTTTTTTTTAAAAGATAAGGTTAGATTTTTTTTTAATTTCTCAGTTAAGTTTTTATTTTATTAAAGGTAGTTAGATTTTTTTTTTTTAAAGATAGGGTTAGTCTATTTTGGTAACTTGGGGAGTAAGGTTAGGGGGTTTAGATGTTAGTGGGTTACTTTGCGTTGGGGGGGGGGCTGGCGGTTTAGGGATTAATAGTGTAGGTTACTTTGCGATGTGAGGGGGTGGCGGTTTAGTGGTTAATAGTGTAGAGAGTTAGTTTGCAAAGTGGGGGCTGGGTTAAGGGTAGTTTAGTGCAACTGTTTCCTCCTTTACGTGACCTGAGAGTTTTTGCAAATGAATTTCCGGTAATTTTAACAGCGCACCGCTTGTAATATAGATTTGAGTGTAAAGTACACCGCAATCTAGCGATTGCGTTTATGCTCCTCGCGCTAACAATAACGATCCACTCGTATTCTAGGCCAATATTATTCTTGCACAGAATAACAGTTGGTGCGCCACTCATAGGGGGGTAGTTATCAAGCCGTCTACTTTTCTGGCTTCGCCGGCCCAATACGTCCGCCTAAGCTCGCCTACCTTCGCCGCCGCGGACCTTGAATACGTTCGCCTAAGTTATCAAATAAAGCTGTCAAAAAGCCGCAGGGCGATGAGCAGCGGACTGTGAGAGTTATCACTCATCCGATCTCGCTGCTCTTCGGCTTTTTCCCAGCTTTATTGCTAGCCTGTCACTAAGCACCCACTAAACTGCACTGTTCTACCCCCTATACCAGCGCCCCCGGAGCCTCCCGCAACTCAATAAAGTTACTAACCCCTAAACCGCCGCTCCTAGACCCTGCCGCAACTCTTATAAATGTATTAACCCCTAAACCGCCGCTCCCGGAGCCCACCGCCACCTACAATATACCTAGTAACCCCTATCCTGCCCCCCCTATACCGTCGCCCTCTATAATAAAATTATTAACCCCTATCCTGCTGATCCCGCACCTCGCCGTAACTAAATAAATAGTTTAACCCCTAAACCGCCACTCCCTGAACCCGCCGCAACCTATATTAAACCTATTAACCCCTATCCTGCCCCCCCCTACACCGTCGCCACCTATAATAAATTTATTAACCCCTATCCTGCCCCGCCACTGTAATAAATTTATTAACCCCTAAACTGATGTCTAACACTAACCCTAACGCCCCCCTAACTTAAATATTAATTAAATAAATCTAAATAATATTTATATTATGAACTAAATTAATCCTATTTAAAACTAAATACTTACCTTTAAAATAAACCCTAATATAGCTACAATATAAATAATAATTATATTGTAGCTAGCTTAGGATTTATTTTTATTTTACAGGCAACTTTCAATTTATTTTAACTAGGTACAATAGTTATTAAATAGTTATTAACTATTTAATACCTACCTATCTAAAATAAAGAGAAATTAACCTGTAAAATAACAACTAACCTAAGTTACAATTACACCTAACACTACACTATCATTAAATAAATTATTCCTATTTAAAACTAAATACTTACCTGTAAAATAAACCCTAAGATAGCTACAATATAAATAATAATTATATTGTAGCTATCTTAGGATTTATATTTATTTTACAGGTAACTTTGTATTTATTTTAGCTAGTTAGAATAGTTATTAAATAGTTATTAACTATTTAATAACTACCTAGCTAAAAGAAATACAAAATTACCTGTAAAATAAATCCTAACCTAAGTTACAATTAAACCTAACACTACACTATCATTAAATTAATTAAATAAACTACCTACAAATAACTACAATTAAATACAATTACATAAACTAACTAAAGTACAAAAAATAAAAAAAGCTAAGTTACAGAAAATAAAAAAATAAGTTACAAACATTTTACAAATATTACAACAATTTTAAGCTACTTACACCTAATCTAAGCCCCCTAATAAAATAACAAACCCCCCCAAAATAAAAAAATGCCCTACCCTATTGTAAATTAAATAAAGTTCAAAGCTCTTTTACCTTACCAGCCCTTAAAAGGGCCATTTGTGGGGGCATGCCCCCAAAAGTTCAGCTCTTTTGCCTGTAAATGAAAAATACAACCCCCCCCAACATTAAAACCCACCACCCACATACCCCTAATCTAACCCAAACCCCCCTTACAAAAACCTAACACTAATCCCCTGAAGATCATCCTACCTTGAGTCGTCTTCACTCAGCCGAGCAGCGATGGAACCCAAGTGGACATCCGGACCGGCAGAAGTGATCATCCAAGGGGCGCTGAAGAAATCTTCCATCCGATGAAGTCATCATCCAGGCGGCGCTGAAGAAGTCTTCGATCCGGGCGATGTCATCTTCCAAGCCGGGTCTTGAATCTTCCTTCCGCCACCGCGGAACATCCTTCTTCACCGACGGACTACGACGAATGAAGGCTCCTTTAAGGGACGTCATCCAAGATGGCGTCCCCTCAATTCCGATTGGCTGATAGGATTCTATCAGCCAATCGGAATTAAGGAAGGAAAAATCTGATTGGCTGATGGAATCAGCCAATCAGATTCAAGTTCAATCCGATTGGCTGATCCAATCAGCCAATCAGATTGAGCTCGCATTCTATTGGCTGATCGGAACAGCCAATAGAATGCGAGCTCAATCTGATTGGCTGATTCCATCAGCCAATCAGATTTTTCCTACCTTAATTCCGATTGGCTGATAGAATCCTATCAGCCAATCGGAATTGAGGGGATGCCATCTTGGATGACGTACCTTAAAGGAGCCTTCATTCGTCGTAGTCCGTCGGTGAAGAAGGAGGTTCCGCGTCGGCGGAAGGAAGATTCAAGACCCGGCTTGGAAGATGACATCGCCCGGATCGAAGACTTCTTCAGCGCCACCTGGATGATGACTTCATTGGATGGAAGATTTCTTCAGCGCCCCTTGGATGATCACTTCTGCCGGTCCGGATGTCCACTTGGGTTCCATCGCTGCTCGGCTGAGTGAAGACGACTCAAGGTAGGATGATCTTCAGGGGATTAGTGTTAGGTTTTTGTAAGGGGGGTTTGGGTTAGATTAGGGGTATGTGGGTGGTGGGTTTTAATGTTGGGGGGGATTTGTATTTTTCATTTACAGGCAAAAGAGCTGAACTTTTGGGGGCATGCCCCCACAAATGGCCCTTTTAAGGGCTGGTAAGGTAAAAGAGCGTTGAACTTTATTTAATTTAGAATAGGGTAGGGCATTTTTTTATTTTGGGGGGTTTGTTATTTTATTAGGGGGCTTAGATTAGGTGTAAGTAGCTTAAAATTGTTGTAATATTTGTAAAATGTTTGTAACTTATTTTTTTATTTTCTGTAACTTAGCTTTTTTTATTTTTTGTACTTTAGTTAGTTTATGTAATTGTATTTAATTGTAGTTATTTGTAGGTAGTTTATTTAATTAATTTAATGATAGTGTAGTATTAGGTTTAATTGTAACTTAGGTTAGGATTTATTTTACAGGTAATTTTGTATTTCTTTTAGCTAGGTAGTTATTAAATAGTTAATAACTATTTAATAACTATTCTAACTAGCTAAAATAAATACAAAGTTACCTGTAAAATAAATATAAATCTTAAGATAGCTACAATGTAATTATTAATTATATTGCAGCTATCTTAGGGTTTATTTTATAGGTAAGTATTTAGTTTTAAATAGGAATAATATATTAAAGTATAGTGTAGTGTTAGGTGTAATTGTAACTTAGGTTAGTTTTTATTTTACAGGTAAATTTCTCTTTATTTTAGCTAGGTAAGCTATTAAATAGTTAATAACTATTTAATAGCTATTGGACCTAGTTAAAATAAATTGAAAGTTGCCTGTAAAATAAAAATTAATCCTAAAATAGCTACAATATAATTATTATTTATATTGTAGCTATATTAGGGTTTATTTTACAGGTAAGCATTTAGTTTTAAATAGGATTAATTTAGTTAATAATAGAAATATTATTTAGATTTATTTAATTAATATTTAAGTAAAGGGGGCATTAGGGTTAGTGTTAGACTTAGGTTTAGGGGTTAATAACGTTATTATAGAGGGCGGCGGTATAGGGGGGCAGGATAGGGGTTAATAGGTATAATGTAGGTGGCGGCGGGCTCCGGGAGCGGCGGTTTAGGGGTTAATACATTTATTATAGTTGTGGTGGGCTCCGGGAGCGGCGGTTTAGGGGTTAATACATTTATTATAGTTGCGGTGGGCTCCGGGAGCGGCGGTTTAGGGGTTAATACATTTATTATAGTTGCGGTGGGCTCCGGGAGCGGCGGTTTAGGGGTTAATATGTATAGAGTAGCTTGCGGTGGGCTCCGTGAGCGGCGGTTTAGGGGTTAATTTGTATAGAGTAACTTGCGGTGGGCTCCGTGAGCGGCGGTTTAGGGGTTAATCATTTTATTTAGTTGCGGCGGTGTAGGGGGGACAGATTAGCGGTGTTTAGACTCGGGGTACATGTTAGGGTGTTAGGTGCAGACAGTTCCCATAGAAATCAATGGGATGTCGGGCAGCAGCGAACTTGTACTTTCGCTATGGTCAGACTCCCATTGATTCCTATGGGATCCGCCGCCTCCAGGCTGGCGCTTTGAAAACCAGGTACGCTGGGCCGTAAAAGTGCCGAGCGTACCTGCTAGTTTTTTGATAACTAGCAAAAGTAGTGAGATTGTGCCGCACTTGTGTGCGGAACATCTGGAGTGACGTAAGAATCGATCTGTGTCGGACTGAGTCCGGCGGATCGAAGTTTACGTCACAAAATTCTACTTTTGCCGGTCTCGAGCCTTTGATAACTAAGGCGAATCAGCCTCGCCACAAATACTCTGCAGAATTCCAGCATATTTGAGGTTGACGGCTTGATAACTAGGCCCCATAATCTGACCCTAAGTAAGCATTAGCATGAAATACCTATCAACCAATGAGCATTAACAGAAAACAAATACCTATCAACCAATGAGCATTAACAGGAAGTAACTATCAGCCATTGTGAATTTAATAGTATAGCCGTATTTGTTTGTTTAATTGTAAAAAACTTATTTCACAATTCATGCAAAATAAAATAAAAAATCAGTATTTGTAGATGCTTCTTTTCATATGGATAAAGAACATTTTGGAGCACCGTGTTCCCCTAATAGTGTGCTTGATTGTTATATTAGTTTATAAAAATTGAAAAGCGGAAGCCATGAAAGAATACCCTCTTGACCATAGCACATTTTTATAGTATCTTTATGCTTTAAGCGTATGCCTACTCATTATAGAAGTGTTATATTAAAAAATGCATAGTACCAACATAATCTCAGCAGCAATCTAAGAGCATGACCTCTTTTTCACATGTGCAGTTTTAGGCCATTCTAAGAAAATGAACACTTGTACAGTATTTCTACTTGCTATTGAAATGTTAAAAACAAACTGCAGTTTCCATCAGCATTTATCAAAAGCATTTTCTGTATTTACTTTCTGAAAATTAAAAATAAGATTAATACAGCCATAAGAGCATGACCTCTTTTTCTAAGATTTAAAAAATACATAGTCTTTATTAGACTATGCTCTCTAGTTATAGCACTTTAGAAAAATAATATTGTCTCAAACATTCCCAGACTAGAAAGGATTAAGGGTGTGAGAATAATCTGATGCATATTTCAATCCTTAGGCTTCAGGATACAGGCAGCAGGGTACATTTTTATAATATGGCAGATGCATTCCTTTGCTTTAATTTACTGATACAAACTAATATATTTATGCAAATGATATCAGAAATCCTCTGGTTTTGTTCACTAAAAATATATGGTTTCAATTGTTTTTTCTGTATCATACATTGATCAACTACAGTTATTGAATTAAACATTTGATTAAACATTTTACAACAAATATTAAACTTATTTATTAGACACACTGCTACTACTGTATACTACTGTACACCTCTAAGACTCCAATGTTTCTAAAAAACTGAATTCAATAGTCAGCAAAGAATTTTTTTTATCTGAAAATAGTTTTCTGAACAAACCTTGATTTTCAGACTCAGAGAGGTTATATATTATGTATCAACAGCAAGTCTGACAAAAGCACTTGGTATTGCTATGGTTATAGTATCACTTGATGGGATTTGTTCATAATTATTTTAAATAAGGATTCTTTCAGAATGTCATAAGTGGATGTGACTGGTATACAAGGAGCCCAGCACCGTCCACAAAACTCACATTCAGAAAGTTGAGGAGACAAAGGCCCCTGTGTTTAAGTTAAGCACTTCCTCCCCCTAAACATATTACTCTGCAAGTGCAGGTCAAGGTGAGATGTGCACTAATACGCTGTGAATTAGCCATAAGTCACATGTACTCTTTTAATCTGCACCTCTATAAAGCATTTTTGAAGAGATTTTAAAATCACACTACATCAGAAATGCAAAAGATTCTAAGTCTCACCAGTGCCTATAACGTGAATTTTCAGATACTACAAGCTTTACTTATGCTTTTTCATCATGTATTAGGGTTGCAAGCTGTAATCCACCAAAATACTGGACAATCTGCACTAGTGGGAGGTGGAGTTACACAATGGCCCCTCTTTCTTAGACTCCACCCTTTCTCAAATATATTTACCATTATATAAAATCTATAAATCTATATATATATATATATATATATATATATATATATATATATATATATATATATATATATATATATATATATATATATATACAATCACAGTATATACATTATTTGGCTGGTTTAGGGTCCCAGGTATTGGAAAGGACCTTGACATAGTACCTGAGTTTGTCCCATTTGGCCAGATGCAGTAACTAACCTTTCCATTTTTGCTTTTAAATCTTAGCTGAGAGCTTGTAAGTGAGTGCTGGACTTTCTCTGTGTGTTGTATTAATTTGTTTTGTAATTTCCCTATGGTTCTTGCACCCAGACCTGTCTGGGGTTAACTGCCTGTGACTCTGGGGACAGCACAGCTTCCTGTGAGTGCCGGTGAGCACCCAGGGCTGAGCATGTTACAGGGTCATGGGATGTGTACCCGGTCCGGTATGAGATTGTAGTCCTCTTCCGTGTTTTGTATATGTCTAGGGTGATTACATAAGCCTGTGCACCCTTCCCTTGTTCCCAATTTGTTTGGATTTGAGAGCTTGCATTGTGTGGCTGTTTTAGGGTCCCAGGTATTGGAAAGGACCTTGATGTGGTACCTGGGCTTGTCCCATTTGGACAAATGCGGTAATTAACCTTTCCATTTTTTGTTTTAAATCTTAGCTGAGAGCTTGTAAGTGAGTGCTTGGCTTTCTCTGTGTGTTGTATTAATTTGTTTTGTAATTTCCCTATGGTTCTTTCACCCATACCTGTCTGGGGTTAACTGCCTGTGACTCTGGGGACAGCACAGCTTCCTGTGAGTGCCCGTGAGCACCCAGGGCTGAGCATGTTACAGGGTCCTGGGATGTGTACCTGGTCCGGTATGAGAGTGAAGTCCTCTTCCGTGTTTTATATATATATATATATACATACATACACATATTTAGACATGAGTATGTATGCATATATATGTTAAAGTGAAGGTAAATTTTCATGTGAAAGTGCCCGGTTTTTAAAAAAACTATTAAAAACAGGGGCACTTTCATTCATGAAAATTGACATTGCATCAGATTTTAAAAATGCTTACTTTCTTTCATGTAATTGGCAAGAGTCCATGAGCTAGTGACGTATGGGATATACAATCCTACCAGGAGGGGCAAAGTTTCCCAAACCTCAAAATGCCTATAAATACGCCCCTCACCACACCCACTATTGAGTTTTACAAACTTTGCCTCCTATGGAGGTGGTGAAGTAAGTTTGTGCTAAGATTTCTACGTTGACATTCGCTTCTCAGCATTTTGAAGCCTGATTCCTCTCAGAGTACAGCGAATGTCAGAGGGATGTGAAGGGAGTATCACCTATTGAATGCAATGGTTTTCCTCACGGAAGATCTATTTCATAGGTTCTCTGTTATCGGTGGTAGAGATTCATCTCCTATCTCCCTTTTCAGATCGACGATATACTCTCATATACCATTACCTCTACTGATAACTTTTTCAGGACTGGTTTGGCTATCTGCTAAATGTGGATGGGTGTCTTTTTGGTAAGTATGTTTTTTATTACTTAAGACACCCCAGCTATGGTTTGGCACTTTATGCACTTATATAAAGTTCTAAATATATGTATTGTACTTATATTTGCCATGAGTCAGGTTCATGTATTTCCTTGTGCAGACTGTCAGTTTCATTTTTAGGGAAAATAAACATATTGAGAAATATTTTTTTTTCTGGGGTTTTAGTCTTTTTTCAAATTGACTACATTTTTTCTTGCAAATTGCAGGCAGTTCTAGTCTCGTGGGTGCGCCAAATGCTAGACTTTTTTGGCACGAAAAGTACATCTGTTGACGCAAGTTCGTCATTTCCGCCGTTGTAGTTGACGCCGGGTCCTTACACACGGTTGCGTCATTAGTGACGCAAGTGTGTCATTTCTGGATATTGTTGGCGCCAAAAAAATTTCAGTTACGTTGTGCGTCATACTTGGCGCCAAATTTTTCATTAATTTAATACCCCATTGCTATTTGCCTCTTGCCTTTCTCTATGTCAGAGGGCTATGCTATTTGCATTTTTTTCCCATTCCTGAAACTGTCATATAAGGAAATTGATAATTTTGCTTTATATGTTGTTTTTTCTTTTACATTTTGAAAAGAGGTCTCAATCTGATCCTGCCTCAGAAGTATCTGTTGGAACTTTGCTGCCTGACATTGGTTCTACCAAAGCTAAGTGCATTTGTTGTAAGATTGTGGATATTATATCTCCAAATGTCATTTGTAATAGTTGTCATGATAAACTTTTACATGCAGAAAACATGTCCATCAGTAACAGTACATTGCCAGTTGCAGTTCCTTCAACTTCTAATGTACATGATATACCTATGAATTTTAAAGAATTTGTTACTGATTCTATTCAGAAGGCTTTGTCTGCATTTCCGCCTTCTAATAAACGTAAAAGGTCTTTTAAAACTTCTCACTCAGTTGATGAAATTTCAAATGACCGACAACATAATGATTTATCCTCCTTTGATGAAGATCTATCTGATACAAAAGATCCTTCCTCAGATATTGACATTGACAAATCTACTTATTTATTTAAAATAGAGTCTATTCGTTCTTTATTAAAAGAAGTGTTAATTACTTTGGATGTTGAGGAAGCTAGTCTTCTTGACCTTAAGACTAGTAAACGTTTAAATGCTGTTTTTAAACCTCCTGTGGTTACTCCATAGGTTTTTCCTATTCCTGATGCTATTTCTGATATGATTTCTAAGGAATGGAATAAGCCAGGTACTTCTTTTATTCCTTCTTCAAGGTTTAAAAAATTGTATCCTTTACCAGCAATTTCTATAGAGTTTTGGGAAAAGGTCCCCAAAGTTGATGGGGCTATTTCTACTCTTGCTAAACGTACCACTATTCCTATGGAAGATAGTACTTCCTTTAAGGATCCTTTAGATAGGATGCTTGAATCTTATCTAAGGAAAGCCTATTTATATTCAGGTCATCTTCTCAGGTCTGCAATTTCTTTGGCTGATGTTGCGGCTGCATCAACTTTTTGGTTGGAAAATTTAGCGCAACAAGAATTGGATTCTGACACATCTAGCATTGTTTGCTTACTGCAATATGCTAATCATTTTATTTGTGATGCCATTTTTGATATTATCAAAATTGATGTTAGATCCATGTCTTTAGCTATTTTAGCTAGAAGAGCTTTGTGGCTTAAATCTTGGAATGCTGATATGACATCTAAGTTTAGATTACTATCTCTTTCTTTCCAAGGTAATAATTTATTTGGTTTTCAGTTGGATTCTATTATTTCAACTGTTACTGGGGGAAAGGGAGTTTTTTTACCTCAGGATAAAAAACCTAAGGGTAAATCTAAGGCTTCTAACCGTTTTCATTCCTTTCGTCAGAATAAGGAGCAAAAATCTAATCCTTCCCCCATGAAATCTGTTTCTAATTGGAAACCTTCCTCAAATTGGAATAAATCCAAGTTATTTAAGAAGTCAGCCCCTAAGTCCGCATGAAGGTGCGGCCCTCATTCCAGCTCAGCTGGTAGGGGGCAGATTAAGGTTTTTCAAGGATGTTTGGATAAATTATGTTCAAAATCAATGGATTCAGAGCATTGTCTCTCAAGGGTATCGAATAGGATTCAGAGTAAGACCTCCTGTGAGAAGATTTTTTCTCTCACGCATCCCAGCAAATTCAGTAAAAGCTCAGGCTTTCCTGAAGTGTGTTTCAGACCTGGAGTTTTCAGTGGTAATCATGCCGGTTCCTTTCCAGGAACAAGGTCTGGGGTTCTATTCAAAACTATTCATTGTCCCAAAGAAGGAAAATTCATTAAGACCAGTTCTGGATCTGAAAATTTTGAATCGTTATGTAAGAGTACCAACTTTCAAGATGGTGACTATAAGGACTATTCTGCCTTTTGTTCAGCACATTATATGTCTACAATAGACTTGCAGGATGCATACCTTCATATTCCAATTCATCCAGAACATTATCAGTTCCTGAGATTTTCTTTTCTAGACAAGCATTACCAATTTGTTGCTCTTCCATTTGGCCTAGCAACAGCTCCAAGAATCTTTTCAAAGGTTCTAGGTGCCCATCCCTCTGTAATCAGAGAACAGGGTATTGCGGTGTTTCCTTATTTGGACAATATCTTGGTACTAGCTCAGTCTTTACGTTCTGCAGAATCTCACACAAATCAACTAGTGTTCTTTCTTCTAAAACATGGTTGGAGGATCAATTTACCAAAAAGTTTCTTGATTCCTCTGACAAGGGTCACCTTTTTAGGTTTCCAAATTGATTCAGTGTCCATGACTCTGTCTCTAACAGACAAGAGACGTTTGAAATTGGTTGCAGCCTGTCGGCACCTTCAGTCTCAGTCATTCCCTTCAGTGGCTATGTGCATGGAAGTTTTAGGCCTCATGACAGCAGCATCGGACGTGATTCCTTTTGCTCGTTTTCACATGAGACCTCTCCAGCTTTGTATACTGAATTAATGGTGCAGGGATTATACAAAGATATCACAATAAAAATCCTTAAATCCCAATGTTCGACACTCTCTGACGTGGTGGTTAAATCACCAGCGTTCAGTTCAAAGAGCTTCTTTTGTTCAGCCAACCTGGACTGTGATAACTACAGATGCAAGTCTTTCAGGTTGGGGAGCTGTTTGGGGATCGGATCTCTGACAGCGCAAATGGTTTGGAAATCTCAAGAGTCGAGATTACCAATCAATATTTTAGAACTCCGTGCAATTCTCAGAGCTCTTCAGTTTTGGCCTCTGTTGAAGAGAGAACCGTTCATTTGCTTTCAGACAGACAATATCATAACTGTGGCATATGTCAATCATCAGGGTGGGACTCTCAATTGGGAGGCGGATTATCTCAGCCATCAGACTTTACATCCAGGGGAGTGGTCTCTCCATCCAGATGTGTTTTCTCAGATTGTTCAGATGTGGAGTCTTCCAGAGATAGATCTAATGGCCTCTCATCTAAACAAGAAACTTCCCAGATACCTGTCCAGGTCCAGGGATGTTCAGGCGGAAGCAGTGGATGCGCTGACACTTCCGTGATGTTATCATCCTGCTTACATTTTCCCGCCTCTAGTTCTTCTTCCAAGAGTGATCTCCAAAATCATCATGGAACAATCGTTTGTGTTGCTGGTGGCTCCAGCATGGCCACACAGGTTTTGGTATGTGGATCTTGTTTGGATGTCCAGTTGCCAACCTTGGCCACTTCCGTTAAGGCCGGAACTACTGTCTCAAGGTCCATTTTCCCATTAGGACCTCAAATCATTAAATTTGAAGGTATGGAAATTGAACGCTTAGTGCTAAGTCATAGAGGTTTCTCTGACTCAGTGATTAATACTATGTTACAAGCTCGTAAATCTGTTTCTAGGAAGATTTACTATCGAGTTTGGAAGACTTACATTTCATGGTGTTCTTCTCATAAATTCTCTTGGCATTCTTTTAGAATTCCTAGAATTTTACAGTTTCTTCATGATGGTTGGGATAAAGGTTTGTCTGCAAGTTCCTTGAAGGGACAAATCTCTGCTCTTTCAGTTTTATTTCACAGAAAGATTGCTAAACTTCCTGATATTCACTGTTTTGTACAGGCTTTAGTTCGTATTAAGCGTATCATTAAATCAATTTCTCCTCCTTGTAATCTTAATTTGGTTTTGAAGGTGTTACAGGCTCCTCCATTTGAGCCCATGCATTCTTTGGACATTAAACTACTTTCTTGGAAAGTGTTGTTCCTTTTGGCTATCTCTTCTGCTAGAAGAGTTTCTGAGCTTTCTGCTCTTTCTTGTGAATCTCCTTTTGCGGACTTCATTTCAATTTTTACCTAAGATTGTGAGTTCTAACAACATTAGTAGAGAAATTGTTGTCCCTTCATTGTGTCCCAATCCTAAGAATTCTTTGGAAAGATCTTTACATTCTTTGGATGTGGTAGGAGCTTTGAAATATTATGTTGAAGCTACTAAAGATTTCAGGAAGACTTCTAGTATATTTGTTATATTTTCTGGACCTAGGAAAGGTCAGAAGGCCTCTGCTATTTCCTTGGCTTCTTAGTTAAAGCTTTTGATTCAAGCTTATTTGGAGTCGGGTAAGACCCCGCCTCAGAGAATTACAGCTCATTCTACTAGATCAGTCTCCACTTCGTGGGCTTTTAAGGATGAAGCTTCAGTTGATCAGATTTGCAAAGCAGCAACTTGGTCTTCTTTGCATTTACTAAATTCTACCGTTTTGATGTATTTGCTTCTTCAGAAGCAGTTTTTGGTAGAAAAGTTCTTTAGGCAGCTGTTTCAGCTTGATTCTTCTGCTGATGTTTTAAGTTTTTCTTGTCATTAAGAATAAATTTATAATTTGGGTTGTGGATTATTTTTTCAGCGGAAAATGGCTGTATTTTTTTTTATCCCTCCCTCTCTAGTGACTCTTGCGTGGACTTCCACATTTTGAGTATTGATATCCCATACGTCACTAGCTCATGGACTCTTGCCAATTACATGAAAGAAAACATAATTTATGTAAGAATTTACCTGATAAATTAATTTCTTTCATATTGGCAAGAGTCCATGAGGCCCACCCTTTCTATGGTGGTTATGATTTTTTGTATAAAGCACAATTATTTCCAAATTCCTTTGTTGATGCTTTTTACTCCTTTCTTTATCACCCCACTACTTGGCTATTCGTTAAAATGAATTGTGGGTGTGGTGAGGGGTGTATTTATAGGTATTTTGAGGTTTGGGAAACTTTGCCCCTCCTGGTAGGATTGTATATCCCATACGTCACTAGCTCATGGACTCTTGCCAATATGAAAAAAAAAAATTATCAGGTAAATTCTTACATAAATTATGTTTTTTACTTCTGAAACGCCGGATAGTCGTTCTGATCAGCGTTGCCTCAGGCAATGATTCCCCCGGGGGGAAGCCATGATTGGAGAATGCCGGAATCGTCATTGCTGACATATGAAGAGGCTTGCGATGGGCTGGTGAAGTGCTGGAGCAGCTTCAAGAAGAATAGGTAAGTATTTTAAGAAAACAGTTGAAATGTAAACTTTCATGAATGAAAGGGCCCCTGTTTTTAATAGTACTTTTAAAAACCGGGCACTCATTCTTGAAAGTTTTCCTTTACTTTAAATCCCTTTGCAGCCTTTTTTTTTTTTTCCAAACACCTTATAGCATGTATCTTTGAGCCGAAATTTTTTTTTTTTATATATAAGTGTAACTGTGCTTTTACATGTATTTATGTAGTATCTGATGCACCTTTTTTCTTCCCTCCCCTTTTACGCGAGCTATGAAGTCGCTCTAATCCAACGCACATTAAATTCAATTGTGCTCAATCAAACTTTTTCACTTTTAACTTGTAATGTGCGTGCTATTTTCATTGCACGCAAAAATCTGAAAATGCTCGATATCACTTACACGCTACAGTTATCGCACCACTCGTAATCTAGCCCTAAGTCTAATATTAATTAATGCTTTTGTTTCTGGTTTTATGGTTAAAGGAATAGTCTAGTCGAAATTAAACTTTCATGATTCAGATAGAGCATTCAATTTTATAATATCTTTGGTAATTGTTTCAAAATATCCTACACTTTTAAAATACAGAGAATCAACCCTTTGTTTTAAAGGGATAGTCTAGTCAACATTAAACCTTCATGACTCAGATAGAGCATGCAATTTTAAGCAACTTTCTTTTTTACTCCTATTATCAATTTTTCTTTGTTATCTTGCTATCTTTATTTGAAAAAGCAAGAATTTAAGCTTAGGAGCTAGCCCATTTTTGATTTAGCACCTGGGTAGCGCTTGCTGATTGGTGTCTAAATGTAGCCACCAATCAGCAAGCGCTGCCCAGGTGATTACATGACTGTTTGATGGGTAATGTATCCTCTATGCAAGGGAAGCTTTAATGTTAATAAAAACCTTATTCAAGGGGCGGAGCCTACAGCTGTTGGGGAGAGTCATGTTTGTGAGGAGCTCCTGACTCTATCTGGACTTTTAGAGGTTATTTCTCATTTAAAATTGGTTTGATACAGCCGAGTTTGAGGGTGAAGTGTCCTGGAGCACCCCAGAAGTGTTTGTGAGTTCTTATTGCGAAGATAGACTTTCCTATGTTCCTCAGCTAAGCAGTGAGGGGAGCTGACCACATGACAGAGAACCTGTGCTGTGAATCTGCTTTCCTGGGCTACTTGGGCTGCCACACATCCCCCCCCCCCCCCCCAAGATCCACTGGATACTGGGTTATCAGCAGTGAAAAGTGCTGCTTCAGTTAATACTGTTCCTTCATAACAACGTACATTTGTTTTTACTATTGTCAATAACACTCAAAATGGCGCCTGCTTACTACGATCTACTATCTGCTGCATCCTGGATCTTAGAAGACCGCTTAAAGGAATTGGAATTACACCTGCTCCATGCGCTAGAGAATGATAACGCAGACACTACTACCCAACCTGAGTCAGATGTGAAGCAGCCAAGGGACAAACATAATCAGCAACTAGAGTACCCACAGTTGCTAAGTACCCAAACCTCTAGGGTAGCCTTACCGGATCTTCCTGAGAGAGGAGAGGACACCCACCAAGAGTGGAGGTTTATGCATGCTGGTGAGGCCATAGTGGCTGATTTCTATGTTCTAACACAGCCCTGTTCATATGATCAGGCCGAGAGAGAGAGGCCTCCCACCCGAGCAAAGAACCTAGTAGCGGTGAAAGGTAGTGATCCTGACAGCGTTTATGCCTACCATGTGGCTGCTTTGCAACTATCACCTCTGATTAAGATTCGGCCCATAAACTTACCGTTAGTGCCTGGTTCGGCCGGACTGAATCCGAAGCTGTGGGAAGCACGTACAGGGCAGAGTATGAGGCTGTATGGGGACATATTTGGGACATATGCATTTGCCACCTGTGAGATGCAAAATCACTGGATCAATGCACTCCCGATGAGCCTCATGTTATGCTCGAGACGCTCTGGTGTGGGATGAAACTATAAGACATTTGCTACTATTATAGTTGCACTATATGTGCTTGTGGTTGGTTTTTGAATACGCAGTGCCTGGTTAGCAAATATATATGTTTACCCCATTCTTTCTTAAGTTATATAATGTTAGATAGCGGTTTGTTAACAATTTAATCCTGGTTTAATGAAATATATGAGTTATTTCAGTTATGGTGAAAAATGACTTATCTGCAGCTCCTACACTCCCTGGGAATATGGCACAAACAAAGCATAAGTTCTGGCCACTTCATTTTGAGTGTTCCCATTTTAATTCTAGTAGTATCTAGCTTCCATATTAATTATGCCGTAATAATTAAGGAATAGAGAATATGAAGCAATTTTTCTCATTAATATTCATAAGTACTTATATCAGATGACAACTAACAAACAGATAAATAGGAGACAGGGTATACATGTATTTAGGAGAACCTACATGTCCTGTGAGTGTATACATGCATTAACTTGTTTATCTAGTGGCTCTCTTGCTTAGGTATTTGGTGTCGGGGACGTGGACTGGCCCACTGTCCTACACTAAATTATAAAGGAAGTAGCTCATAAAATCAATGTTGTTTTTTGCTTCTGCTTATATTGTTGTAGCACAGTTCTTCTACTTACCTAGGTATAACAAATATCCTCCCTATAGGTGTTTCCTATTGATCGTAGAGGTCCAAAAGTGACTTTCTTAAGTTTTGGGAGGTTAAAACTCAGGGTTATAGAGAATTGTGCACAAAGCTATCTGTCAGACAGTATTGACATAACTGGTAGCTTAGTATGTTATGCGGTTTGTTTTGCAGGAAATGAAAGCTACAACAGTAGGATGCTTGGATTAATCATACATAAGAGACATGTAACTATTTATTATTATTCAATTCAAATGTGTAATTGAGAAAGTTTTTGTCCCAAAAATGCATATATTGATATCCATACTTTTTCAATGTCTGTAGCTTTAAGCGAGATAGTTGTAGCTCTAAAAGTGTCTATGTTGATGTGCACATTCTTTTATTGTCTGTAACTGCATTTTAACCTCAATAAAAACTTTATAATATAAAAAACCTTATTCAAAGTTCAAATACAAGGCCTTTCTTTTTTTCTGGTACCTAATTATATTCCTGTATGTCATACCTAGCCATGTAGAGGTCTTACTCCCTTTATACAGTATACATCACACACACAAACACTGGTACCGTACTACACACAGAACACTGTACAGTGTACAGTACACATCACACACACAAACCTGTACTACACCACACATAGAACACTGTACAGTCTACAGTATACATCACACACACGCCTGTACAATACTACAAACACCACACGGTACAGTGTACAGTATACATCACACACACGCCTGTACAATACTACAAACACCACACGGTACAGTGTACAGTATACATCACACACACCTGTACCACATGACACACAGCACACGGTACAGTGTATAGTATACATTACACACATACACCTGTACCACACTACATACAGCACATGGTATAGTGTATAATATACATCACACACACACACACACCTGTACCTGTACCTGTACCACACTACACACAGCACAAGGTACAGTATACATTACACACACACCTGTACAACACTACACACAACACAAGGTACAGTATACATCACACACACACACCTGTACCACAATACACACAGCACAAGGTACAGTATAAATCACACACACACTCCTGTACCACACAGCACATGGTACAGTGTAAAGTATACATCACACACAAACACACCTGTACCACACTACACATAGCCTATGGTAATAAGATATGAAAGATAGTTCCTAAAGTTTCCTGGTGCTCAACCTTAGATGTTACTTTATAGACTGCACCATTAAAGTAGACCTAATTACCTCTGGTGCATAGATATAGACAACTGTTACATTGAGTAAAAGGTTTTTATTTAAGCAAGTAGTAAATGGAAATAAATAGGGTTATAGAATGCAGGGGGGTCAAAGTAGGGGTTATATTGAGTTTTAGGACTTCTTGGAATTATTAGTAGAGGCATTGTCAAATGCAATTGTAAATATAATTGGTATAAACATGTAGTGCTATGAGTTGGGCAGTACCACTGTTTGCACCACATGACTGTACACTAATAGACCTCTTGTTTCTTTAAATATGAAACAGGTTAGTTGGGGTTTCATCATTTAAGTAGCTGGGATATTGATAAAAGACCCCCGGATTATGCAGGAGTGATTGCTGGGGAAGCTGCAACCAAGCAGATTTAGACTTTTAAGCAGATACTTAAATTAGGTCACAGACATTACATAACACAAAACCAGTTAGGAACACAGTCCGCTTGGCTCACCTATGTGACGGTTCCATTACGTCTTCCACCCTGGCCGCCTGTAGTAATCCAGCCCTGGAAACGCCAGCTGTCAGATGCACCCGCTGCTCGCTCATAGGCTGTGTATCAACAGGTGACATGGAGGGCCTGCATGAGTACTCCCACGAATCTAATCATGGTCTGGCACTTAAAAGCAAATCGAAACCACATGCAGCATGCTTCACCTAGAGTATATTTCAAAAGTAATTTGGTGGCAAAAGTTTTGCCGTACAATCATTTTTATTATCGCTTATTTTCCAACAGATTCTGAAGCGCTATAAACAAAGGCAGAGTACAACAAAACAATTATAGGGATCAAATGGGTAGAGGGCCCTGCCAAGAGTCGCACTGTTGTAGTCAGCTCTTAAGAAGGTGATCTGCAAACAGCTGGACTCTTAGGCTTACATGCTAAGGGGGTTCAGGGGATAGCAATGGAGGTGTGATATACCTTTAAGGTATATTCCTCCCACTCCTCTAATCCTTTATAAGGAGGTTCTTAACTCCAAATCAGTGCCTGATTATTGAAGACACACAGCCTCTACCTGAGGTTGTGTAATCTGAGACTCCAGGTCTTACTTATTTGAAGTGGTAAAAGCGCTATTACTATTGCCATCATTACTTTGACTTTCTACCTAGTTTCAGGATTGCTTTATGAGCTACACTTTGTGGAACTCACCTCTTAACACGGAACCTTCAGGATATTCATTCTGAGAATCATTGCTGAGTAAACTGGAAGGAGACGCTGCCGTGCAGGACCGGAAGTGAGTCACACACTCTCTCACTGAACTGCAGCTCACAGTGCACAAGACCCGCTCTCCTTCAAGGTAAAGCTTAAGCTTCCAAGTCTCTTTGTAAATTTGTTTACGCTAAAGACATATTTCTGGCATCGCTGTATATTCAAGGGCTATTCAGGTATATAACACGCTAGTTTGATACTCCTTATGCTTATAGCGTTGTACATCACCCTGAGCCTAAGCTGTACTTGACATCATTGTGTGAACTATCATTGGTATGTCTGCTTATGTATATATTTTATATGAGTGAGTGTGTGTGAAGATACCACACTATCACAATTGGATTACAATTATCCTGGAATACTCTCTATGGGACTTACCTCCTCATTACTGACATTAAACTTAATTAGAGTGAAGTTCATAAATCATTCTGCCTTACTCACAGTAATTCATTCTGCTGTGCATTAAAACCGCTCACTGTGTCTCAACCTTTAATACAGTTTATTGAAGGGTGTGTTCACAAAAGAGCAACAAAACAAACTTTTCACATAGATTGGTTACTAAGTGTGGGTTCATTACAGGAGGAGAGGAACTGGTATTAGGAAAGGTTAGTGTAGGTTGTATGCATCCCTGAACAGAGTCTTTAGGGAGCACTTGAAGCCTTCAAAACTAGGGGCGAATCTTGTGGGGAGAGGCAGAGAGTTCCATAAGATGGGAGCCAGTCTGGAGAAGTCCTGTAAACAGGAGTGTGATGAGGTAACAAGAGAGGAGGAGAGTAGGAGGTCATGAGCAGAGCGAAGGGGAGAGGGGGGGGGAGAGTAGACAAGGTCTGAGATATAGAGGGAGCAGTGCAGTTGAGAGCTTTATATGTCAGAGTGAGAATTTTGTGTTTAATCCTAGATGCAAGAGGTAGCCAGTGAAGGGATTGGCAGAGAGGTGCAGCAGATGAAGAGTGACGTGTAAGGAAGATGAACCTGGCAGAGGCATTCATTATGGATTGTAAAGGAGCTAGGCGGCAGCTGGGGAGACCAGAGAGGACAGAGTTGCAGCAATCGAGGCGGGAAAGGATGAGAGAGTGGATTCAAATGTTAGTTGTGTCTTGTGTAAGGAAATGTCTAATATTAGAGATGTTTTTAAGGTGGAAGCAGCAGGCTTTAGCCAAGGACTGAACGTGAGGAGTGAAAGAAAGATCTGAGTCAAATGTGACCCCCTAGACATCGGGCATGCGGGGTAGGGGTAATGATGGAGTTGTCGACAGTTATAGAGAGATTGGGGGTGGAGATTTTTGAGAAGAAGGGGGGGAAATAAGGAGCTCAGTTTTGGAGATATTTAGCTTGTGGCAGTGAGAGGACATCCAGAAAGATATGTGAGAAAGACAGTTAGTGACACCGGTTAGCAAGGAAGGAGTTAGGTCTGGTGCAGAGAAGTAGATTTGGGTGTCGTTGGCATACAGATGATATTGGACTTTATTAGGGAACCTAACGATGACGTGTAGATTGAGAAGAGTAAAGGACCGAGGACAGAGCCTTGCGGTACCCCGACAGAAAGTGGTGACGGGGCAGAGGAGGCCCCAGAGAAGGCTACACTAAAAGGTACAGTTTGACAGGTAGGGAGAGAACCATGAGAGGGCTGTGTCACTGATGCCGAAGGATTGGAGGGTTTGGAGTAAAAGAGGGTGGTCAACAGCTTCTTAGGCTATTCCCCTAAGAAGCAACTATGAGAGTTACCTCAATTGGGGACTTATGAGCTGTGCTAACCTTCAAACACATAGTGGGTGGTGCTGGAGCTCGCAGCTCATTGGAAGCATAGCATTCATGTTGCACTATGGAGAGAGGCCAACCTGCTCACGGCCCCTCTACATTTTTATTTTATTTATTTTTTTAATTTAGAAGGATTTTAGTGATTTTTTTCCCTCTCATATAACAGATGAGACAATGCCTCACCTGCCTCACCTGACTGCATATCCCTGAGTGTTGATACACCCATGTTCTACTGCTAAGATCTTGGGACTCTCTGGTCAGATGCCATATGGCTTTATTAAGCGAGAAGGTGTGGGTTTAATCTTGTTTAACAGTAATGTGAGGGACTGGATAGTCAGCATTGTCCTTTAAGGTCTCTACTCCTCCTTAACCGATTAGTTCCCCACTTATAACTAATAATGGACTGATATGCTTTGATATTCCTGCGAGGACTCATTTTCTATCTTCTGAGACTAACTAAAAAAACTACTTTATTAGAGGTGCTTTTGCCTTAAACCTTGTATTAGATGTGAGATATCCCTCTAAATTACTCTGTTACATTTGGTAAGCAATAGGTCCGTGGGTCAGTCTAAAGATATAATATATTCCTATTGTACTTGCCATTATGCATTAGAAATTAAGCACCGGTAACTTGGTGCTGTTTTTACCATTAGTGTTTGGTGAGTATACAGTGTAACAGTGACATCTGATCCTACATTGTGTTATTACTCCAAGAGTTCTGCACAATCTTGGCTTCTTGTGTTGAGTTTATAGGAATATAATAGATTTATCTTTAATTATAGTCCTACAGTTTACTTTGTTCATATGTATCATTGAGAACTACGCTAGGAAAGCTCATGTTTGAGCATTTGTATATATTATATAGCTTTTTATAAGTCTTAGTATTTGTAAGAAAGTGTAACATGGACTATGGTTAGTGTTTAGTGTTTTACTAAAAGGTTTTTCATCAGTACCCAAGCTCCGTTGCATAATATACAGTATGGGCTGCATTTATCATCCACGGGTGGCCAGGGGTGTACATATTCGCCCCCTGTCCGTCCGAGTTTTCCATTCAATATTGTACACGAGCACTCCTTTGCACTCACATGCAACCCCTCTTCCTGCCCATACACAGACAGGAGCTGTCAATATCCCTGGTTGGACGAGACCTTGGAGATTAAAATTCTCCACCTAAGAAGTGGAGAACAAGGTAGGGAAGCATGATGATAACCGCAGCTTGATAAATCGTGAAAGTGGAGAAAAGGGCTTGATAAATCTAGCCCTATATGTTTTATGTTACATTTAGCTCAATTGAATTCTGGTGATAACCTTGCTATAGTTTTGACAGATCTTACGAACAGACTAGCTTATGAAACTTGTGAGTATTAGAATTTATTCAGTGACCAATTTCCTCGATGTAGGGCCAGATTACGAGTGATGTGCTAACAGTTACACGCAAGCGATATCAGGGTTTATTGTGGCTGTTTGTGCCCGTTGAATGTAGAACTCCTTTTACAAGGTGAAAGCAAATGCGATCGCTTGAGCGCAATTGAATTTAACACTGGTTGGGATAGCGCAACCTTAGAGCTCTGGTTAACTTTTTTGCAAAACATAAAAGTGTCAGAAATTACATCAAAATTACATTTAAAGGTACAATTGCACTCATAATAACACCATCTAACAAAAATTATTAAAACAAAATATTGCACAAAAAAGTTATAAGGGCTCAAAGATATAAGCTGTGAGGTGTTAGAAAAAAAGGCAGGCGAAGGGCTTTAACAGAGATACATACATATACATGTCTAAATATGTATATGCAAGGCTCAAAAATTCCACTCGCCAACTCGCATTTGGCGAGTGAAATTTATGCAGTGGCGAGTAAGTTTTAGTTCAGCAGGGAGCAGGGCGGAATTCATGCTGCAGATCTGGCTCACTAATTAAAGTTGTTTCCCAGGCAGTGGCGGCTCTGAAGCAGCCGCCTAATTAGAGAGCCGCCACTGAGTCTGATAGTCTCTCCAGACCATCTCCTACCCCCTGCCATCCTCACATCACCGCCATGTTTGTTGATTGGGGTTGGGGCGGGCCGGATCACCGGGTCACGCCCACTTCACTGTCAGACCAGGTCAGGTCAGGATGCAGCGCTGAGCGCGCTAAATTCAAATTGGGAATTTGTAAGTAGCTAGCTAACGAGTGGAGTCTGGACCGGACCGGTGGTGGCTTCAATGTGGCAGTGAGTGTGACGAGGAGAGGGGTGCCACATCCAGGAGACTCAGCAACAGGTGAGAAGAGCAGTTCCTGGCACTGGGCAGGTAGATTCTTCCCACTGTTAGCCCTGCTGCAGGCTAGCAGTGCACAGGACCCGGTCAGCAAGTCACAGACTGAGAGAGTTAACAAGGTATTGAAACGAATATGTCTTGGGCTGCAGTCTCATTTTATTATTACTGTAATAATAAAATGAGACTGCAGCCCAAGACACATATGTTTCAATACCTTGTTAACTCTGTAGACTAGGGTGACCGGATTGCCCCGCATGTTGCAAGTTTGTCCCAGGTCCTGGGCACCGGAATGGTAACGAACTGATACATGTTTGGGGAGCCTTTAGTATTTATGGTTACCATTCTCCTCCCACAAGATGCGGGGTTATGAGTGCACTGTTAGCCCATTATTAGAAATCAATCATAGAGGACCAAAAGACCAGGAGAACCCACACTTATACACAAAGTAACCAACAAAGTATGCATGTAGTTGCTCTGGTAAGATGTACACAAATGAGGAGTATAGCTTAGAAAAATTATTTGCTCTCAATTGTGATACCAGTCTAAGACTATGCATAATACAAAGCTAAATGGCAGGAATACAAAATAATCTTCCAATTTGATGGGCTAATTTTTCTACACAGTGTTTTGTTTTTCTTTTGCCTGGCTGCTTTTTAAACTTGGGAGGCAAAATGTGGCCAAGCAAATCTAGTAAATAATGACTAAAAATATTCTTCCAGCAAAAATATAAAACCCACAGCAGTGGCATGTTTAACTTGGACCAGGATTATTATAAAAAAGCAAATCTGCAAATGTATTATTCTATGCATGTAATTATTTGTTAAGTTATCAAATAAAATAAAAATAAAGTTACTGCACTGGCTAAACAAATGAAAAGAAGGGTTGAAGTAGTGGGTGTGACGTGGGTATGCAGTGGGCGGGTGAGTGGGCGTGGCCTGGGAATGCAGTGGGCGGGTGATGGGTGGGATCAGAAGAGGCAAGTAGCATTTTTGGCCTGGCTAGTAGCTTAGGACCTGAGTATATGTGTATATATATATATATATATATATATATATATATATATATATATATATATATATATATATATATATATATATATATATATATATATATATACTGTATATATGTTTATATGTGTCAAGTAGGTGAAAACACAAAAAAGCACATTTATGCAATATTCATATTTAATAAAGTGTCTATGTATTTACTGTAAATATTTCACATTCCAATGTTCTTCACATAGGGAAATATGTTCTAAGTATTTTAAAATAAATATTCCTATGGGGAATACATTAACACGGTTGTGATATTCTAACTTGGGTTTTTGCGTGCATTGGGTAAGTGCACAAGCAAAAATGTTTTGCTTTTAACTTGTAATACGAGTGCTATCCAAGGTAGCCCAAAATTCTTATTTCCCGAGGAGTTAGCAACTGAGCGGGAGTGATTAATACTGTTCCACTTGTAATCTGGCCCTTAGTTGGTTATTTTTTCTTCATATGTTTTGCTGTTATTTCAAATTTTATGTGTCTTTTTTAGAGCTTGTGTTTAGAGTGACTTTTCAAATCTTAGCTAATAGTGCTTAAAAAAATACACTGAGTAAAAATGCATTTTAAGGGACAGTATACAACAATTTTCATTTAACTGCATGTAATAAGACACTACTATAAAAAATAATATGAACAGATACTAATCTAAAAATCCAGTATAAAGCCTTTTAAAAACGTACTTGGAAGCTCCCAGTTCAGCACTTTTGAAAAGGCTAGACTGGGACACTCACTGAAATTGTCTGGTAAGCAAAAAGACAGCCTGCCCATTTTTGGTTCAGCACCTGGGTAGCGCTAGCAAGAGAACGAAGAAAAATTGATAATAGGATTAAAGTAGAAAGTAGCTTAAAATTGCACGCTCTATCGGAATCATGAAAGAAAACATTTGGGTTTAGTATCCTTTAAAAGCTAATCAATAAATCTAGAGGTTTGTTTAACAGTCTCAATTTGGAGATTTAGAAATCAAGATCAGGACTTTATAGATGTCCGCTGCTTTTTGTTTGTATTGCACCAACTTTCAAACTTCAATAAAAACGAAAAAAAAAAAAAAAGGCTTGAGCACATTGGAGTAAAATAGCCCAGCAAAGAAAGAGTAAAATAATGTAGTATAATCAACTACCGGTACAAATAAAGGAGACACTTATTTATATAAACAAGATTAATAATAAAGTTAATAAAATCTTATTTATGCTTTTACTGCTGAATTAAGGTACTTGATGAAGGTGAGAGATTATTAATGTGCAGCGCTGTACGTAATGATCTGCATATGAAGTGTTTCACTGATGGGGACAGCTCTTTGGTACATGCATCACCAGGCTGCTTGTTGCATTTCTGCATGGATTTAATGCAGTGTGGTAGCCAGGCCCAGCACTATCCTACACTTCACTCCTCCTGTACAGTCCTCGCATGTAGTGCTTGACAAACAGTACAACACAAATAAAGCAGCAAGCCGCAGGGTAAGGGGCTGAAAGTTGGGCTTCAGGGCAATCAGTTTGAGATCTTGGGCTGGTTATGGTGATAACAGAGAAGTTGCATGGTAACTGTTTGATCTGAGGTCTAATGCGAGGTGACATTGGAGCAGCATGTGCTAGTGTCTGCTGACAGGGCCGGTCCAAGGCAGGATAACAAAATGGGGCCCCCTTTCTCCCCGCCTCCAACCCACCTCATCTCCGCCTCCAACACCCATCTCCGCCTCCAACCTTGCCCCCACAGTTTTTTAAATGAAAAATGCACAAAATTTTATAAAAAAACAAACAAACATACAAATCCACTAATGTGAAGCACTATAACATTGTTTATGTTGCAATATACAATTTGTACTATTTGAACAACTGTTTGTGTATATATTGAAGAATTATGCTGACAATTAGGGACAGTTGAGTTGAACTGGGCCTTATTTTTATGTGTTTTCTTATGATAACAAAAACATAACAGAGACGCTAGGGCCGGCCCTAGGGAGTGCAGGTCCTTAGGCAGAATGACAGCACGGTGGTCTCTACCCCGAACAAAAAATACTTAAATAAATGAGGCAATGCACTGTACCACACAGATATAATACACAAAAAAAGATATACATATATATATATACATACATCCACACTCATACACAGGTGGTATATTATATATACACACAGTCCACACACACACAGACAGCCCACACAGCCCACACAGACAGCCCCCCCCCACACACAGACCCCCCACATACACACACAGCAGCCACACACACACAGCCCCCCGCACACCCACACACACAACACACACACAGCCAACCCCCCCCCCCACAGCCCCCACACACACACACACACACAACCCACACACACAACCCACATACACTTACACAACCCACACACACACAGCCCCCCCACACACACACACACACACACACACACACAACACACACACAGCCCACACACGCACAGCCCACACACACATACACACAACCCACACACACACACTTTTGTTTTCTTACACACACACACATATTCTCTCTCACACAAACACACTTTTACCCTGTCTCACATATACACAATGCATTTTTGTGGTGAACACATTTTAGTCAAGGTCTAATTGTCAAATTGAGTATGATTAGTATATGAAAGTAAATTTAATTTATCATAAGTGGGATGAAATTACCTTATACAAATTTACTTGAAGAAGATATTGCCAAGATGACATCACAGAGCGCATACTTATATTACCCACCTTCTAATTTTTCATATGTGTGTGTATGTGTATATGTATAATCACTCTGACGTTTTAAAATTCATCTAAATGCTTTAGTTTTTCAGTTTAAATAGGAGGTGCTGTTCTTTCATTCAATCTGCTGCTCACCCCATGTATTTAGCACTGCTATGTCTCTATTTACTGGCCAAGGTACAATACTCTCTACAATCTGCTGCTCACCACATGTATTTAGCACTGCTATGTGTAAGTATATGGCCAGGTTATAATACAATATATTTAATAATTATTCTTTAAAATAAAACCCCAATAAAAATGCATATACAAAACAATAAAATTAATGTAAATTCCTAAATTCTTTGTATTAGTTAAAATTTATAGACACATTGAAATATATTTGTAGAAAGCCAGATATGAATCAATATTGTACAGTTTAAACTGTTATAATATTCTTTACACAGCAAACCAAATGTACCTTTAGAATTAGCCTTATTCACAATTGAATTTCATTAAAATACCACAATGAGACACCAAGACATGAGCCACTACTTTAACAGTGCTTAGTTAAATAATAGAACAATACTTTTTAACAGTCAATTACTATTCTAAGTTATCTGAGTTGAAATAAATTATTTAGCAGCAATAAGTACATTCTAAAATATAGATATATATTTACAGAGATAATTTACACACCAGGGAGATTTAATACAATAATGGGCCTGACTAAGAAATATGCAACCCAAAGGATATTGATCTAGCAAATAATTTAATTTCTTATCATACAAGAGTGACTAGTTAAGACTGCACAGGACTATGAATGTAAGCCAAATACAAAATGCTATTTTAAATCTATTAACTGCAGTTTGACTATGGTCTTATCAACTACCTTTGTCTAAAACATTAAAACATAGAACAATCATACATCACCAACTTGAACCAAGAAATGTTTCAATCCTTTCCAAGTATATTTAGTTGAAATAATTTTTATTGTTATTATAAGTATTTTACATCCTGAGATATACAACAACATGAATATAAGAAAAAACAATAACAACTACAATATCTATCGGTACCATCTCACGTGCATGTTTGTTACATCACAAAATCAATCAGTACTATGGAGCGCTCAGCTATTGAGTCCAGGTAATCTCGAAGCACTGAGGACCGATACTCTTGGAGTTGTTGTCTTCCGTGTTCAGGTTTCTAATTGTCTCTTAGCACATATGACCACATAAGTAGTTAGTTATACTTAAAAAAGGAAATATTGAACCAAAGAAAAAAAAGAAGAAAAAAAAAAGAGACAAAAACTAAAAGAACAGAGACAATTAAGAAAAACATTTCTAAACGGTAGAAACCTTGTATGTCTTATCCATCGGTTTTGCCTATCTTTGACACATAACTCAATGCTTGTACTAGAAGGTATAGCTATAAATGCTATCTAAATAAAACAACACAGACTATTATTTTTGTCGAACAGAGCTGGAGAGGGTTACCCTGCAACCACCCCCTAACCTCGAGTCTCACCCCTTTTATCCTAACTTCCAAATACGTCCAGTCCTCCCATCCTATTCTCCCCTCCTCCTCTCTCTCATAATCCAGTAAAACCAGATTTTCTGGAAATTTTCTCTTGTCCCTAGAATCAGAGAAGCTTGCTCTGACATGGAATATGTAGCTTTAATTTTGTCCAATATCTCAGTCCAAGCCGGGACCCCTACCTTCCAGTGCTTAGCCACACATATCCTAGTAGCTGTGCATAGTGTTTTTATAAAGGTATTAATAGCTGAGTTATATGTTGGGATATATTCGTTCAATAGGGCTTGTGCCATGGAAAGGTTTATGTCTTCTGATAATGTAGTACTCAATAAGGACGAGAGTTCCGACCATATCAGTCGGACCCTGGGACAATCCCACCACATGTGGATATATGTGCCTACTTCCTGACACCCTCTGTAGCAGTGGTTGGTAGAGCCTCGTGAGTAATGAAAGGTCTGAGTTGGGGTCAAGTACCACCTGAAAGTGGATTTGATACAATTCTCCTTAAAGTCGGCACTAATCATGCCTCTACCTGAGTCTCGAGTAATGGCTATCCAGTCTTCCATCGTTAATTCGGTACCTAAATCTTTCACCCATCTGTCAACTAAAGGGGGTTTTGAATTATATCTCGCTTTTTGTATAGCTATATACAAGCAGGAAATCATTTTTTTTATCTCTTTTCTTATTAATTGTAAAGTGTTCCAGTGGAGTTAATCCTCTTGTGAAGGGGAAGTGCAGGTATTTATGTATTGCGGATGAGATTTGCAAGTATATGAACCAATGAATTCTATGGGGGTCTAGTCTGTCTTGTGCTTCCAAGTATATTTAGATCACCTCATTTCAAGAAAAGTTATTGCATAGATCAAGAGTTAGTCTCAGCTTTTTGTTTAAAGATGATTGTGTCTCAAGTATGGCAGCCAGTTATCAATCAGACCAGTGTAAACAGACCAAAGCCTCAAGACTGTCCTCTCTTGCATTCAGCTTTTCTGTATATAATCATTAGTGATCCGTTTTTTTTTTTTGTAACGCCACGGATGCTTGTCCCTCTCATTGGTCATTTGGGAAAGGTCTCCCTGATTGGCTCTGTATGGATTCTAATAGTCAATATATTTAGCTGTCATACCATTCCAATCCACTAGACGGCAGCAGACAACCAGCAAATACAGTCTCACCATCAATCACTGCTAATCCAAATATCTCCCTATATAATGATTATTTAACATACTATAACTTATTGCATTAATCACTTACAATATTAATTATAGATGGGTAATATCATGTCATGTTTCTGATTACTCCAATACCAAAACACATGTTTTTAACATCAATATTACTACAATCCCAAAATCCATTCAAAATTGCACCTGGTCATTTCCCCACATTTATTTTAAAAGCACAGCAATATTTCATATTCAATACACTTCTTTATGGGACAACCACGTGTGTATTTGTTAACATGCCTGAAAAATTAAAAGAATAGGTTATTTATATTTTTCATTTAGCAGACATTCAGATTTAATATTATACGAACAGACAATTTCATATCAATTAATGTTCTTCCTGTCATTTTCCATTAGCTTCCTGAAACACAGAAAAACTGTATTTATTTTTGAAATATCTTAAACATTCTATATATACTAATGCAGTCATTCATTTAATTCATTACAATCCGAATTGCCTTATAGACATGTAATACAGTTAAAGGCATATATTAAATATTCTGCTGTCAAAAGTACACAGTTTAAGGTATTTTGACATCTTAAATCATGGCTTTTATGTTTTCAAGGGACACATGGTTGGGCAGGATGTGTATGGAGCTCAACAGGGGATCATTTAAACATAGGTGACACTTTAGTCATTTCTTCAGCTAACACTCTTCTCTACGAATCTCATTAAGTATAAAAATAAATCCAGCCATTTCTCAGACATTGTGTCTGTATATCACTGCATGGGGTCATACATCTGATAATCTTTGTTCTCAGATGTCCTGTTAATCAAGGAAGAGAATCTCACCCAGCCAAAACCATTTGGCAGAAAGGATTGCAATGTACAGTAAATAGAAATGATGCAATTAGTCTCATATATAATTAATCCTGTGGTCCCGAAAACCATATATACTGTGTGTATATATATATAGTATATATATATATATATATATATATATATATATATAGTCTCTTTAGGTTTAGCACTCTCAATTCAGTCCGGGGTGCTCAACAAAACACAAATATTCCAAAATAAAGAAGGCACTCTCCGTTTTTCTTCACAAATTTTTACTGTGTATTCAAGTGACGTTTTCGGGGTTTCACCCCCGTCCTGTAAGTCTGAGGACGGGGGTGAAACCCCGAAACGTCACTTGAATACACAGTAAAAATTTGTGAAGAAAAACGGAGAGTGCCTTCTTTATTTTGGAATATATATATATAATATATATATATATATATATATATATTATTTAATAATACTCAGATACCCTGACATATGTCACTATCTGCTGGCCAAGGTACAATACTCTCTACAATCTGCTGCTCACCTGCTGTGTTCAGGTGGAGAATGATACTCCAAATGATTGTTAACTTTTGTTGGTGAAACTATTCACCTATCGTCGATTAGCCGCAAACATTGGACTGTGGAAAATATCTACAATAGGAATCCAGTACTGTAATCTGACTTCAACTCTAACGATCTGAATTCCAGTGTAACGGCTTTTATATTATGGGCATGTTTTCCTTGCATATCTTGTAAGTGTGCATTTTTATGGTCAGGGATCTGACTGAATAAAGATAGATACAGTGAATCGCGGATGGACTTGTTTCTTCTTCTTTTGCACAATACTCTCTACAATCTGCTGCTCACCATATGTATTTAGCACTGTTATGTCACTATCTGCTGCACAAGGTAAAATACTCTCTCTAGTGTGATACTCACTGCATGTTTTTAGCATGGCTGTGTCACTATCTGCTGCACAAGGTACAATACTCTCTACAATCTGCTGCTCACCACATGTATTTAGCACTGCGGTGTCACTATCTGCTGCAGAAGGTACAATACTCTCTACAATCTGCTGCTCACCACATGTATTTAGCACTGCTTTGTCACTATCTGCTGCAGAAGGTACAATACTCTACAATCTGCTGCTCACCAGATATAATTAGCACTGCTTTGTCACTGCCTGCTGCACCAGGTACAATACTCTCTCCAGTGTGATGATCCCCACATGTATTTAGCACTGCTATGCCACTATCTGCAGCACAAGGTACAATACTCTATCCAGTGTGATGCTCACCATATGTATTTAGCACTGCTATGTCACTATCTGCTGCACAAGGTACAATACTCTCTCCAGTGTGATGCTCACCACTTGTATTTAGCACTGCTATGTAACTACTTGCTGCAAAAGGTACAACAATCTCCCCAGTGTGATACTCACCACATGTATTTAGCACTGCTATGTCACTATCTGCTGCACAAGGTACAATACTCTCTCCAGTGTGATGCTCACCACATGTATTTAGCACTGCTATGTCGCTATTTACTGCACAAGGTACAATACTCTCTCCAGTGTGATGCTCACCACATGTATTTAGCACTGCTATGTCACTATCTGCTGCACAATGTACAATACTCTCTCCAGTGTGCTGCTCACCACATGTATTTAGCACTGCTTTGTCACTATTAACTGCACAAGGCACAATACTTTCTCCAGTGTGATGCTTACCACATGTATTTAGCACTGCTATGTCACTATCTGCTGCACAAGGTACAGTACTCTCTCCAGTGTGATGCTTACCACTTGTATTTAGCACTGATATGTCACTATCTGCTGCACAAGGTACAATACTCTCTCCAGTGTGATGCTCACCACATGTATTTAGCACTGCTATGTCACTATCTGCTGCACAATGTACAATACTCTCTCCAGTGGGATGCTCACCACATGTATTTAGCACTGCTATGCCACTATTTACTGCACAAGGTACAATACTCTCTCCAGTGTGATGCTCACCACATTTATTTAGCACTGCTATGTCACTATCTACTGCACAAGGTACAATACTCTCTCCAGTGTGATGCTCACCACATGCTTTAGCACTGCTATGTCACTATCTGCTGCACAAGGTACAATACTCTCTACAACCTGCTGCTCACAACATGTATTTAGCACTGCTATGTCACTATCTACTGCACATTTTACAATACTCTCTCCTGTGTGATGCTCACCATATTTATTTAGCACTGCTATGTCACTATCTACTGCACATTTTACAATACTCTCTCCAATGTAATGCTCACCACATTTATTTAGCACTGCTGTGTCACTGGAAAGCAAATCCTGCATACAGCTGCACTAGATGTGTTTTCACCTTCTCCCATGTACAGTTTACCACAGCTTTACCTTCCATAGTGCAGCCCAGCACATAATTCAGGCATGCTTTGCGCACCTCTTCTGTCTGAATTTAGTGCCTCTTTGAGTAGAAGGGACGGGTCTACAGTATAATCCTGCACTAATGTGCAGGAGCAGGAAGTGTATGGATGCCTGTGAGTCTGTACTGTAACTTTGTCACTTTGTAGACACCATCTGACCTGCATCGCATTATTGGCTGGATGGCTGCTACTCTCTCTGTGACCCTTTGTGGTTCCCTCACCAGACCTTGGATCCCGGTGCAGTGGCACCTGAGGAGTGTTGCACCTGCAATAGCTCCGCCCCTGGCCCTGACTACTCCCCTCGGTCGGTCCCACACTGCCACTCTCTCTCTCTCTGATGGCTGCGCCTGCTCACAATACCTCCTCCTGCCACCGACCGGAACCGTCCTACTCCTCTCACTTATTGCGCAAAAAAATAAAATTAAAAAAATGGCGCCAAAAAAATATTATTATTATATTATTCATATTTTGAAAAAAAAGTAATATATTTTTTTTGTTTACAATGGCTCGGCAGGGCCAGTGTGTGTGTGTGTGTGGGTGTATTATGTCAGAAATCTTTTGCAAACATATTTACATGTCCCTAAATTCCTTTTTTTTTTTTTGTTCTAAACAATGTTGTCTTTCATATCTTTGTGTTTATTTATACCACTATATGTATATAGTATAAATATATTATTATTCTGAGCACGAATAATTGCAGATATAGCATGTAATCAGGGTATCATATGTATTTATTTGCAATCAATGGATATTTTTAGAGCTGGGCCAGTTTTCTCTCTGTACCTGTGTAACCCCTCCTGATTGCAATCTAGTTTTAAAAACCACCTCTTCACAGGAGTTATAAAATGGGCTGGCATATAAGATGACATTTCTTACTGAAAAAGAAATTCAAGAGAAGGAAGAAATACCCTGAAAATAGCATGACAGTAAAGAGGTGATTTTAATTTCTGCTGTATCTGAATCATGACAGTTTAATGTTAAGTGGGCTATCCCTTTGAGCTCTCAGTTTAAGATTATATTAAATTAAACATCAATTTGAATTTTAAAATCCTTGTCTAAAATATTACACTGTGTGTCCTAATGTCAGCATCAATGTTTATCTTTAATTCTAATTTCACATCTACATACTTTCAAAGTATAATACACAATGTAAACAAATGGCACTTACAAGTTCTGATGAGTGCTCAATGACACAAGTATCGAGCAATTTGATTTGTTAGTGATAGTTTAAAATGTATATTTGAATCAGATTGGCTGATGTCAAAAATCTTGTGATTATGCATATTCCAATCAAAAGTGGTTGAAAAATTCACTAGTGTGTGGGTTGTTTAGGAGTTTGCGTCATAATTGGTGCGAAAAGTGTTGCGTCAAAATTGGTGCGAAGTGGAGAGTGGGACTTGTATTACATGGCTTAAACATGGTGCACATAGATTTTTACCAAAAAATAAAAAGGGAGTTAGCTATATTATGTTGTGTATTTATTTCATTTTTATCTCTATATCTATAAGTGTGACAAGTTTGGGGCAAAACTTTTCAACAAATTTGTAGAAATAATATTGTCCCCTTGCTTTGTAATCAGAGACAAATTTGTAGCATAATCCATAAGTAGTAATGTATTTTTCATTTTTATCCCTATATCTACTAGTGCACCAAATGTGGAGCAATAATATTGTTTGATTTAGAAAGAGTATACAATTTTAATAGAGTTTCTAATTTACTTTTATTATGTGATATACTTCATTCTCTTGCAGAACATAACCTTTCTGTGTTTTCAGACTCCCATTGAGTTCTATGCATCCGCAAACTCAAGGGTGGTGGATTGAAAACTAGGTACGCTGCATCATAGTAGACGCTAAATGTTTGATAAATTGGGAAAAGTGTCAAAGAGTCAAATGTGAATTAGAAACATCTGTAATGACACAAGCATCGATCTGCGTCGGATTGAGATCGCGGGATCGTATTTTACGTCACAAATTTCAACATTTGCCGATCTTGACGCTTTGATAAGGCGGATCAATCTTGTGACAAATACGACGTGAAATTCAAGCATATTATCAGTTGACGCTTTGATAAATTGACCCCATACAGTCAAGTCCCTCAGAAAGGATAGATCAGGAATTCTATTTGGGGTGGATTTACTCCAGATTTTCTAATTCTGTTGAGGCTTCAGGAACCACTCAGGAGTCTAAGCTTTGAGAGCCAAATGAATATATGAGCTCTATAAAAAAAATTCTCAGGCCCTCAGAGGGGCCATCAGAGTAGCAGATAATGTCTAGATATATGGCTTGCAATACTTATGAAGAAGCCATAATTCTCTTATTTTGGTGATTTTCCTGTTGAGAAAAATAATGTCAGCAATATTTTTTTATTTTTTTTTTAAATATCTTTTTATTGAGGTTTCAAAAAACATACAGAAATCAATATAACTCAACATTCCAACAGTAAGAGGTGTTTATAACAACACAAAGAGCAGTAACTCCAATGACATACAGTAATAGCTTCAGATTAGTGAATGTGCAATGCAAAGTTGAGTCAAGATAAGAAAAACCTCAGTTTTTATCATAAGTTATGTTATGGTAACTAGAACTCAGATATATTACTAGTTAAGGGCTAAGATAATACTTGTGAGAAGAATAGTAGAAGTCCAAAATGTAATTTTAGTGTCAAGTAAATAATATAAAGTTCCATATAAAATGCAAACATTTAAATGATGAGCCTAGTTAGTAAGCTGGGCAATAGGAAAGGGGGTGCAGCGGGCAAGAGCCGCTCAAAAAGGGGAGTGGGGGGAATTCCAGTAATATAAACCGAACCTCTTAGAGAACAATATGAAGAATAGGAGTGGCATCTGGGAATTGTTAACGGAGAGGGATATGTAAGTAGGGGATGCTATGCGTAGGTAGAGGGGTCAAGGAGGAAGTGAGAATGACTATTTGGGAGGCAGGAGCTAGATCCAAGTGGGATAAGATGCCTGGTGAGCTCTATGGGCAATGCTAAGTTATGGAGAGTGAGATAAGGGGGGGATACCTTAGTATAAATTACAGAGTGGTGTGGGTAGTTCCTTAATGTTTGGGGGCGGGAGTGAAATTTACCAGACCTGAGATACCAGTCTGAATCTATAGACCATACAGTGTCTTATGGGGTAGGGAAGAGAGAGGTATATTAAACGCTAAGGATGTAAGGAAACTGCATTAGTAAGAATGTTCAGACCTAGTGTAAGGTAATATCATCTCAATCTTTATAAATAGGCATAGGGAAGGGCAACTAGGAGAATCCCATAGGAATATAAGGCCTAAAGTTGTATACAGTATTGTATTCATAAACTAGAAAAGAGGTCATTCAATGGTCACTGAAGAGCAGATAGCTTAGAATAACTAATTAATAATCTAGGTCTATTCAAATAAGAGTTAACCTCTCAAAGTTCCTAAAATAAAGTAAAACACTAGATATGTACTAATTTCCTAATATAAACAAGAAATACAGCATTCCATAATAATCAATAAACGATGGTGTGCAACCCAGGTTTTATGTACAGTTCATAGTATTACGCTTATCAGAACAAACATGGAGAGCAGGAAATAATTGCCTAACACAAACAGAGAAGACAGTGCTCAGCAACAAACTAATCTCAAGGTTCATACAATCTATTTATGCTAGCGTACTTGGATTTATGCTCTGTAATATCTGGTCATTTGCCCATCCTAATTAGTGCGCACATTGTTGGTGTACTAATAGAAGCTTAGCCGGTCTGGATATGGAAGAAGCATAGTTAGATGCAGATTACCTAACAAAAAAGTGCACCGCTAAAAGGGACCTTAGGTTTAATAAACATTACTCATTAAGGGGGTGGAAATCTACCAGGTACCGCTAAACAAAGAAAGCAGCTCAAAATAACATATTTAATCAAGAAGAGAAAAAAAAATGTCAACATTGCCTGTGAAACAGTTATAAACGGAATAACACATAGAACAAAAGATTGAGGACAGATCAAACCCTGGGCTGAGAGTGAGAGTCCGTGTCATCATAAATGACTACGTTGTTTCACCCGATTCCAATCACTTTGTGAGGCCAGGAACGTGGGCAGCTAGTGCAGATATACTCAGTCTCAATATGTAAAAGTTTTCTCAACATAAGCCCTTCAGTTAACGGAAAGTCCACTTGGAGCTTTAAGGATCCACTCGTCAGGAAGTCTATAGGAAGACAAGGCCAGTCTATGATATTATGCTTCAAACAGGAGCCTAAACATGACCCCCTTTCGACCGGCCGCATCTCCAGCGGGTCTAGCTTCGGCTCAATAACGCCGTGTGAGATATTGTAGTGTAGGCCTGTGGGAAGCGTGATTTCCGATGATGTATTGCCCCTTGTCTCTTCAGAGTCATCAGATGGACCCGCAGCTACGTCTGGGAAACATTGGCGATCTCCTTTGTAGGCTACCGCTATCTCTGCTTGCATTGCAGATAAGCTGTACTCTGAGCTGCAGTGTACGTCTTCGACCTCGACGTCTCTCCCGAATCTCAAGACTGCTTTGAGGGAGGTATGATGTTTGTCCATCTTGCGTGAGAGGGATTGTAGAATGGCTGTTATTGCAGCCTCCATCGCAGGGTAGGATAATCTCACCAACTTCCCAGGATCAGTAGGAAATGTTGCTCGCCCCTCTACTAGTTGTAGTCTTCTCCGTGCTTAACTGTAATCGTGTATCTCAGCTAAATTATGAGGCCGGGGGGGGACAGAGATGGTAAAGTGGTAACGGAGGCCACAGCCAATGATTGTAGTCGTTTAGAAGCCACTTAGGTGTGAGAAACTCAGGCAAAATTGCTTCATTGAAGATCTATCCTCTTCTCCGGTGTGTACATAGCAAAAATATTAAAGATATGGTTATGAAAGTTGAAGATAAATATCTAATTATTCAGAGTTGTACCGGAGCTGCTAAGAAGCACGTCTGAGCATGGCTGTGGCTTGGACACGCCCCCTCGTCAGCAATATTTTATGTGTCTAAGACCAAAACCTTTATGTGTTTAGCCATGAGATTGTCTTTTTTAAAAAAAAAAAAAGATTTGTTCTCACACCTATAGCAGCAATTTCTTTCAAAAGTTTGATGATTGAGTCTATAAACTTCCTGTTCGATCTCTAATGCAACCCCTGCACACACAAGTGCCCCTCTAGCACCTACAGGATGTGCCACTCTAGATAGTCCCCCAGGGGAAAAAAAAGACCATTCATTTTTAAAGGTTCTGAAAATCCCTGATCGATTAAAGTTTAAAACAAGGTTGTGACTGGTTGAAATTTCATACCGAGTTTATCACAAACATCTATTGCAGGACTTTGTCATAATCACCATGTGCAAAATGAAAACAAAAAAGGAATTCAAATCAAATTAAAAAGACATTAGCACTAAAAATTTGGATTTAATAAGATACATAAACAACTTAATCCCTGAGATGGCTACTGTGCTCAATGCAACCAAGGGGCCAAAGTACATTCGCCCACCCTGAACCTGTCTACACTGCAAGGGACTTTTGTCCCACCACTGTCGTATTGTAAAGGTAAAAGGAGTGTACTATTACCTGTTACAGAACATGCAGCTTGATTTTAGTTGAATCCTTTGTGTGCACATATACTGTAACTTAGAGCTTATTCACACGTACTTATCAGCTATAGATGCAGTAATAGTACATAATCATATCTCTGTCTACAGTCTAATAGCTGCATAATGAACCAGCCAAAAAAATAAAATAAAATCAAAAACAGATTCAATTGTTTAACATAATTATCAGCAATAACAATTCCAACCCCTATATTCTGTGAAGCTACATTCCACCCAATATTATCTATAACCAAAACCAGACAATAAATTACAATCATGATGCTCTCTATTGTGACCAACAATAAAATCTGAGATTTCTTTTTATCAACTGTGAGACCTGCAACACAACATACGGTTAATTTTCATCCACACAAAAGCAGGCACCATCAAGGGACAAAATTCATCAAGTGGACGAAAAAACAAAAAATGGGCTCAACCACTGTATCAGACTTGGCACCACTATGCTGCCCTGACAGTGAGTCTTCTCATTAATTAGTCTTTTAAAACTATACACCCGTTACTTACACATCCAAAAATCCCATTCAGATCTCTATGTAATTAGGTAAATAACACAGGGGAGCTGGGTACAGCGACATCAAACGCTGAGAAAGATCCAGCAGCACAAACAACTTTGGCACCTGTTAGATTATTGCAAATGCACACCCAGTGTTGGGTTAAAGCATTAGTTTAAGGCTATGGCGGTTCTATGGGGGTGAGGATATGTACCCCAATTAGCCCCCCAAATATTAATTTGTAAATACACCACTGGTTCAGGGGAATATTTTGGATTAGGCCAACTAGGCATGTGCCTAGGGCAGCAAGATTTTCAAAAGGGATGCAAAGTTTGAGGTGTGGATCTATGACATCATGGTTTCCCACTTCCATGCTCTCCACATGTTTTATTTATTTAATTACAAATCAAAGATCTCCGGTTGTCTAATGGAAGAGCATAACTTATCCATGTTGTGAAAAATAAATGACAAATACAAGCTAAATTTGTTGGAAGAGAGGGCTCAAAGGGCATCACATTTTCCAATTCCTAAGACAGCACAAAAACTAAATATACTATGGGGGAGTTAATGATATGCACAATTGAAGATTACTTCCAGGGATATGTGCTGAATACAAATGTGTGTGTTATAATAATAGCACCACTTCTGTACATATACAGTGTTGGACCTAAAGGGACTATAAGCATGCAATTGTAAACAGTGTACTAATTTATTTCTATTATCACATTTTATTCATTCGCTTGTATCTTTTGTTGAAAAGTAAGGATGTAAGGTCAGGAGCATGCACAGATCTGGAGTACTATATAGCAGCAGTTTTGCAAGAATTTTATTTATTTGAAAGAGCACTAGATGGCAGTGTAAGAAATTACACTTAAAGGGACAGTCAAGACTAAAAAAACTTTCATGATTCAAATAGGGCATGTCATTCCACTTTCTAATTTACTTTTATCACCAATTTTGCTTTGTTCTCTTGGTATTCTTAGTTGAAAGCTAAACCTAGGAGGTTCATATGCTGATTTATTAGACCTTAAAGGCCGTCTCTAATCTGAATGCATTTTGACAGTTTTCACCACTAGAGGGCATTAGTTCATGTGTTTCATATAGATAACATTAAGCTCATGCACGTGAAATTACAGTGGAGTCAGCTCTGATTGGCTAAAATGCTAGTCTGTCAAAAGAACTGAAATAAAGGGGCAGTCTGCTGAGGCTTAGATACAAGGTAATTACAGAGGTAAAACGTGTATTATTATAACTATGTTGGTTATGCAAAACTGGGGAATTGGTAATTAAGGGATTATCTATCTTTTAAAACAACAAAAATTCTGGTGTTGACTGTCCCTTTAAACAAAGAAGGATACTATTGTTAAAACCTATTCACAACACAATATTAATATATATCAATAATGAGCCTTGTGCAAACGGATTTATATACATCTCTTATATATCTGTCAACCCTTCAAGAATAGATAACAGTACTTTCCTTCATAATAATCAATTACGCATTTATAGAAGAAAAATAAATAACAAGATTACCTTATTATTGCTTACAAGGTTAACACACAGAGAAAACAAATTAACAATAGAAATAGTAACATAGAATTATATTACCCCGTTTTGTTCATCTGTGGGAGGCCTAAATGGTCATGGAGCGTAACCTGATATTTTCCCTTTTAGATAGGCACTCTGAATACCCTATTCTCATACTGATTTTATACCCTTTAAAACTGCTGACAAAAAATATTGGCAACGTTCCAAACAAGGTATTGTAAGTTATTGTGAGCTTCTGTTACTTAGACCTTCCCAAATATCTATATCTATTATATGCTTGTTTAGTGACTAGGTCAGCATTACATCATGTTAAAATAGTCAGAAGGACACACTAACCCTTCTGTAACTACAGTGATACATTTTTATACATATTAAAATCTTACAGTCCACCCCTTTGCTAAGCCTCATAGTGTAACGGAAAGGTTTGGCACATTACTTTATAAACTATTCTCTTAATACAAAAAAAAATAACATAAACCAAACAAATATACATTGAACAAAAATTAACATCTTAAAAGTAAAATGTACAATCAGATGTTGTAAAGTTCTTTTGTTCCCAAAATAATGGCATTGTCCTTGACTTTCATATTTTGCAAAAAACAAACGTAAAAATAGATGTTTCTTTGCCATATTTAGCCCATTCTGTTTAACATTGTGACATTAGACTGGATCCTTTGTCTAATGCCATGTTAATACGTGCAGGATCATCATTTTTATTTCAATGTTGTTGATTATCCTCATCTTCCGAAACATAGTTCAGTTACATACATTAATTTTGATACGACAATCAGGATTTCCATCTTTAAGTTGTCTTTTAGTCAAATCCAAAGTACCCATGCTGTCCTCTGATAATGCAATAGAATTTTGTCCAGCAAAATGCTCCATAATCACTCATAACAACAATAGGACATGGATTTTCCCAACTTGAAGATAGGTTGTTATCTTTATGATATTTCTTTTTTTTAACTTCTTTCTAGGAAAAATCAAATGCAGTATCTGTTAATTCACATATTTTTAAAATTGTTTAATATAATACCATTTAAAAAGTCTTTTGTTTTCTTATTCGTTATTTCAAACTAATAAAACAGCTGAATTAGCTTCCATAATACAAAAAAAAGGTACAAACCATTTTAGGAACAAATTAGTAACTTTTATAAACATAAAATCTTTTTATCATTGCTAAAACTATTACATTATATTCAAAAGGTCTAACCTTTTTGTTAAAATATGTTTTTATTTGAGCTTTACTCCTTTCGATATTTTGACCAACATATTTACATTGTCAATATGCTGCAATAATTGTTTTACCCAAGTTTCTACTATTGCCCCTTGTAAATTTGATGTATCAATTGGAAGTGAAGTCCTTCCAGGTGTTTTCATCATTCTACTAGATATTGCTTGATATGGCGTGACACCTGTAGTAGAATCTGGGTTTGATCTTATTGTCATTAAATATAAAGGTAATGTTTTTGTCCATGTTGAAGTTTTACACTACAAATTTTTAGCGTTCTGTTACCCCTTTCTCATGCTCCGGATGATTGCGATCTATAAGCAATATGTCATTTATGCTTAATTCCCAATAACTATTCAATTGCTTGAAATATTTCCCACTAAATGTTGGCCCATTGTCACTTCCTACTACACATGGCATTCCTCATCTAGAGAAAAGCACACATAAAAGAATTTGCAGCTGTAAGAATTATTAGATTTTTTTTTTTTTTGGTAAAACCTCAATCCATTTTGTAAACACATCTATTACCACTAAACAATATATGTATCCTTCTGGTATTCTAAGTAAAACAAACAAAACAATAAAATCTATTTCTTTCATGTAAGTGGCAAGAGTCCATGAGCTAGTGACGTATGGGATATACATTCCTACCAGGAGGGGGCAATGTTTCCCAAACCTCAAAATGCCTATAAATACACCTCCCACCTCACTCATACCTTAGTTTTACAAACTTTGCCTCCTTGTGGAGGTGGTGAAGCAAGTTGTGCTTGATTTGCTTCTGTGACAGGCGCTTCTAAACATTTTGAAGCCCAGTTCCTCTCAAAGTACAGTGTTTGTCTGAGGGATTTGAAGGAAATATTGCCTAACAATGTCATGTTTTCACCTATGGGAAATCTATTATAAGGCTCTGTAAATCGGTCTCAGGGATTCATCTGCCACCTCCCTTTACAGATCGACATTATACTCCTCTACCATTACCTCTGCTGATATGTTTCAGTACTGGTTTGGCTGTCTGCTATATGTGGATGGGTGACTTCAGGTAAGTATATATAATTTTTTAAGACACTCTCAGCTATGTTTGGCACTTTATTTTTTAAAGTTTTAAATGCCTATTGTATATATTTGCCATGAGTCAGGTCTGTGTATTTCCCTTTTGCAGTCTAACAGTTTCAGCATGGAAATTATGTTTATGGGAGTTTTTTAGACTTACCTAGGGTTCCTAGTTAGTTGTAACTTGGAGTCTGTTTCTTTCAAAATTTCTGTGGACTTAGGCTTGCGATGACGCAGAATGTTACTTTTTATTGCAACATTTCTGGCACAAAAATTTGCTGGAGCAAAGTCGCGCCTGTCGCATCATTTCTTGCAACTTTCTTGTTGCAAGATTTTTTGGCACGATGTCGCGCCTGTTATGACGCGAGTCGTGTCATTTCACTTGTTAAAGCTTTGGCGCCAAAAAGTTTTTTTCTGCATTTGCGCCATTCTTGGCACCAAAATTTGTTATATTAAGTCTCTCCCTCTTTTTTTACTCTCTGCTCTCATTTGTTTCTTAGAGGGCTAAGTTGCTTGCTTTTGATTATTCAAAAGATAGAATTGGAGCGCCACTTAAAATACTATTAATGATAAAAATAGATAAATAAAAAGAAAATGATAAGAAACTGTGTAATATTACAGCCCTATCATATGGTATAACATATAAGGAGGGCAAGGATCAATCATAAATATAGTTCACAATAATACTATAAAAGATAATAAAAATAATATGGAACAATCTTGCCCTATATTTTCCTTAAAAATAGGTAGGAGTAAATAGGAAAAAGTTCATATATAGACAAATGGATGCCAATAATGTCTCTATAAGGTGTACCGCTGCTCCTTCTTATCCACTGGTGTGAATATCATGGGTCAAAGAATGTGATAAAGTTTCTGAAAAGACAGAAAGAAATGGAGCGCAACACCGTGCATCAGAAAAATGCACAAACGATCTAAGTGTAGTAAATACAGTGACACTTTAATACATCAAAAGCAAAAATAAATACACACTCACACAGTATAACCTCAAACGTATGAGGTATGTTCCAGCATATGTAAAATTGGAGATTTGTACATCCACCAGACTGATGATAACCTCTCCACAGCAGCGGATATCCCCTAGGGCAGCATGTAAATAAATCAGTCAGAGCGTCTCTGTTGAGCCAAAAAACAGTGGAATTATGAGGTTAGTCTATTAGTTCAGGGGATAAAAAAGTCTCCACAAACACACAATAGAGAGAGTTATTTGTGGCAGGGCAGCAATACTCTGTTAGTGTAGCCGGCTTCAGTGCCCATCTGTTGTTAGGAGTGGACGAGAGGACGCTGGTTATCTGTCATGAGCTGTCACACTGAAGCCGGCTACACTAACAGAGTACCGCTGCCCTGCTACAAATAACTCTCTCTATTGTGTGTTTGAGGAGACTTTTTTATCCCCTAAACTAATAGACTAACCTCATAATTCCACTGTTTTTGGGCTCAGAGACGCTCTGACTGATTTATTTACATACTGCCCTAGTGGATATCCGCTGCTGTGGAGGGGTTACCATCAGTCTGGTGGATGTACGAATCTCCAATTTTACATATGCTGGAACACACCTCATACGTTTGAGGTTATACTGTGCAAGTGTGTATTTTTTTTTTTTTTTTGCTTTTGATGTATTAAAGGGACAGTCAAGTAAAAAAAAAAACTTAAATTTTTCAAATATGGCATCTAATTTTAAACAACGTTCCAATTTACTTTTATCAACAATTTTGCTTTGTTCTCTTGGTATTCTAGTTGAAAGCAAACCTAGGAAGGTGCATATGATAATTTCTAAGCCCTTGAAGACTGCCTCTATTTTATTTACTTTTCACAGCAGGGGTGAGCAAGCTCATGTAGGCCATATAGATAGCATTGTGATCACGTTCGTGGCTAGTGGCAGACACTGCACTAATTGGCTAAAATGCAAGTCAATAGATAATAACTAAAAGTCATGTGATTAGGGGCGGTCAGAAGATGCTTAGATACAGGTTAGTCACAGAAATAAAGTGTATTAATATAACAGTGTTGGTTTTGCAAAACTGGGGAATGGGTAATAAAGGGATTATCTATCTTTTTAAACAACAACAATTCTGGTGTTGACTGTCCCTTTAAAGTGTGACTGTATTTACTACACTTTTGTACACTTGTACACTTTTTCGTTTGTGAATTTTTCTGGTACACAGTGTTGCGCTCCATTTCTTTCTGTCTATTCATAAACTTCATCACATGCTTTTGATTATTACCTCATTTTTATCATAAGCATGTTTTCCCATTACTGAAACTGCTACTTTGAGGAAATTGGATATTTTGTTTAAATCTTATTTTTTCTTTTTTTGTTACATTTTGCCAGATGTGTCAGACTGATCCTGCCTCTGATGTTACTATAGGAACTAAGCTGCCTGAACACAATTCTACCAAAGCTAAGTGTGCATGTTGTAAATTAGCTGATCTTACTTCTTCAGCTCAAATATGTGGCACTTGTTACGAAAAATTATTACATGCTGATAATGTTTCTATAAATACAAATACTTCTACTGTTAAACCTTCACAGTCTAATGTACATTATATACCTGTAGATATAAAAGATTATATTGCTGTAGCCATAGAGAAGGCTATGGCTGCTATTCTGCCTTCAAATAAATGTAAAAGGTATCTCCTAAACTCTCATAAATCCGATGAAGCTTGTATTGATAGACAGCATACTGAAGTATCCTCTGCTGATGAGGATTTCTCTGGCTCAGAGGATCCTACTTCAGAGACTGAAGTTGATAAATCAACTTTTCTTTTTAAGATTGAATATATTTGTTCTTTAGTAAAGGAAGTATTGTTTACTTTGGGTGTTGAGGAATCTAGTCCTCCTGATAACAAATATAAAAAACATAAAAAGGCGCTCCAATGGTGCAGAAGATCACAACAATTGTTGGAAATTGTATCAATACATCACTCTACAGAATGATACTCACAAAAGTGGTGCATTATTTGGCAGTGCAAGTCAGGCAGGCTGGATTGATCAGAGCCCATCAGCTGGCTCACTCCAATTTGTGGATATACCAAAGGTTGCTGCAAAGTAAGATACAGAGAGGGAGGAGGAAGGGTACTCCAATAGTGCATGAAATCACTACAAAATAGAGAAAATTCCCAAAGACCTTCCAAAGAATATACTCACAAAAGTGGCGCATTATAATGTAGTGCAAGTCAGACCAGCTGGGCTAATATGAGCCCACCAGCTAGCTCAATCATGCAAACAATTACTAGATCCACAGTTGGAATAAAAGTAAGAAAAAAAACACTCACAATCTAAGATAAAAAAACCAAAATAACCTCTATGCACAGAGGACTATTTATTGGAACAAAAAATTATATTTAAAACTTGAATATAATCTGCAACGCATTTCAAAGTGCTTATGACACTCTTTTCTCAGGCAGTGAATACAACAAATTAACATCACATCATATCTAAAACATTTGACAAACATACAATGTTTAAAAAATATCCAATGAAATGGAAGAATCCTGTGCAACCCTATTTTTTTAAAAAAAAGAGAGGATCTATTGGAAAGCAGCCAAATCAAAATTTTCAGCCCCTCAGGAAAGAGGGTTCTTAATTTCCAAATCCAGAAAGTTTCTCTCTGGCGTAGCCTTTTAAATTTGTTATACTATATAGATTTAAGAATATATTCAATCAGAGTTATCCGATAGGTGTCCTCCCTCACCTCATGTATATGGGTACTATGACTGGATACACTCTGTTTTGATATACTTATTTTTAATATTCCTGAGGTGCTCACCCCAACGTGTTCTCAAACACCTAATAGTACGCCCACAATATTGCTTACCACATACGCAGGTAATGAGATAAATAACATAAATGCTTTCACATGTTATTCTAGTTCTAATAGGAAATACTTTTCCTGTGACAATGGATTTAAAATTAGTACCCTTATGGCTAATATATTTGCATGTTAAACATCTATTTTTAGCACATTTAGAAAACCTAAAGACTCCTTAGACGTTTTGGGATCCCTCAAAACTTTTTTTGTGGCAACCACCTTACTTGGAGCTAGGGAATTTTTTAGAGTATGATCCCTTTTGAATACACAAAGCATTTTTCCCCCCACTATTTCTTTCAATATTGTGTCATTTTGTAAGATAGGCCAATATTTCTCTATTGTGCATTTAATTTCTCTGTAGTTGCTGTTAAATTGTGTTATACATTTTGGTGCATTCTCATATTTATTCTCTGTCCTGACCTTAGACTGTAAAAGTTCACCCCTATCTCTAGCTGCAGCCTTTATGTACCCCTGAGATAGTATTAGCAAATTATATCCTTTTTCTTTGAACCTATTCATTAGAAGGTCTACTTCCTCTCTAAAATCATGAGCCTTATTGCAATTTCTACGTAGTCTACAGAATTGGCTATACGGAATATTATTCAACCATCTAGGATGATGGTTACTCCTTCTGTCATTGTAGCTATTACAATCTACCTCCTTAAAGAAAATTTTGGAATATACACTCCCATCTGTATCCCACCCAAGGGTAACATCCAAGAACTCCATACTCACTGCATTGATATTATATGAGAAAGAGATCGCAAAGGTATTATCATTTAGAAATTGTATGAAGCTTATGGGCTCTTCTTCATTCCCACTCCATATAAAGAGAAGGTCATCCATGAAACGGCCATAGTAGACAACATTCGCCCAAAACTTAGATGGGTACATATGTTGTAATTCAAAATAACCCATCAATAGATTAGCAAAGCTTGGGGCGAATCGCCGTTCCACAAGTCTGTAAAAAGAATGTTTCCTGATATATAAAGTAATTGTGTTTTAACACAAAATCAATAGATTCAGGGATAAAGTTTCTTTGTTTCTCAGGCATGTAAATATATTGCTCTAAAAAGTAATTTACTGCACTTAAACCAAAGTCATGTTTAATATTTGAATATAAAGCCGCAACATCGCAACTAATTCAAATATTCTTCTTAGCCTGTGATCTTTGAAGAAATCTTAATTTACCCAATAGATCTGTAGTGTCTTTTATATAGGATTATAAATTTATCATAATTTTTTTCAAGAAAACATCAATATAACATGATACATTATATATTAGATACCCGATACCCGGGATGATGGGTCTCCCAGAGGGATTCACCAAGCTTTTGTGTATTTTTGGTAAATGATAATAATATACACACTTGGTTTTTCTGGTAACAAGAACATTCTTTCCTTTTTATCAATGATCCCCTGGGAGTACCCACTATCTATCAATTTTATCAGGTCTCTTGAGAATGTAAGAGTGGGATAAAATCTTCTAATAGGATTCCTCTTTCAATAGACAATCTGCTTCTTGTAAATAGTCTGATTTATTTTGGAGTACTACCTCTCCACCCTTATCCGCCTGTCTTATTATAATTTCTGTGTCAGACATCAAAATGGAAATAGCTTTTCTCTCAAATCTATTTAGATTGCCCCAATCCAGGTTAAATCGTTTGATCCCCTCCAGTTCTTTTAACACAAGTTTCCTAAAGACCTCCAAACTCGAGTTAGCAGGTATACTAGGATTAAAATTTGAAATGGGATGCATACCAGTATGGATTACATCGCTATACATGTGTTCCCATAGGTCATCTGGTTCAAAAGATACATAATCAATGGTGTCTCTTTCTGCCATATTATCAGTTAGTATTACCTGCATATTAGACCCCTTTAGTTTCTTTATATATATATATATATATATACAGTATATATACATATATATACTGAATAATAAGGGGGTGCTCTATAGTTCAATGTATATAACATACAACAGAATATTTATCATATACCATGTGAAGTTATATATATATATATATCTCAACATGAGATAAATCTCAATAGACACAGAGATCAAACCAGGTATTTCACAGGTTGTTATTAGGGAATGTCCCAGTAGAGAGCTCCAATTTGTAGACAATAGATGATGTATTATGTCAAATATGGTGGAAAAATCCAACTCTATCCGTGGGGCACAAAGGAAAGGGCTGCTCTCCTCCTCATAGAATTGTTCAGAACTACAAAGATAATAGGAAAATAGAGGGACGTCTCATGTGTGTATCAGTATGCCAACCAATCAGATAAAAGAAATATATATATATGTGCACTGATTAGACTTTAAAAGCGTGATGTTAATCTTATTGTGCAAGATTTGAGATACACAATGTAAAAGCCTACAATCATCCTGTGTGTGTGCAGACCAACTGCCAGATTAGGGTTTAGTTTAAATAGGTTGTCAGTTAGAAGGTGTACTATGCCTGATAAAACAGGCCATGTTGGGGCGGAGAAACGCGTTTCATTATTACCATTGCTTGTTAATGTTTTTAATTTTGTTTTTAATAAACTAATTTGTTTTATACAAGCACTGGTCTATCACCTTCTTGAGCAGTCACAACCGCTGCAACCTACCTATTACTCATACTGAGTGTGGCAGGATCCCCCTGCACTGATCAATCTACGCCTGGAGAGGGTTAGCTGGTACACTCCAAGTAGTGACGTGCAGTGAGCTCAGAGGCTAGTGAGGCAGTGGCTATGATACGTCCTGAGAAGCACATATATGAACCTAATAGAGGTAACTTAAATTTACGATTAAATTAGCAGGTTACACAACGACAATTAGAATTGTATCTAATATCTTGTATTAAAGCCTTTGCAGACAGTCCCCTCATTTTAGGGCTATTTATTTATTATCTATTGACTTGCATTTTAGCCAGTTAGTGCTGTGTCCTGCACAACTCCACAGGAGAGAGCACAATCCCCAAGCTACCAGCCTGCACCTACCAGTACATAAGTGTACTTGGGCTAAATGTGAGTACCCATTTGGCTTTTTCTTATATCTGATTGGTTGGCATACTGATACACACATGAGGCACCCCTCTATTACCCTTTAGTTTCTTGGCTGCAAAGTACCACTGAATTGATAACTTCCTTACATATTTATTAATGTCGACAAATAAGTCAAAAATGTTGTGTGAGTTGGAGGGACTAAAATTCAAACCCTTCCCCAAAATGCCAATTTCTGTATTGTCGGTCTGACAAGTTAAAGATCCCTTTTTTTAAATCTCCAATTTGACCTTTTGGTGGGTCTAACCCCTTCCTCTGCTGCCCCGTTTACAAATGGTCTTTCTTGTGGGGTTCCCCTGTTCTCTTTCCAACCTTGGTGTGGGTGACCATTTTTTTTCCCTGTCTCTGTTCTAAAAAATTCCCTCTGGAATGCTCTTCCTGCACTAGCCTGGAAGTAGAGGCTATAAGGGACACATAGTATTTATCATGCTGTCTTTGTTCATAATTAGGTTTCATTGTATTATATTTAAAAGGATTATTACCAGAGTGATTTTGTTTGTCTCTCCAGCCTGGAATCTCTTCCCTATTGTTTTTCTTATTATACTGGTTTCTTTGTTTATCCTACTTATAATTACTATTAGTTATCATTGTATCATTTGTAACCCTAATGGGAGCTTTCCCTTTACATTTCTTATTGCTCCTATTTCCTGTCTGTGCATTTTTTTTGCATCTCAATTATTTGGGGTGTATGAGGTGGATCCCCACTTGCTTCATTATAGCAATATCTGTTTCCCCTTACTTTTTATTATAGGAATATACTTGCCCTGACTCATAATCACCCAAATCTCTAGTCATCTTTTTGTTCATATTTCTAATAATTTCATTCTGATATTTATCAGTTCTAGTAATGACATTGGTATTTATTTTTGGATAATCTGGGTGGTCTTTATACCCATCTAGGTCATTCTGAATACAACTAATCTCTATTCCTAAATCAAGTATGATTTTGTCCCCTATGTCTTATAGGAATATCCATTCATTTAATCGCACACTCATTTAGGGATTCCGCCCAATCCTTCACTATGTCAGCATTTTCACTAAAGGGACAGTTTTTTAAATGCCTTAATCCCCTGGGAATAATATTTTTTTCAGTGTACTTTTTAAGAAAGTGAATATCTCACCAGTGTTTGTGCTCTTTTTTCAGGCAAGTATCTATCTTAGTGAATGATTGTGATATAGTGGCCTCACTAATGTTACTTTCAGCAATATCTAAACTGCTGTTTTGAATTAGTGCTCTTTTATCTAACCTCTCTTGTAACGATTGCATAATAGCAAATTATAATGTGTTTGATAAATTAAACAATAAATATATAAAGTGTAGATGTGCAAATACAATTCTAAAAAAATGTACATGTAAAAAAACAGAAAAAAGTCCATACAACGTGCTCTTTGTGAAAAAAACAGGATTCTTCAATTTCATTGGATATTTTTAAACATTGTATGTTTGTCAAATGCTTTATTTATGATGTGATGTTCATTTGTTGTATTCACTGCCTGAGAAAAGAGTGCCATAAGCACTTTGAAACGCGTTGCAGATTATATTCAAGTTTTAAATATATTTTTTTGTTCCAATAAATAGTCCTCTGTGCATAGAGGTTATTTTGTTTTTTATCTAAGACTGTGAGTGTTTTAGTTTTTTTACCTTTATTCCAACTGTGGATCTGGTACCTGTTTGCCTGAGTGAGCTAGCTGGTGGGCTCATATTAACCCAGCTGGTCTGACTTGCACTGCATTATAGTGCGCCGCTTTTGTGAGTATATTCTTTGGAGGGTCTTTGGGAATTTTCTCTATTTTGTAGTGATATCATTCACTAATGGAGTACCCTTCCCCCTCCCTCTCTGTATCTTACTTTGCAGCAACCTTTGGTATAGTGCGCCACTTGTGAGTATAATTCTGAAGAGTGATGTATTGATACAATTTCCAACAATTGTTGTGATCTTCTGCACCATTGGAGCACATTTTTCTGTTTTTTCATATTTGCAGCTTCTCCATTCTGTTTTAAGAAGAGCTGATCCCAATTGTTTTCATTCCTTTTGTCAGACTAGAGAGCAAAAGACCTCTCCTTCCCCTAAGGCATCTGGCTCTAATTGGAGACCATCTCCGAATTGGAATAAATCCAAGCCTATAAAAAAACAAATCCAGCCCCTAAGACTGCATGAAGGTGCGGCCCTCAAACCAGTTCTACTGGTGGGGGGCAGATTGAAATTATTTCAACACATTTGGACAGTTTCTGTTCAAAATCAGTGGATTCAGAATATTGTTTCTCAAGGGTATCGAACAGGTTTCAGAATAAGACCTCCCATGGAAAGATTCTTTTTTTCTCATGTTCCAACAAACCCTGTGAAGGCTCAGGCTTTTCGCAAATGCTTTTCAGACCAAGAAATTTTAGGGGTGATTGTTTCAGTTCCTCTGCAGGAACAGGATTTGGGGTTTTATTCAAATCAATTAATTGCCCCAAAGAAAAAAAGATTCATTCAGACCAATTCTGGATATGAAATTTTCAAATCGTTTTGTAAGAGTCCCAACTTTCAAGATGGTGACTATAAGGACTATTCTGCCTTTTGTTCAGCAAGGTCTTTTCATGTCCACAATAGACTTACAGGATGCTTATCTTCACATTCCGATTCATCCAGACCACTACCGTTTTCTGAGATTCTCTTTTCTAGACAAGCATTACCAATTTTTTTCACTCTTCCGTTTGGCCTAGCGACAGCTCTGAGAATCTTTTCAAAGGTTCTCAGTGCCCTTCTATCTGTAATCAGAGAGCAGGGTATTGCTGTGTTTCCTTATCAGGGGCAAACTGACAAGTCGGACAAATCGGCCCTTGCCCGAGGGCCCTGCATCTTTAAGGGCCCGTCACTACTACAGGCATGCAGCAGCAGAATCAATTAAGATTTTTTTTTTATTATATTAAAAAAGAATATGTTTATATTGGGCTTGTTTGCTGGAGAGTGAGTGGGGGCTGGGTGCTTTCAAGTTTGTGCGATGGAGAGCTGGGGCCAGTGTGAGCACTGTGTTGGCTCATCGATAGTACACAGACGCACTCCATAGCTGCAGGCAGCAGATTTGTGCTGCTGTGCATGTGTGTGTCTTTGGGCAGTGCGTGCGCCAGCAAGTGTGAGTAGGTAGGAGTCAGAAGGGACTGGAGCACGATGAGGCAAAGAGTCTGCTGCGGGGGAGAGAGGGCTGGCTAGTTACCACTAAACACCAGGCCCGGCCCCTGACCTACTACTACCAGTACCTGGCCAGGGTGAGTAGGGACCATGTCAGCAGAGGGAATAGGAAGCTGCAGTGCACTCTGTCCTGCTTGGGCCCCAGGAGTTGGGATGGCTAAGGCCAATTGCACACTCCCTGCCTAGCCTGTACAGCTCTGCCATGCTGCTGCCTGGACCTCAGTGTCACTGTGTCTAAGAAGATAGGGGCCAGCCTGAGGGACCAGAGGGAAGCTGCCAGTTATGAGTGAGTCTCCGGGGGGGGCCTGGAGGAAAGGGTTACCAGAGCAGGGCACAATGGCTCCCATATGAAAACAAAGAGGCTGAAGGGAGAATACATTTGAGAAAGAGATGCACCTATCAGAAAGTGAGCAATATGCAGCAGCACATATTTAATCTAGATTCATCTTAAATTTAAGCAACTCTAAATATATTTTTTTCATTCAAATCAAATGTTTAACATATACAGTACAAGACATACTTTTTGAGTGCAACATACTTCAAATATAAATAAAATAATTAATATTGAGCAGAATGCCTAGTTATAGTGATTAACAAAAATACACAAAAATATGATTGGCACTTACACCAGCCTCTAGAAAATTTGTATTTTGTTCTGTATTCTGCCATCTGCCTCTCTCTTTTCCCCCCTCTGTCTCTCTGAATCCCCCTTCTTTCTCTCTCTGAATCCCCCCTTCTTTCTCTGAATCTCTCTCTCTCTCTCTGAATCCCCCCTCTTTCTCTCTCTCTGAATCCCTCCTCTTTCTCTCTCTCTGAATCCCCCTCTGTCTCTTCCCCCTGTCTCTCTCTTGCCCCCCTCTGTGTCCCTCCCTCTCTCTGAATTACCCCTCTGTCTCCACCCTCTGTCTCCCCCCTCTGTGACTTTGTCTCCCTCCCCCTCTGTCTCTCTGTCTCCCTTTCTGTGTGTCTCTGAATCCCCCCTCTGTGTCTCTGTCTCCCTTTCTGAATACACCATCTGTCTTCCCCCTCTGCCTTTCTGTCTACCCCCTATGCCTCTCTGTCTTCCCCCTCTGCCACTCTGTGTCTCTGTCTCTCCATCTCTCTGTGTCTCTCAGAATCCCCCCTCTGTCCCCCTTCAATACATTTTTCTTAGTTCTTTTGCTATCTTTATTTAGAATACAGGAATGAAAAACTTAAGAGCCAGCCCATTTTTTGTTCAGAACTTGGGTTACGCTTGCTTATTGGTAGCTAAACGTAGCCACCAATAAGCAAGCGCTATCAGGTGTGCTGAACCAAAAATGGTCCAGCTCCTAATCATTCCTGCTAAAGATAGCAAGAGAACAAATAAAAGTTTGGGTTTAGTATCCCTTTAAGCTTGCACTCTGTATTGTTTCTTAAATGGACATGCAAAATATTTTTAAACAAAATTATTCAATGATTCAGATAGAGATCCCAAATTTAAACAACTTCTTAATTGACTTCTATTATAAAATTAGTTTCCTTCTCTTGGTATCCTTTGTTGAAGGAACAGCAATGCACTACTGGGAACTACCTGAACACATCATGTGAGACAATGAGAAGGGCATATATGTGCTGCAACCAATCAACTAGCTCCAAGTAGTGCCTTACTGCTTCTAAACCTTCCTAAGTATGTTTTTCATCATAGATATTAATATAATTAAGCAAATTAGATAATAGAACATAATGGGGGCCTTGATAGAGGGTTTAGTAAGGGGCGCCACCTGTAAAGATCTCCTGTTATAGAATGCACAGAACTCATGAAGGCACCATTGTTCAGCTTCAAGAACTTTTTATTAACTGAAGATAACACACCCATTTCACTGTTATACCTCATGCTTGTCCCTAGTGTTAGAATACATGAACTGCAACAAATATAAACAGCAACAACTGGAACAAACCATTATGATATATTCATTACATCTCCCTTCTTAAAAAATAAATAAAAAATAAAACAATATATATTAGATATAAAGGAATATACATTTAAAAAAAAAAAAAAAAGAAGCACAAAAACAAACAAATAAGCAAACAAAGCACACAGTTATGTAGTGTCATAATCTTCCCAATACTTTGGCTTGATTCTCCGTCCATATCTTGAGAATCTACTGGGTGGCTCAATTTGTGCTGTTTCTGTTGTGCTAGGAAGAATCACATTGGAGCTGTGATCAGAGAGTTGTGCGGTTGGTGTTGTACTCAGTAATTGTCCCTCCTGTATGTCCACATGTGAAGCATCAGTTGAGCTTAGAGTCTCATTTATATAACTATGTGACATCCTTGGTGGTACATGAAGCACTGCATCTGGAATATTTGTAACTCCTGTATTTGTACCTCTGTTATGACGCAGATGTACTCTGTTGCGCTGGTAATCTTTGCCATTCTCGGTGCGGACAATGTATGAGTGTGGTGCACTTGTTACTTTGGTTACCACTGCAGGTTTCCACCTTCCTTCTAAATTTTGCATCCTTACCCTATCGCCAAGCTCACAAGGTTTTAGAAATTTAGACCCACGATCATAGTACTGTTTTTGCCTGTTTTTTAATGTTTCCACTCGCTGTTTAACCATTTCAGGATTCTGTACTTTGGAGGCAAGTTGTGTAGGTGTTGAAGGCAAAACTGATTTCAAACGTCTACTCATTAGTAATTGTGAAGGTGATGCAATTCCATCTATTGGGGTGTTACGGTAGTTTAGAATACACAGGTATGGATCTTGATTAGTTTGGGCTGCTTTTTCCAAATTGTTCTTTGCAATTTGTACATATTTTTCAGCTAAGCCATTTGACTGTGGGTAATGTGGGCTGGACAATGTGTGTTTGAAACCCCATTCTTTTGCAAAGTTTGCGAATTCCATTGAGGAGTACTGAGGACCATTATCTGATATTAACTCATCACATATGCAATGTCTTGCCAAGACAGATTTAATGACATGTATCACTGCACTAGACTTAGTGTCTCTTAGTTGAATTATTTCAAAGTAATGACTGTAGTAGTCTACCACTATAAGATAGTTGTTATGGTTCCATGTAAATAGGTCTGATGCAATTCTTTGCCAAGCTCTCTCTGGCTGTACTCTTGTTACCATTGGCTCCTTTTGGTTTGCTCTTTGATTTTCTTGACATGTTGCACAATTATTGACCATATCTTCAATCTGTGAATTCATTCCAGGCCAATATAAGAGATCCCTAGCATGTCTTTTACACAAGGCTATTCCAAAATGCCCTATATGCAGTTTTCTTATTATTTCTTTCCTGAGCTCTGGGGGAACCACAATTCTCTCCCCTTTAAAAACAATCACATCAATTATTGACAGTTCTTTTCTTACATCCCAGTAAGGTTTTAAGTCAACATTCACTTTGGCTTTTGAGTTTGGCCATCCTTGCCTTATTATTGTAACCAAATTGGCCATAGTTGCATCCCTTTCTGTTGCTAGCTGTATTTCTTTAAGTTTCTCATCAGTAGCAGGTAATTGTGAAAGTACAGAGTGCACATGCTCTTCCAAGTCCCTTTCCTCTCTTTCATCTTGTCCAGGCTTAAATGTCCTTGAAAGCATATCAGCTACTGGAATTCTATTGCCAGGTACATATACTACATGCATATCATATTTTTGTATTCTTAGGATCATTCTTTGCAGCCTTGGTGGAGCAGACACAAGTGGTTTTTCCATGATGCTCATAAGTGGTTTAAGATCAGTCTCAACTGTGACTTTCTGCCCATAGATGTATTGATGAAACCTTTCACAACCAATTACAATGGCCAACATTTCTTTTTCTATTTGGACATAGTTGCATTGCATAGGAGTCATTGATCTGGAAGCATATGCAACAGGCCTGCATTAGGACTACTCCTAAACCAAACTGAGAGGCATCAACCTGTATTTTTACCTCCTTCTTGGGGTCAAAATATTGTAATCCAGTTTCCGATGAATGCACAATAAGACCTTTGACATCTTCAAAAACATTATTTATTGAGTCATTCCAGCTCCATAGTGCATCCTTTTGGAGTAGTTCTCTTAGTGGAGCTGTAGCTTCTGCTAGTCCAGGAACAAACCTTGACAGATAATTAAACATACCCAGAATGGTTTCTAATTCCTTCTTAGAGGTAGGAGGATCCAGATGTTGTATTGCTGCTATTTTCTCTGGGTCTGCTTTTAGCCCATCTTGTGACAGAATATGACCAAAATATTTAACTTGGGTAACACCGATTTGCATTTTACCTGGGTTTAACTTCATGTTTCTCTCTCGACACCGTTCCAATAGTGCACACAGATTTTGATCATGTTCTTTCCGTGTAGATCCATATACCAGAAGATGTGCTTTTTTCTGAAATATTTCTTGTGCTGAGGCAATACCAAAGGGAACTCTAGTAAAGCGCCATCTTCCAAATGGTGAATTAAAAGTGGTGAGCCTGCTGCTCTGTTCATCTAATTTGAGCTGCCAATATCCTGACTGAGCATCTAATACACTGAAGAATTTTGCATTTGCTAACTTGTGTGTGATGTCATCTAGAGTTGGTAAACTGTAGTGTTCACGCATGATTTCTCTGTTTAAATCTCTTGGATCAATGCATATTCTTAAAGCACCTGAGTTTTTCTTTTCTACTGCAACCATTGAACTCACCCACTCAGTGGGCTCATCTACTTTTTTTAGCACTCCTAAATTTACCATGCGATCCAGTTCCTCTTTGAGTTTGTGGCAATTGGAATCCTTCTTGGTGAGTGAATTACTGGATGTGCATCTGGCTTTAGTTTAATGCTGCATTCACCAGGCAAACAACCTAGCCCTTGAAACACATATGAAAATAGTTCCTCAACTTGTTGCTTAGATAAACCTTTGTTATACTGATCAACAGTCATGATTATTTTTTATAAGATTTAGCTGTTTGCAGGCACTTAACCCTAAAACAGGCTTTGCTGGGGTGTCTATAACAAAATTCCAAATTAAGTTTTTTGTTTTGTAACATGCATTGATATGAGCACTTTCCCAGTACATGTAGCCGGTGTCCTCCATAACCAACAAGTTTTGACAGACCAGACTTTTCAAGCTCACATGTTGATTTTCATAATATGTGCTAGCAGGAATGCAATTTACTTGTGCACCTGTATCAATCTTGAATTTAATTGGTATGTTTAGTGTGCTCACAAGAATCTCAACATATACTTCATCTTGTTCTACATTTGTTTTATCCACCATAGCTAGAAATATTGTGCTTTGATCAATGTCACTATCAGTTTCATTTTCATCTTGCTCCACTTGATTCACTGACTTCCTATGCTTTATAGTGTTGTTTCTGCACACCCTGGCAAAATGGTTGTTTTTCTGACATTTGTAGCATATTTTTCCCTGTGTGTTTTGTACCACATTTAGTACAGCTTCTGTAAAGAGTTTGCTCTGCACAATCCTGCAGGTTATTTGCTTTTCTGCTATGAATCAGATTACTTTCACTTTTCCTTTGCACCATGTGTAAGACTTCTGTGTCACTATGAATTAACTGCATGTGAGCTCTGGATGTTTCATATGCTCTAGCTATTTTTACTGCAGATTTTATGGTTAGATCCTCTTCTAGCAGTAATTTTTCCTGTACTTCTCTAGAATTTGATCCCATCACAATTCTATCTTTTATTATATCATCACAGTCCTGAAAGGCATAGTCTTTAGCTATGAGATGTAGCTGTGTGACCCACTCATCTATATGTAGCCCTTCCTGTTGAACATTTGCACCTGTATACATTCTGCAGGAGAAGTTGCCTAGGCAACTATTAGACTGGTTGGTCATGTGATCAAGTGAAACTGAAAGAAGAGTGTAAGACACAGGAGGAAGCAGACATGTCAGAGCAGTGAAGGTGTGTGTGAGGCCTGGCTGTGTGAGAGCTGCAGACTTCATCTTGTAAAGTAACAGCATCCCTCTGCTGATTTAGTGTATGCTGCCAGCTGCAGTCTGTCCCTGTTAGAGAGCTGTGGAGAAGAATGCAGACAAAGTAAATGACTGGCAGACCTTGGAGTTTTCTTTCAGCCTGTGCAGAATCCTGTCAGTGGTAAGAAGTATCCTCTCTCCTTGTCATACTGACAGGGCATTCTGTCCATCACATAAACTTATAAACAGCTCTTCCTGTGGATTGCAGTTTCCTATGAGCTGCAACTGTTTAAATGCATGTGGATTACCTTAAAGGGCCCCAACATTTATGTGCACCAACTGGTACCCATCAGCCATTAGGGTGAAGCCTGAGGGTGGGTTCGCAGGTGGTTTGGGAGGGTGCTGGGCCTGGTTAGAGAGAGTCGGTGTGTTAGTTAGCCACTGTATTTCTTGCCTTATTTTTATTTACCATAATCCTTTAATACATGTTCATACTGTTTTACTGTTATTACTGTGTGTGTTGTAGTTATTTATTATGTTCCTGTCTGGGAAACCCATTCTTGCCCTGGATGCCCAGTCAGGTGGAGGCACTGCCACAGTCATGTACCCCAACTCCCAGGTAGCGGAGACTCAGGATCAGCCTGCAGAGCACATGGAGGTAGCTGGGGTAAAGACCCACAGGGGTAATTGTGGGCCTAGGCCAAACCCCGTTACATTTGGTGGTACTGCTGAGATAAATTGGGGTACACCCAGTAAGGATCCGTTAATTCCCCGGCCCACACTCCCATTTGTAACAGATTGGGCCCAGCAACAGAAGGTACCATTGCATCATGCAGTGATGATATGCCAGGTACCTCCCTATAGTGAGATAAAACATGTCACCAAGTGCGTAGAGATTATACTGGGAATAGAGATGGTTACCATCAGAGACATCCTGCATGATTCATACGGTCAAACTTACATGTTAGTATATTCCCATGCAGATTTGAGAGGCCGTCATAGGCCTACATGTCTATACCTTCTTGAAACAGCTCCTGAAGGATGTCGCTTAGTGTACGCTCTCCCTGATAAGGAGGAAGGGGTTACACTGCAGCAACCCTCCACTATAGGCCAAAGAGACTTTAATGTATCAAGTTATTCCCAGATTCTGTCCCCTTTGTCAGAGAAACCCCCCAGGAGATTACCGGTTACCCCTGTAGAGACTGGGGCCATCCCCAAACGAAATGTCTACTTTTCCAGTGTGCAAGGGACAACTGCCCCTAAGACCCCAGATCTAGTGGTTCCCTCATCTCCAACATCCCCAAAACCAGGCGATTCCCTATTGAGAACCACAAGTTCAGGAGAGAGTAACATATCTGAAATACTGCAAAAACTCTCAGAAGCCATAGTAACAGCTACCCATACCCACAGTTACCGTAAGCTGAAAGTGTTTTCTGGGAATCAACCTGTTCCTGCCGGGGAGGAGCCCTTTAAGGCCTGGAAGGATAATGCTGTACAATTTTTGGAAGAATGGTCTTGTACGGATAACATAAAAAAACAACGGATAATGGAGAGTCTTCGTTTCCCAGCTACAAATATGATAAGGCTGTTTAGGGGAGTGAATGAACAAGCTACCGCACAAGATTACCTGAAAGTTTTGCAGGATGCGTATGGAAAATCTGAGGACTCTGATGATCTATTAATCAAGTTCCTAGCCACTAAACAGAAGGAACATGAGAAAGCTTCAGACTATATCAATCGATTACAATTGTCACTGGGAAAACTGTTTCATAATGGAGCAGTCACTGCATCTGAGTTGGATGCTCGACTATCCAAACAAATTCAGAAGGGAGGCCTTAGCAATGATCCAGTCATGATCATGTTAAGAGTTAAGTTGGATGATCAAGTCTTGTCCTATTCCACACTGATCCGAAAAGCAAAAATACTGGAGAACCAAATGTCCCCATCTCCTCCACAAAAAGGAAATTCTTCTAAAGCTGCAGATAAAGAGGATATGGAACTGTTCGTCCTTAAAAAAAAGGTAGCTGAATTAGAATTATTGTCTAAGTCATCGCCAAGAAGAACAGATTATTCTCCTACCAGGAGGCAGCCCCGCAGGGAGACCACAGGAAGGTTATTCTCAGAGGAACAGTCCCCCCGAGGGAACTGTTTTAAGTGTGGAAAATCAGGGCATTTCAAGCGGGAGTGTCCCACTAATTCATCAGATACAGAAGTGGATGTGCTAGCTATTGAGCTGGAGGAGGCTCAAGCTACCAGTCCTTTCAGGAAAAGAGGAAAAAGAACCACACCCATATTATCTGTGGGGGCCAAGATCGGGCCCAAATCTCTGATACAGTTACAAATAGAAGATATTCATGCCTCGGCCTTGTTAGATACTGGATCCCAGGTCACCATCATTAATAGAGACTTCTATGACCATCATCTAAAACATATTCCCCTGGAGCCAGCAGGAGAGTTGCAGTTGTGGGGAGTGGGATCTCAGGCCCAGCCTGTAGAGGGATGTATAAGAGTGACAATAACAATCCCACAGTTAAACACAGGAATGATCTGCCCTATGGAATTGGAAGCTCTTGTATGCTCCATGAAGAAAACAATGTGCGCCCCAATAATTTTGGGTACCAACGCAAGAATGGTGCAGGACATGTTCAGGGCCTACCTAACTGAAGTGGGAGATGTATCTCTAACCAGACTGATGGAAGTCAGCCCTGTTCTAGGGAAAGAATGCCATCGACTAGCCCTACAAGCTAGACCAGGATCATGCCACTACTCGGGGAAAGAACCTTTATTTGTAAGGCCTGGAGAGACTAAGACTCTACGAGCCATAGCATCTATGCACCATGAAATATCAGGAGGAACCAGGCAATACCTCATTGAGTCCTTGCCTGAGGAGGATGCAAAAAAAGGGTGGACTCTCATACCTGAGGTGAAAGACTGGCGGAATCACTGGTGTAAAGATTTTCCCATAATGATAAGAAACTTAACACCCACAGAGATCAGAATTGATCGTCACCAGAAGATTGGTGTGATTCACTTGTTGGACCAAGTCTCTTCAGTAATGTCTGTAAAGGCAGAACAGGGAGGTGATCATGAAGGACCTATAGTTTTTGAACTGGAAGATTCTCCTCTACCACCAAAGTGGAGAGATAGCCTCCGATCCAAATTAGCTACTCGAGAGAAAGTTTTCTCCAGGAAAGAAATGGATGTGGGATGTGCAAAGAGTGCCACACATGCTATCAGACTTTCTGACCCAGCTCCTTTCAGAGAAAGATCAAGGAGAATACCCCCTCGAGATGTGGAAGATGTCCGGGATATACTCAAACAGATGGAAGAATCTGGCATTATTAAAGAGTCCAGAAGTCCATATGCCTCACCCATAGTGGTAGTTAGGAAAAAGAATGGCACAGTCCGGCTTTGCATAGACTATCGGACTTTAAACAAAAGGACTGTGCCAGATCAATATACTCTGCCACGGATAGAAGATCTGCTAGATGCCCTTTCTGGAAGCCAGTGGTTCAGCGTCCTGGACTTGAGGTCTGGGTATTATCAGGTACCCATGAAGAAGGAGGATCAGGAAAAGACAGCTTTCATCTGTCCCTTGGGATTCTACGAGTTTACCAGGATGCCCCAAGGGGTCACTGGAGCTCCCGCCACCTTTCAAAGGCTGATGGAGAAGACTGTGGGGGATATGAATCCCAAAGAGTGCCTAGTCTATCTTGATGACCTCATAGTGTTTGGAAGGACACCAGAAGAGCACGAACAGCGATTGCTGAAGGTGTTGGATCGACTCCAAGCAGAGGGTCTGAAATTATCAATAGACAAATGTCGATTTGCCCAGAACTCTGTTACATATGTAGGTCACATTGTTTCCGCACAAGGTGTGACAACTGACCCGACCAAAATTGAAGCGGTGATGAACTGGCCCAGGCCAGATAACATCAGTGAGCTGCGCTCATTTCTTGGATTCTGCGGTTACTACCGGAGGTTTGTGAAAGACTATTCAAAGATTGCTCGAGAGCTACACAACCTGTTAAAGACTACCTCAGCTATAGAGGGTGTTAAGGCGCCAAGTCCTAAAGACTCCTTCGGAAAGAAATGGACCTCAGGATGCGAAGAAGCCTTCTTAATCTTGAAGAAAAGACTCACAGAAGCTCCTGTATTGGCATATTCAGATCCCGAGAAACCATATGTGCTCCATGTTGATGCCAGTATGGAAGGCCTAGGGGCCGTATTGCATCAGAGCTACCCAGAAGGGTTAAGACCAGTGGCCTACATAAGTAGAAGTCTAACTGGTGCAGAGAAAAACTATCCGGTCCATAAGCTAGAATTCTTGGCGCTCAAGTGGGCAATTGTGGACAAGTTACATGACTATTTATATGGAGCAACATTCGAGGTAAGGACGGATAACAATCCGCTTACTTATATTCAAACAACAGCAAAGCTGGATGCCACAGGGCATAGGTGGCTGGCAGCATTGTCAAACTATAGTTTCAGCCTTAAATACAAGCCAGGCCCTAAGAATGTCAGTGCGGATGCTCTGTCCCGCAGACCTGGACTTCCTCCTCATGAAGAAAAGGAGGAATGGGAAGAAATCCCTGTGCCTGGGGTAGGAGCCCTGTGCCAAACATATGTAGTGGCTGAGAGGCAGGATGAGTTCTCTGAACTCAGAGGAATAGACTCCATATGTCACTCCCCAGAAGCCGTACCAGAGGTATTCTGTGCTCCAGCAATGCTCCAACAGTGGTCTCACATAACCAATGAAGACAAGAAGAAAGCCCAGTCACAGGACTGGTATATAGGTACAGTCCTCAAGGCAATGAGAGCCAAGAACCCTAAATTACTGAGCTCCCTTCCCATTGGACAAAGAGATTTGTACCGGAGAGAATGGAGTAAACTACATCTAGAAGATGGAATCCTTTATAGAGTTATAAAATACCATGACCACCCTGGTCGAAAGCAGCTAGTGTTACCTCATAGATATCGGGGAATGGTCCTGAGAGCTCTCCATGATCAACATGGGCATCTTGGGGTAGACAAGACCTATGGCCTGGTACAAGACCGGTTCTATTGGCCTCGCATGAGAGAACATGTTGAACATTATGTGAAGACCTGCAGAAGATGTATTCAGAGAAAGACTCTGCCTGTGAGAGCTGCCCCTATGGGCCACCTGAGAAGTACAGGACCCCTGGATCTTGTGTGCATGGACTATCTATGTATTGAGAATGATACTACCGGAATTGGGAATGTTCTGGTAGTAACAGACCATTTCACCAGATACGCTCAGGCTTTTCCCACTAAAGACCAGAAGGCTGTGACCGTAGCCAAGGTCCTCTGGCAGAAATATTTTATGCACTACGGTCTGCCCAATCGAATACATTCTGATCAAGGTAGAGACTTTGAGAGTAAGCTGATCAAAGAACTGCTGGATATGTTGCAGGTTCACAAGTCCAGAACAACACCCTACCACCCTGAGGGTGATGCCCAGCCTGAGCGTTTTAATAGGACACTCCTAGACATGCTCGGGACTCTGAAACAAGTAGAGAAGCGGTCCTGGAGTAAGCATGTAGAAGCCATGGTCCACGCATATAATTGCACAAGGCATGAGTCTACAGGATTCTCACCCTATTTCCTAATGTTTGGAAGGGAAGCCAGACTACCGATAGATGTCCGGTTGGGGGTGTCCCCAGATGGTACAAAGTCAGACTCTCACTTCCAGTATGTGAGGACCCTCAGACAAAACCTTCACAGTGCCTACGAGTTGGCCACTCAAGCTGCGGCAAAAATGGAGGAACGCAACAAAAGAAGATACGATACCAAAGTGAAGCATCAGGAAGTCCAAGCGGGAGATAAGGTTCTCCTCCGGAATCTAGGGCTACCTGGGAAACACAAATTAGCAGACAGATGGAAGGATACCCTATTTGAAGTTGTGTCTAAGCTAAAGGGGCTGCCAGTGTATAATATAAAAGGCCCAGAAGGCCGGATCAAAGCTTGGCATAGGAACCATCTACTACCAATAGCCTATATCGATGAAGAGGAAGGGAGTAGTAGTGAATGGGAGAAAAGCACAACGGAGAGTCCTGAAAATGAGGCAGTAGAGACCCCAGAAGCTCTTAGTGCTGATGATCAATGGTGGTCTCCTCCTGCTGAGGAAACACAGCACTTTCCTTCCTCTCCTCCCTTAGCCTCCTCTACATTGAATCCCAACAGCCCCAACTTTGTGCCTGGGACCCCAAAAGGAGACTCTTGTATCATGGGAAAGCCAGGGTCTCAAGCATCTGGTGACCTCCCCACCCAAGTGGCCAGAGCTGAAGATTCCCAGGAACATTCTGGACTTCCTCAGAGAGAACAGAGACTGGGTACTAGAATACGACAGCCTCCCAGGGTTCTTACTTACGATCAAGTCGGAGAACCCAGTTATGTACATATGCCCCAGGTACAATCTAAAATGGTTGATTTACTGTATGCGGTTGCGGACATTATGAATGTTGGAACCTCTCTGTACTAGAATAAACTGTAAGATAGTTAACATTTGTTTATAGGACTGTTAGTGCATTTATTATTATTTATATGTTTTGTTTTTTCAATTTACCTCTTGGTGGAACCTTGCCAGTGGAAGGCAAGGATTTTACAAGGGGGAGAATGTAGCCCTTCCTGTTGAACATTTGCACCTGTATACATTCTGCAGGAGAAGTTGCCTAGGCAACTATTAGACTGGTTGGTCATGTGATCAAGTGAAACTGAAAGAAGAGTGTAAGACACAGGAGGAAGCAGACATGTCAGAGCAGTGAAGGTGTGTGTGAGGCCTGGCTGTGTGAGAGCTGCAGACTTCATCTTGTAAAGTAACAGCATCCCTCTGCTGATTTAGTGTATGCTGCCAGCTGCAGTCTGTCCCTGTTAGAGAGCTGTGGAGAAGAATGCAGACAAAGTAAATGACTGGCAGACCTTGGAGTTTTCTTTCAGCCTGTGCAGAATCCTGTCAGTGGTAAGAAGTATCCTCTCTCCTTGTCATACTGACAGGGCATTCTGTCCATCACATAAACTTATAAACAGCTCTTCCTGTGGATTGCAGTTTCCTATGAGCTGCAACTGTTTAAATGCATGTGGATTACCTTAAAGGGCCCCAACATTTATGTGCACCAACTGGTACCCATCAGCCATTAGGGTGAAGCCTGAGGGTGGGTTCGCAGGTGGTTTGGGAGGGTGCTGGGCCTGGTTAGAGAGAGTCGGTGTGTTAGTTAGCCACTGTATTTCTTGCCTTATTTTTATTTACCATAATCCTTTAATACATGTTCATACTGTTTTACTGTTATTACTGTGTGTGTTGTAGTTATTTATTATGTTCCTGTCTGGGAAACCCATTCTTGCCCTGGATGCCCAGTCAGGTGGAGGCACTGCCACAGTCATGTACCCCAACTCCCAGGTAGCGGAGACTCAGGATCAGCCTGCAGAGCACATGGAGGTAGCTGGGGTAAAGACCCACAGGGGTAATTGTGGGCCTAGGCCAAACCCCGTTACATATAGATTCTGTTTTACCCTGATGTCTTTCATAAAACACTTTTCTCTGTACAGTTATGTTTTTCTTAGGATTACAGTATGCCTCAAATTTCTCAAATAACACATTGGGATCCTTTTGACCTTCAGCAGATATAGCTCCACTTGCACTCCATGATCTGCAAATATCTCTGCCTTTCTCTCCAATGCAAATGAGAAACTGTGCAGCCTTCTGCTCCTGTGTCCACTTGTCAGCATCAGGGCCAGCAAATAATAATTCCATGAGCTCTCTCCATCTTGTCCAGTGCTCACATACATTGCCTTTATCAAAGTCCATAGGAGGCACTTGCAGTCTGCTTGCAGCCATGACAATCAAACTTAAATACATTTGTTTACTTCTGACACCATGCAAAGATCTCCTGTTATAGAATGCACAGAACTCATTAAGGCACCATTGTTCAACTTCAAGAACTTTTTATTAACTGAAGATAACACACCCATTTCACTGTTATACCTCATGCTTGTCCCTAGTGTTAGAATATATGAACTGCAACAAATATAAACAGCAACAACTGGAACAAACCATTATGATATATTCATTACACCACCCAGACGCCGCACTGCATACATTTTGCACTGCGAAATGCACAGTTACTAAAATCAGAGGCGGCAGCAAGGCAGCAGGGTATAGCAGCATGTGGTGGTGGCGTAGTGAGGCAAGGGAAGGAGGCAAAGGCACTAGGCAGCCATCATCTGCATCTCCCAGACAACTCCCAAATAACTGGTAAGTACTGTTTGCTTAGTTGCTTGTTGTTCCTCTATCTGTTTATCTATCTATTCTATCTATTATCCTCAATAGTTGTAGCTCCAACACATTATGCCATGATACACAATCAATAACTAGTTTCATAAAATAATTGAATATGCAGGTTGATTACAATTCTACAATGTATTCAGTCAGAGATGTTTTCTTATATAGCTTTTCATGAAATAAACACTACACCAAAGCTCAGCAAATTTAGATGATAGATCATTAGGCTCTAAAAGTTTATTTATAAATGAGTGTGTCAGTATGATGCCCATAGCCAGGGCTGCCATCAGGGGGTGACAGGGGTGACTCCTGTCAGAGGCCCAATGGGCCAGGGGGCCCCATGAGGCATGAACAATTATTTTTTTAAAAATCTCAGACTAAGATTGCTCAGTGTTTGAAATGAGACAGGTGTATGTCTTTGTGGATTTTCTATGGATGTCTGTGAGGGTGTGTGCGTATGTCTTTGTGCTTTTTCTATGGGTGTCTCTGTGAGGGTGTGTGTATGTCTGTGCATTTTCTGTGGGTGTCTCTGTGAGAGTGTGTGTATGTCTTTGTGTGTTTTCTGTTGATGTCTCAGTGAGGGTGTGTGTATGTATGTCTTTGTGTGATTTATGTGGTTGTCTCTCTATGTGTGTGTGTTTTCTGTGGGTGTCTCTGTGTGTGTGTGTGTGTATATGTCTTTGTGTGTTTTCTGAGGCTGTCTCTGTCGGAGTTTCCTTGGGTGTATGTGCAAGTTTGTGTTTGAGTTTGTGCTGTTTCTGTTGTGCTAGGAAGAATCACATTGGAGCTGTGATCAGAGAGTTGTGCGGTTGGTGTTGTACTCAGTAATTGTTCCTCCTGTATGTCCACATGTGAAGCATCAGTTGAGCTTAGAGTCTCATTTATATAACTATGTGACATCCTTGGTGGTACATGAAGCACTGCATCTGGAATATTTGTAACTCCTGTATTTGTACCTCTGTTATGACGCAGATGTACTCTGTTGCGCTGGTAATCTTTGCCATTCTCGGTGCGGACAATGTATGAGTGTGGTGCACTTGTTACTTTGGTTACCACTGCAGGTTTCCACCTTCCTTCTAAATTTTGCATCCTTACCCTATCGCCAAGCTCACAAGGTTTTAGAAATTTAGACCCACGATCATAGTACTGTTTTTGCCTGTTTTTTAATGTTTCCACTCGCTGTTTAACCATTTCAGGATTCTGTACTTTGGAGGCAAGTTGTGTAGGTGTTGAAGGCAAAACTCATTAGTAATTGTGAAGGTGATGCAATTCCATCTATTGGGGTGTTACGGTAGTTTAGAATACACAGGCATGGATCTTGATTAGTTTGGGCTGCTTTTTCCAAATTGTTCTTTGCAATTTGTACATATTTTTCAGCTAAGCCATTTGACTGTGGGTAATGTGGGCTGGACAATGTGTGTTTGAAACCCCATTCTTTTGCAAAGTTTGCGAATTCCATTGAGGAGTACTGAGGACCATTATCTGATATTAACTCATCACATATTCCATGTCTTGCCAAGACAGATTTAATGACATGTATCACTGCACTAGACTTAGTGTCTCTTAGTTGAATTATTTCAAAGTAACGACTGTAGTAGTCTACCACTATAAGATAGTTGTTATGGTTCCATGTAAATAGGTCTGATGCAATTCTTTGCCAACCCTCTCTCTGGCTGTACTCTTGTTACCATTGGCTCCTTTTGGTTTGCTCTTTGATTTTCTTGACATGTTGCACAATTATTGACCATATCTTCAATCTGTGAATTCATTCCAGGCCAATATAAGAGATCCCTAGCACATCTTTTACACAAGGCTATTCCAAAATGCCCTATATGCAGTTTTCTTATTATTTCTTTCCTGAGCTCTGGGGGAACCACAATTCTCTCCCCTTTAAAAACAATCACATCAATTATTGACAGTTCTTTTCTTACATTCCAGTAAGGTTTTAAGTCAACATTTAGTTTGGCTTTTGAGTTTGGCCATCCTTGCCTTATTATTGTAACCAAATTGGCCATAGTTGCATCCCTTTCTGTTGCTAGCTGTATTTCTTTAAGTTTCTCATCAGTAGCAGGTAATTGTGAAAGTACAGAGTGCACATGCTCTTCCAAGTCCCTTTCCTCTCTTTCATCTTGTCCAGGCTTAAATGTCCTTGAAAGCATATCAGCTACTGGAATTCTATTGCCAGGTACATATACTACATGCATATCATATTTTTGTATTCTTAGGATCATTCTTTGCAGCCTTGGTGGAGCAGACACAAGTGGTTTTTCCATGATGCTCATAAGTGGTTTATGATCAGTCTCAACTGTGACTTTCTGCCCATAGATGTATTGATGAAACTTTTCACAACCAATTACAATGGCCAACATTTCTTTTTCTATTTGGGCATAGTTGCATTGCATAGGAGTCATTGATCTGGAAGCATATGCAACAGGCCTGCATTAGGACTACTCCTAAACCAAACTGAGAGGCATCAACCTGTATTTTTACCTCCTTCTTGGGGTCAAAATATTGTAATCCAGTTTCCGATGAATGCACAATAAGACCTTTGACATCTTCAAAAACATTATTTATTGAGTCATTCCAGCTCCATAGTGCATCCTTTTGGAGTAGTTCTCTTAGTGGAGCTGTAGCTTCTGCTAGTCCAGGAACAAACCTTGACAGATAATTAAACATACCCAGAATGGTTTCTAATTCCTTCTTAGAGGTAGGAGGATCCAGATGTTGTATTGCTGCTATTTTCTCTGGGTCTGCTTTTAGCCCATCTTGTGACAGAATATGACCAAAATATTTAACTTGGGTAACACCGATTTGCATTTTACCTGGGTTTAACTTCATGTTTCTCTCTCGACACCGTTCCAATAGTGCACACAGATTTTGATCATGTTCTTTCCGTGTAGATCCATATACCAGAAGATCATCTATGATTACATCTACACCATGAAGGCCTTCAATGGTTTCATGTGCTTTTTTCTGAAATATTTCTTGTGCTGAGGCAATACCAAAGGGAACTCTAGTAAAGCGCCATCTTCCAAATGGTGAATTAAAAGTGGTGAGCCTGCTGCTCTGTTCATCTAATTTGAGCTGCCAATATCCTGACTGAGCATCTAATACACTGAAGAATTTTGCATTTGCTAACTTGTGTGTGATGTCATCTAGAGTTGGTAAACTGTAGTGTTCACGCATGATTTCTCTGTTTAAATCTCTTGGATCAATGCATATTCTTAAAGCACCTGAGTTTTTCTTTTCTACTGAAACCATTGAACTCACCCGCACAGTGGGCTCATCTACTTTTTTTAGCACTCCTAAATTTACCATGCGATCCAGTTCCTTTTTGAGTTTGTGGCAATTGGAATCCTTCTTGGTGAGTGAATTACTGGATGTGCATCTGGCTTTAGTTTAATGCTGCATTCACCAGGCAAACAACCTAGCCCTTGCAACACATATGAAAATTGTTCCTCAACTTGTAGCTTAGATAAACCTTTGTTATACTGATACACAGTCATGATTATTTTTTATAAGATTTAGCTGTTTGCAGGCACTTAACCCTAAAACAGGCTTCGCTGGGGTGTCTATAACATAAAATTCCAAATTAAGTTTTTTGTTTTGTAACATGCATTGATATGAGCACTTTCCCAGTACATGTAGCCGGTGTCCTCCATCTTGGTACTAGCTCAATCTTTTCATTTAGCAGAATCTCATACAAAACAACTAGTGTGGTCTCCTAAAGAACATGGTTGGAGGATCAATTTACAAAAGAGTTTCTTGATTCCTCAGACAAGGGCTACCTTTTTAGGTTTCCAAATAGATTCAGTGTTTATGACTCTCTCTGACAGACAAGAGAGAAATTAAGTTAGTTTTAGCTTGTCTAAACCTTCAGTCTCTATCATTCCCTTCAGTGGCTATGTGTATGGAAGCTTTTGGTCTCATGACTGTGGCATCAGACGCAATCCTTTTTTTCAGAGCTCTCAGGCGTGGCCTCTATTGAAGAGAGAACTTTACATTCGTTTTCAAACAGACAATATCACAACAGTGGCATATTTCAATCATCAAGGAGGGACTCACAGTCCTTCAGCAATGAAAGAAGTATCTAAGATACTTTCTTTGACAAATCCAACTTTTGTCTAATTTCTGTGATTCATCGATTATCTCAGCCGTCAGACTTTACATCTGTGGGAGTGGTCTCTCCATCCAGATGTGTTTTTCATCTTGTACAGATGTGGGGTCTTCCAGAAATAGATCTGATGGTCTCTTGTCTAAACAAGAAGCTTCCCAGATACCTTTCCAGGTCCAGGGATCCTCAGCTGGAGATGGTGGATGTCTTAGCAGTTCCTTGGTTTTACCAACCTGCTTATATTTTTGTGCCTCTGGTTCTTCTTCCAAGGGTGATCTCCAAGATCATAATGGAACAATCTCATGTGTTTCTGATAGCACCAGCATGGCCTCACATGTTTTGGTATGCTTATCTTGTCCGGATGTCTAGTTGCCAGCCTTGGCCACTTCCTTTAAGGCCAGACCTCAAGGTCTCAAGGACCGTTTTTTCCATCAGGATCTAAAATCTCTACATTTGAAGGCATGGAAATTGAACACTTAGTGCTTAGTCATAGAGGTTTCTCTGACTCAGTGATTAGCACTATGATACAGGCTCATTAATCTGTTTCAAGGAAACTTTATCATCAGGTTTGGAAAACCTATATTTCATGGTGTTCCACTTATAATTATTCTTGGCATTCTTTCAGAATTCCTAGGATTTTACAGTTTCTCCAGGATGGTTTGGATAAGGGTTTGGCTGCAAATACTTTGAAATGATAAATTTCTGCTCTTTATGTCTTATTTCATAGAAAGATTGCTAAACTTCCTGATATTCACTGTTTTGTTCAGGCTTTGATTTATATCAAACCTGTTATTAAATCTATTTCTCCTCTTTGGAGACTCAATTTGGTTTTGAAAATTTTGCAGGCTCCTCCTTTTGAGCCTATGCATTCTTTGAATATTAAATTACTTTCTTGGAAAGTGTTATTTCTTTTGACTATCTATTCTGCTAGAAGAGTTTCTGAATTGTCTGCTCTCTCTTGTGAGTCTCCTTATCTGATTTTCCATCAAGATAAAGATGTTTTGCGGACTTCATTTAAATTTTTTCCTAAAGTTGTGAATTCTAACAACATCAATAGGGAAATTGTTGTTCCTTCCTTGTGTCCTAATCCTAAGAATACTCTTGAAAGGTCTTTAAATTCTTTGGCTGTGGTAAGAGCTTTGAAATATTATGTTGAGGCTACTAAAAATTTCAGAAAGACTGCAAGTTTATTTTTTATTTTTTTCTGGTTCCAAGAAAGGTCAGAAAAACTCTGCCATTTCTTTGGCATCTTGGTTGAAACTTTTGATTCACAAAGCTTATTTGGAGTGGGGCAGTCTCCGCCTCAGAGAATTACAGCTCATTCTACTAGATCAGTTGACACTTCTTGGGCTTTTAAGACTGAAGCTTCAGTTGATCAAATTTGCAAATCAGCAACTTGATCTTTGTCACGGATACCGGGCTGCAAGGGTTAAACCCCTATCCACCTACAGCCTCACCCCTGTTGTTTCTCAATGGTTTTGGGCTCCTCAGAGCAACCACAATCTCTGGAAGCTTTTTGTTTGCTTGTTTTTGTGTTCTAAACTTGTTAAGAGAAGAGCTGGTCTATGAAAACTCTCCTAGGCTGGCCAGGCTCATGGAACTCCCAGTTGGCTGCCTCACAACAGATACCCGCCTAACCCCTCTCAGGCTGGCCATGCTCCTGGAACTCCCGGTTGGTCACAGGACAGCAGGACACCCGCTAACTTTACCCCTGGTCGCTCCAGCAGCCCTTTGCCTCAGAGCTCCGCTCCTTTGGGGATTGGTAGCCCCTAGGGAGGACAAGAGCTGGGGGAATTATCGGAGGGGAGCAACTTTAGGAACCGGGAGTTTTGGGCACCCCTAACCCCATAACTTCAACTGACTGTAACTCCGGTCCCAGGTAACAAATCACGCTGATCACTGTAGCATCTGGGGACAGAGAGCTTTAAAATGACACCCTGGAAGTGCCGCTGCTCCACCGGGATCACCCCAAAACCGCCACCCCTAGGTACTGGGATTCTGTGGGACTGTGGCTTCTATGGAGGTGCCGGTTGGTCTGGAGGGGTGGGAATGGTGGGAAAATTGTGGGATTGTCCAGGGTCTTATCAAGATGAACTGTATGTATAAAAGGAGTGTATGTTTTACAATAAAATCAGTTCCTGTTTCCCCTGGATGCTAGCATGTCTAGTTATTTGGGTGGGCTCCTGTTAAAATCACTTTCCTGGGCTACATAGCAGCCTGTTCCAGGCAGAGGAAAGACCATCTGGCAGAGCTACCTAGTCTGGGTAGCCGGAGTCTGCCACAGGGTGGGACCCTGAGTACTGGTGCTGTCGGGCATCAGGGGTGGCTACAGGCTGTGGTCACTTGCCAGCTACATAGCTGCAGTCAGCAGGGAGGAAGCAGGACCCATTTGGTGGAGCTACCTAGTCGGGGTAGCCGGGGTATTACTAAAATTTACCATTTTGATGTGTTTGCTTCCTCGGAAGCAGCCTTTGGTAGAAAGGTTCTTCAGACAGTTGTCTCAGTTTGATTCTAATGCTTTTGATCTGAGTTATTTTTATTTTTTTTAAATAAAACTTAATTATTTTGGATTTAATTTCTCAGCAGATTTAGCTGTTGTTATTTTATCCCTCCCTCTCTAGTGAGTCGTGGTTTTCCACATCTTGGGTATTATATCCCATACGTCACTAGCTCATGGACTCTTGCCACTTACATGAAAGAAAACATAATTTATGTAAGAACTTACCAGATAAATTAATTTATTTCATAGTGGCAAGAGTCCATGAGACCCAACCTATTTTTTTGTGGTTATGATTTTTTGTAAAACGCACTTTATTTTTTCCATTTCCTCTTTTTGTATGCTTTTTACTCCTTCTTTTATACCTCACTTCTTGGCTACACGTTAAACTAAGGTATGAGTGAGGTAGGAGGTGTATTTATAGGCATTTTGAGGTTTGGGAAACATTGCCCCCTACTGGTAAGAATGTATATCCCCATACGTCACTAGCTCATGGACTTTTGCCACTATGAAAGAAATTAATTTATCAGGTAAGTTCTTACATAAATTATGTTTTATATTTGTAACCAAGGCCATTAGGGGAAAGGTAAAAACCTTAACAATTATCAATTCGTATTGGCTGGAGTATTAAACTGCAGACAAGGCAAATATCTAGAACATATTAAAAAAAAAGAAAAAAAAAGTCGATGAGCTATTGACGTATGGGATATACAATCCAACCAGGAAGGGTAAAGTTTCCCAAACCTCAAAATGCCTATAAATACACGCCTCACCACACCCACAATTTAGTTTAATGAATAGCCAAGTAGTGGAGTGATAAAGAAAGGAGTAAAAAGCATCAATAAAGGAATTTAGAAATAATTGTGCTTTATACAAAAAATCATAACCACCATAAAAAGGGTGGGCCTCATGGCCAATATGAAAGAAATTAATTTATCAGGTAAGTTCTTACATAAATTATGTTTTCTTTCATGTAATTGGCAAGAGTCTATGAGCTTGTGATGTATGGGATAGCAATACCCAAGATGTGGAACTCCACGCAAGAGTCACTAGGGAGGAAGGGATAAAATAAAAACAGCCTTTTTCCGTGGAAGAAAATTAATCCACAACCCCAAATATAAGTTTATTCTAATAAATGAAAGGAAAAAACTTAAATCATAAGCAGAAGAATCAAACTGAAACAGCTGCCTGAAGAACTTTTCCGAAGAAGCGGAAGCAGTGGATGCGTTGACACTTCCTTGAATTTAGTAAATGTATGCAAAGAAGACCAAGTTGCTGCTTTGAAAATCTGATCAAATGAAGCTTCATTCCTAAAAGCCCACGAAGTGGAAACTGATCTAGTAGAATGAGCTTTAATTCTCTGAGGCCGGGCTTGACCCGACTCCAAATAAGCTTGATGAATCAAAAGCTTTAACCACGATGCCAAGGAAACGGGAGAAGCCTTCTGACCTTTCCTAGGACCAGAAAAGATAACAAATAGACTAGAAGTCTTCCTGAAATCTTTAGTAACTTCAACATAATATTTCAGAGCTCTCACCACATCCAAAGAATGTAAAGATCTCTCCAAAGAGTTCCTAGGATTAAGACACAAGGAAGGGACAACAATTTCTCTATTAATGTTGTTAGAATTCACAACCTTAGGTAAGAATTTAAATGAATTCCGCAAAACTGCCTTATCCTGATGAAAAATCAGAAAAGGAGATTCACAAGAGAGAGCAGATAATTCAGAAACTCTTCTAACAGAAGAGATGGCCAAAAGAAACAACACTTTCCAAGAAAGTAGTTTAATGTCCAAAGAATGCATAGGCTCAAATGGAGGAGCCTGTAAAGCCTTCAAAACCAAATTAAGACTCCAAGGAGGAGAGATTGATTTAATGACAGGCTTGATACGAACCAAAGCCTGAACAAAACAGTGAATATCAGGAAACTTAGTAATCTTTCTGTGAAATAAAACAGAAAGAGTAGAGATTTGTCCCTTCAAGAAACTTGCAGACAAACCCTTATCCAAACCGTCCTGAAGAAACTGTAAAATTTGAGGCATTCTAAAAGAATGCCAAGAGAATTTATGAGAGGAACACCATGATATGTAAGTCTTCCAAACTTGATAATAAATCTTTCTAGAAACAGATTTATGAGCCTGCAACATATTATTAATCACAGAATCAGAGAAACCTCTATGACTAAGCAGTAAGCGTTCAATTTCCATACCTTCAAATTTAATGATTTGAGATCCTGATGGAAAAACGGACCTTGAGACAGAAGGTCTGGCCTCAATGGAAGTGGCAAAGGTTGGCAACTGGACAAGATCCACATACCAAAACCTGTGAGGCCATGCTGGAGCCACCAGTAACGCAAACGATTGCTCCATGATGATTTTGGAGATCACTCTTGGAAGAAGAACTAAAGGTGGGAAAATATAAGCAGGTTGATAACACCAAGGAAGTGTCAACGCATCCACTGCTTCCGCCTGAGGATCCCTGGACCTGGACAGGTACCTGGGAAGTTTCTTGTTTAGATGAGAAGCCATCAGATCTATTTCTGGAAGACCCCACATCTAAACAACTTGAGAAAACACATCTGGATTAAGGGACCACTCCCCCGGATATAAAGTCTGATGGCTAAGATAATCCGCTTCCCAATTGTCTATACCTGGGATATGAACTGCAGAAATTAGACAGGAGCTGGATTCTGCCCAAGCAAGTATCCGGGATACTTCTTTCATAGCTTGGGGACTGTGAGTCCCACCCTGATGATTGACATATGCCACAGTTGTGATATTGTCTGTCTTAAAACAAATGAATGGTTCTCTCTTCAACAGAGGCCAAACCTGAAGAACCCTGAAAATAGCACGGAGTTCTAAAATATTGATTGGTAATCTCGCCTCTTGAGATTTCCAAACCCCTTGTGCTGTCAGAGATCCCCAAACAGCTCCCCAACCTGAAAGACTTGCGTCTGTTGTGATCACAGTCCAGGTTGGACGAACAAAAGAGGCCCCTAGAACTATACGATGGTGATCTAACCACCAAGTCAGAGATAGTTGAACATTGGTATTTAAGGATATTAATTGTGATATCCTTGTATAATCCCTACACCAATGGTTCAGCATACAAAGCTGGAAAAGGTCTCATATGAAAACGAGCAAAGGGTATCGCGTCCGATGCTGTAGTCATGAGACCTAAAACTTCCATGCACATAGCTACTGAAGGGAATGACTGAGACTGAAGGTTTCCGTTAGGCTGCAAACAATTTTAAACGTCTCTTATCTGTTAGAGACAGAGTCATGGACACTGAATCTATCTGGAAACCTAAAAAGGTGACCCTTGTCTGAGGAATCAAAGAACTTTTTGGTAAATTGATCCTCCAACCAACAAGAAACAACACAAGTTGATTTGTGTGAGATTCTGCAGAATGTAAATACTGAGCTAGTACCAAGATATCGTCCAAATAAGAAAACACTGCAATACCCCGCTCTCTGATTACAGAGAGTAGGGTACCAAGAACCTTTGAAAAGATTCTTGGAGCTGTCGCTAGGCCAAAAGGAAGAGCAACAAATTGGTAATGCTTGTCTAGAAAAAAGAATCTCAGAAACTGATAATGATCTGGATGAATCGGAATATGAAGATATGCATCCTGTAAGTCTATTGTGGACATATAATGCCCTTGCTGAACAAAAGGCAGAATAGCCCTTATAGTCACCATTTTGAAAGTTGGCACTCTTACATAACAATTCAAAATTTTCAGATCCAGAACTGGTCTGAATGAATTTTCTTTCTTTGGGACAATGAATAGATTTGAATAAAACCCCAGACCCTGTTCCTGAAACGGAACTGGCATGATTACCCCTGAAAACTCCAGGTCTGAAACACACTTCAGGAAAGCCTGAGCATTTACTGGATTTGCTGGGATGCGTGAGAGAAAATATCTTCTCATAGGAGGTCTTACTCTGAATCCTATTCGGTACGCCTAAGAGACAATACTCAGAATCGATTGATTTTGGACAGAATTTGTCCAAATATCCTTGAAAAATCTTAATCTACCCCCTACCAGCTGAGCTGGAATGAGGGCCGCACCTTCATGCGGACTTGGGGGCTGGCTTTGGTTTCTTGAATGGCTTGGATTTATTCCAATTTGAAGAATGTTTCCAATTGGAAACAGATTCCTTGGGGGAAGGATTAGGTTTCCGTTCTTTATTTTGTCGAAAGGAGCGAAAATGGTTAGAAGCTTTAGATTTACTCTTAGGTCTTTTATCCTGAGGCAAAAAAACTCCCTTCCCCCCAGTGACAGTTGAAATACTCGAATCCAACTGAGAACCAAATAACTTATTACCTTGGAAAGAAAGAGATAGCAATCTGGACTTAGAAGTCATGTCAGCATTCCAAGATTTAAGCCACAAAGCTCTTCTAGCTAAAATAGCTAAAGACATAGATTTAACATCAATTTTGATAAAATAAAAAAATGGCATCACAAATAAAATTATTAGCATGTTGAAGCAAGCGAACAATGCTAGACAAATCAGAATCCAATTCTTGTTGTGCTAAATTTTCCAACCAAAAAGTTGATGCAGCGGCAACACCCGCCAAAGAAATTGCAGGCCTGAGAAGATGACCTGAATATTAACAGGCTTTCCTTAGATAAGATTCAAGTTTCCTATCTAAAGGATCTTTAAAAGAAGTACTATCTTCCATAGGAATAGTAGTACATTTAGCAAGAGTAGAGATAGCCCCATCAAATTGGCAAAGGATACAATTTTTTAAACCTTGAATAAGGAATAAAAGAAGCACCAGGCCTATTCCATTCCTTAGAAATCATATCATAAATAGCATCAGGAACTGGAAAAACCTCTGGAGTAACCACAGGAGGTTTATAAAGAGAATTTAAATGTTTACTAGTTTTAATATCAAGAGGACTAGTTTCCTCAATTTTCAATGTAATCAACACTTCTTTTAACAAAGAACAAATATACTCCATTTTAAATAAATAAGTAGATTTGTCAGTGTCAATATCTGAGGAAGGATCTTCTGAATCAGATAGATCCTCATCAGAGGAGGAAATTTCAGTATGTTGTCGGTCATTTGAAATTTCATCAACCTTATGAGAAGTTTTAAAAGACCTTTTACGTTTATTAGAAGTCGGGATGGCAGACAAAGCCTTCTGAATAGAATCAGAAATAAATTCTTTTAAATTCACAGGTATATCTTGTACATTCGATGTTGAAAGAACAGCAACAAGCATTGTACTATTACTGATGGACACATTATCTGCATGTAAAAGTTTATCATGACAACTATTACAAACCATAGCTGGAGATATAACCTCCACAAGTTTACAACATATGCTCTTAGCTTTGGTAGAACTGTTATCAGACAGCAGGGTTCCAACAGTGATTTCTGAGACAGGATCAGATTGAGACATCTTGCAAATATAAGAGAAAAAAAACAACATATAAAGCAAAATTATCAATTTCCTTATATGGCAGCATAGTCCTCTGATATAGAAAAAAGGCAAGAGGCATATAGGAAAGGAGTTTTAAATAATGAAAATATTTGGTGCCAAGTATGACGCACAACACAAAACAGGAAAAAAAATTTTGGTGCTAACAACATCCGGAAATGACACACTTGCATCATTGAAGACGCAATCTTGTGAAAGGTCTCTGCATCAACTAAGACGCTGGAAGTGACGAATTTGCGTCATCAAACGTAACTTTGCGACAAAAAATCTCGCGCCAAAAATGACGCAATATACTTTTGCATTTTGCGCCCCTCGCAAACCTAATTCTGCCCTCGAATTTAAAATGACAGTCAATTGAAAAAAAGACTATACCCCAGGTAAGAAATTATTTTTTGACAGTCTGCGAAAGGAAATATACTGAAAACCTGAATCATGGCAAATATAAGTACAATACATATATTTAGAACTTTATATAAATACATAAAGTACCAAACTGTCAGAGTTGTGCTTTGTTTTACCATGTACCTTTAATTCCAGCTATGACTCACTCTGCCCTGCCCACAACGTTGATAAATCACCTGAGATCACAACGCTCAGCGCTTAGTATTTTGTTTTGCTTCTCGAAGCAGCAGCGCCCACTGAGCTCTATTCCTACTTTGGATTACAAATTAGCTTTGTCTCCGTATTCTGTCTATTCCAACTAAGAATACTTTGGAGCCACTCGCAACACTGTTGCACTCTCATACTGCCGGAATTTAGTAGCAGAGTTCCCGACATTGTCGCAGCCTCTTGTAACTGCTTGCATCTATCATAGCGGTTTTCCTGCTAACAGCTTTCTCTGACAGCAACTAACCTTTTAACTCCATACTGCACTTCTCATCTCAATATCTATCTGAACTCTGAATACATTTGGGCATTCTACTAACCGCTGAAGAGGATTAGTAGTCAACGCTAGAGGAAAACTCCTCCCCTTTCCTTCCGTTTACTGTCAGCAGCCTGTCAGCAATATCGCCCAGTGGAAGTGCAGAGCGCAACACCACGCTGTGGGGATACAGATTCCTCTCACATATTACTAAAGGGATTACTCTCATTTTTTCTTGATTGCGCAGAGACTGTTGCTTATTAATACCTGCACGTTCAAGAGCTTAGTGTGCCATTGCCAGGAAGTGAAATACGCACCAGATTTAATTGAGGATATCGTTTCCCTACTAATTTTCTAGTATAGCAAATTTCCATAATGTTAACTCTGCTAAACTGATCTTTCACATAATCAGATTCAGTTAAACAATACTGGCTAATTGTTATTAACATCCTAAAGCTAGTATACTGAATAACTACATCTCCTTTCCTCACAGATTGCACTCCATTACCATAGTGCACTCACTTCAGGAGGTGATACAATTCCAAATACTTCTCACAAGTGTACTTTTGTTATATATCTGCAGTTGTGCTCCAACAGCTTACATATTCCCTTACATAATACTAAGCCTTACTCATGGAGCCAGCAGATATTCCTCAGCTAGTTTATAATTTGACACAGAGAGTCGATCAGATTGCCCAGGCAGTGAGAGACCTGCAGGTTGAGAATCAATCTCTTAGGGAGATCATCAAAGATTCTATAGCCGTCAAAGGCACCCATGACACTACACCTGAACCACAAGTTTCCCTACCTGAAAAGTTCTCTGGGAACAGAAAGATGTATAGGCAATTTAAAAATGTCTGCCACCTACTCTTCAATCTAAGACCTCGTAGTTACCCCACTGAGAGAATCAAAGTTCTTACTGTTATTTCTTTTCTCAGAGGTGAACCTAGAGGTTGGGTAAATAATTTATGTGAACACCCAGGATCCTATCATAGCCACTCTAGGGGTATTCTTCGATAACATGGATGAAATATATCTAGATAAGGATATCCAATTGTCAGCTGAAGCCATGATGAGAGACCTCAAACAAGGAAAGAGACCGGTAGAGGACTATATTACAGAGTTCAAATTGTACGCCTCTGATTCTCTTTGGAGCCCTATAGCTCTCCCCAACCAGTTCAGGATTGGCCTTGCAGAAACATTAAAGGATGTGTTAGCTCGTATAGATCTTCCACCCACCTTAGAAGCCTTAATGAGGGTCTCCACCCAGATAGATAGAAGACTCCAAGAAAGGAGATCCGAACGATACCATGCTGATACATCTCCAAGGACCACTACATCTAACATCCGGACCACTCCAACTACTTCAAGCACACAACCTATCCTGATGGAGATTGGTATAGTAAGAGGACCATTAACCTCAGAAGAAAGGTTCCGGAGAAAGGCAAATCATTTGTGTATGTATTGTCCAGATCCCTTGCATACCGTCTCTGATTGTCCTGTTCTACTAAAGAACAAGAAACGTAAGTGTAAATCTATTCACTCAACTCATCTATTCCAAGATAACATAACATATTGTAAACTATCTCTATTATTGCAGTGGGATCACAAAAGGCTGCATACTGATGCCATCATTGACTCCGGTGCATTCGGAAATTTCATTGATCTTGAAATTGTAACCACTAATAAAATACCACTTGTTTTGAAAAAAAAACCTTTGGTCATTAGAGTTATTGATGGTTCTATAATCTCCAAAGGACCTATCACACATCATACAGTATCATTGTTAGTTGTGACAAAAGATGGTCATACAGAATATATATCTTTTGATGTATTACCTTCACCACATTTTTCAGTTGTCTTAGGCATATCATGGTTGCAACAACATGAACCCACCATAACCTGGTCTAGCTCACAGGTATGTTTTAAATCATCATATTGTCTTAGCACTTGCTTTCCTCAACAGTATGTTCTCCATCTATTCTAGATCCAAAGGTGTTACCAAAAGAATACAGGGAATTCGCAGATGTCTTCAGTAAGTCTGAAGCTGACAGTCTACCCCCTCATCGTCCCTATGACTGTCCTATTCAACTACAACCAGGAGCCACCATTCCATTCGGACATGTATATCCTCTAAGTCAACTTGAATTGAAACACCTCAAGACCTACTTAGACCAAAATTTGAAAAAAGGCTTTATCAGGGCATCGACATTCCCTGCTGGAGCAGGTATGTTCTTTGTAAAGAACAAGGATGACTCTCTTCATCCATAATAGATTACCGAGAGCTCAACAAGCGAACAATAAAGAATCGTTACCCTTTACCGGTGATTCCCGAGATGATCGAACGACTATCAGAAGCAACTATCTACACTAAATTGGATCTGAGAGGTGCATACAACCTAGTCCGCATTCGTAAGGGAGACGAGTGGCTCACTGCATTCCAGACGAGATATGGCTTATTTGAATATCTAGTAATGCCGTTCGGGTTATGCAATGCCACGGCCACTTTTCAACATTTTATCAATTACATTTTTCTGGATCTGCTTGATATCTGTTTAGTGGTCTATCTCGATGACATCCTTATATATTCCAAAACCCAAGACGAACATAAGAAACATGTACGCTGGGTCCTCTCTAGACTACGTGTACACAAACTTTATGCTAAGCTAGAGAAATGTCAGTTTCATTGTAACCAAATCTCATTCCTAGGTTATGACATTTCTCCTAATGGTATAAGCATGCAACATAAGAAAGTAGAGACTGTACTGGAGTGGCCGGAACCAACAACTAAAAAAGAACTACAGAGGTTTCTGGGGTTCTGGAACTACTACTGGAAATTCATCAAGGGGTTCTACAAAGTTGCTAAACCTCTCACACAACTTACAGTGCTTCTAAACCTTTCTTCTGGACCAAGGAAGCCTCTTCTGCCTTCAACTTTCTAAAAACCTGTTTCTCTACAGCTCCCATTCTACGATTTCCGAATCCAGAGATACAATTCATTCTTGAAGTCGACTCCTCGGATTTCGCCATTGGTGCTGTCTTATCACAAAGACAATCTCTTTCCGAACCCTTACACCCTGTTTCATATTTTTCTAAGATCATGAGTCCCACAGAGATGAACTACTCTATTGGAGATAAGGAGCTCCTTGCTATTCGTAGATCGCTTGAGAACTGGAGACACCTCTTGGAAGGAGCTAAATTCCCCATAAACTATATATACAGATCATAAAAACCCTTCAATACTTGCAGAACAATAAAACCCTCTCCGCAAGGCAGGTTCACTGGTGTCTTTTCTTTTCCAGATTTGATTTCCACATACTCTATCGACCTGCCAATAAAAACGGAAAGGCTGACACCCTGTCTAGGTTATATACAAAACCTCCACATATTATCGATTTGACTCCTATGATTCCCAAAGAACGCTTCATTGGTGTCACTTCACATCTCTTAAACGAGATAAAAGGACCACACGGATTGATAAAGACCTACCCCAGAAAGATTTAAAGGAGAGAGCTGGGATATACTACCACAACAAAAAAAATGATGTACCTTCTAGCCTAAGATCGACGCTTTTAAAATACCATCATGATTCTCCCATGTCGGGACATCCAGGGGTTAACCGTACAATAGACCTGCTAAAAAGAACTTTTTGGTGGCCCAGAATGAAAAATACCTGTACTAAATTACATAAAATCCTGCATCGTTTGTACGGTCTACTAATGCCGCTTCCTATCCCAAGTAGACCTTGGGAACAAGTCTCTATGGACTTCATAGTTGAATTGCCCTCCTCACAAAGATACAATACAATCTTAGTGGTTGTTGATATGTTCACTAAAATGGGACACTTCATTCCGTACCTAAAACTGCCTACTTCTTCAGAAACGGCCAAACTCTTCCTTGACAACATTGTAAGACTTCATGGTACACTTACAAGGATTATCACTGACAGAGGCACGCAGTTTACCTCTCGTTTCTGGACTAAACTCTTTTCTTTGTTACAAATTGATCATCGATACAGCACCTCTTTCCACCCCCAGACCAATGGTCAAACTGAACGGATAAATCAGTGGTTGGAGGAATATTTACGCTGTTTTTGCAGCCAACAGCAAGACCAATAGCTGGATTTTTTACCTATGGCAGAATATGCCTACAACAGCTTAAAAAACTCTTCAACCAAAACATCACCGTTCTATGCAAATTATGGCTATCACCCGTCTTTCCTTTTGAATTCTGATGTCTCTTCAGATTCTCCTCAGCTGGATGATTTTAGCAGGATATTAACGGAGAATTTCTCGAGAATCAAACAAAACATCCAAAGTGCACAAGAAACCCATAAACGCTACTATAATTTAAGAAGGAGAACTCCCCCAAAGTATTCTATTGGGGACAAAGTTTGGCTTTCTACAAAGAACTTATGACTGCAAGTACCATCCAAAAACTCACACACCGATTCATTGGAACTTTTCCTGTGTTAAGAGTAATCAGCGACAATGCTATCACTCTAGATCTACCCCCCACCTTAAGGGTACATCCGACCTTCCACGTCTCATTGGTCAAAACCTTATTCTCCTACTAGAATAACAGATCTTGTTCTACCACCTACATTGCCTTCAGGTGATACTGAGATTTATGATGTGTATTCAATACTGGATTCCCGATATCGAGGGTCCTGACTTGGAATATCTTATTCGTTGGAAAAACTACCCCCCTGAAGATGATTCTTGGAAGCCAGCCTCTAATATAGATGCACCTAGGCCTATTTTGCTGTTTCATTGATGTAACCCTGATCGACCCAAACCTCAATCTGTGGGACAGCTCGCTTGAGGAGGAGGTGATGTCAGAGTTGTGCTTTGTTTTACCATGTACCTTTAATTCCAGCTATGACTCACTCTGCCCTGCCCCACAAAGTTGATAAATCACCTGAGAACACAACGCTCAGTGCTTAGTATTTTGTTTGCTTCTCGAAGCATCAGCGCCCACTGAGCCTCTATTCCTACTTTGGATTACAAATTAGCTTTGTCTCCGTATTCTGTCTATTCCAACTAAGAATACTTTGGAACCACTCGCAACACTGTTGCACTCTCATACTGCCGGAATTTAGTAGCAGAGTTCCCTACATTGTCGCAGCCTCATGTAACTGCTTGCATCTATCATAGCGGTTTTCCTGCTAAAAGCTTTCTCTGACAGCAACTAACCTTTGAACTCCATACTGCACTTCTCATCTCAATATCAATCTGAACTCTGCATATATTTGGGTATTTAACTAACCGATGAAGAGGAGTAGTAGTCGACGCTAGAGGAAAAACTCCTCCCCTTTCCTTCCGTTTACTCTCAGCAGCCTGTCAGCAATATCGCCCAGTAGAAGTGCAGAGCGCAACACCGTGCTGTGTGGGAGACAGATTCCTCTCACATATTACTAAAGGGATTACTCTCATTTTTTCTTGATTGTGCAGAGACTTTTGCTTATTAATACCTGCACATTCAGAGCTTAGTGTGCCATTGCCAGGAGGTGAAATACGCACCAGATTTAATTGAGGATAACGTTTCCCTACTCATTTTCTAGTATAGCAAATTTCCATAATGTTAACTCTGCTAAACTGATCTTTCACATAATCAGATTCAGTTAAACAATACTGGCTAATTGTTATTAACATCCTAAAACTAGTATACTGAATAACTACATCTCCTTTCCACTCAGTTTGCACTCCATTACCATAGTGCACTCACTTCAGGAGGTGGTACAATTCCCAAATACTTCTCACAAGTGTACTTTTGTCCTATATCTGCAGTTGTGCTCCAACACCTTACATATTCCCTTACACAAACGATAGCTGAGAGTGTCTTAAGTAATGAAAACATACTTACCAAAAGACACCCATCCACATATAGCAAATAGCCAAACAGTACTGAAACAGTTATCAGTAGAGGTAATGGAATATGAGAGTATATCGTCGATCTGAAAAGGGAGGTAGGAGATGAATCTCTACGACCGATAACAGAGAACCCTATGAAATAGATCTCCGTGAGGAAAACCATTGCATTCAATAGGTGATACTCCCTTCACATGCCTCTGACATTCACTGTACTCTGAGAGGAATCGGGTTTCAAAATGTTGAGAAGCGCAATACCAACCTAGAAATCTTAGCACAAACCCTACTTCACCACCTCCATTAGGAGGCAAACTGAATTGTTGGGTATCGGTGAGGGGTGTATTTATAGGCATTTGAGGTTTGGGAAACTTTGCCCCTCCTGGTAGGATTGAATTTCCCATATGTCACTAGCTCATGGACTCTTGCTAATTACATCATCTTTCATTGGTGGCCACCATACAGATTCTTGTATTTTTTTCTACTATACAGTACACGGGGGGGCTGGGGCCATGTCACAGACTACTGTAGTCACTTTATTAAGTACCTGGGGTGGGTAGGGTCAAGGCAGCCATCTAACCAGCAGATTACTGACTGTGTCACTTACCCTCACTATATACAGTACTGGTGAGTTAAATAGTGTCACTATAGTACAGTAATAGGGGGGTCAGACCATATTACAGACTGTGTCACTAACTCACTATATACAGTACTGGTGGGTTAAATAGTGTCACTATATACAGTAAATAGGGGGTCAGACCATATTACAGACTGTGGGCACAGGGGGTACCTCCTTTTGCAGATATGTAATCTGATTCAGATTTTTTTCTGTGTTAAATGTAAAAAAAAGAAAAAGATATGTATCAAAATTCACATTTTTGGGGGGGTGGGTAGGGGTGGCCCATCTTAGATTCTTGCACCTGGGCCCTGTCGTTTCTAGTTACACCTCTGATTGAAGGTGTTCTTCTGTTTCTGTAGCAAGTAACAAATCATCAACATATTGCAGAAGGGCTCATGGTCTTGAAAATCTTGATAAAATAGCAGCCATTCTTTTATGGAAGATTGTTGCTGAATTATTCAAGCCCATAGGAAGACAGGTAAACATAACTTCATCTTTTTCCACTTGAAACAAACTTGTACTGAAACTTTGTTTGCTATATCAAGGATTAAATAAAACATAGCATTGGGAGAGATGGAGGAAAAAAACAATAGGAACCTCTCTGACAATTGGTGCATAGGCAGGTGTCACTTGATGTAATTTCTTATAATCAACTGTTAAATGCAACTTCCATCAGGTTTCTGTACAGGCAAAATAGTAAAAATTAGTAACAGATTTACATTTTCTCAATACACCTTGTTCAAGTAAATAATCTATTGTTTGCTGTACATATGGCTCACTTTCCCTAGTAGTATAATAATAATAATAATAATAAAAATAATAATATGGATATTGCTTCTTAGCTAAATGCACATTTCCTGTGATAAACTCTTCCCCTTGCAATTTCCCACAATCACATTTATGTTTAGCAAAAGCATGTGCACGCTGCTGCAAAATTTGTAACTTTAACATTTTTATGTACAAGTAAACTTAAGTTGTCTGGTTTCTTTAAATTATAACACAATGTGAAAAAGAAATAACCACAATGTTTATCATCTGTATTAAAGAGACAGTAAACCTATTTTTTTTCTTTCAAGATTTCTATATGCCACATGTAAATATATTGATCTATCTGAATTTCACCTGTTCAAAACATTGTAGATTGTTACTAAAAACTTTACTCACTTTCATGTTCTGAACTCGCCCCACAGTGACGTGCAGTAATAGGAGGCAGGGTAGGCAGTGCCTACCCTGTCCCAATCAGTGAAAAAAGATTTTAAAATAATATTTATTAAATAAAAAAAAAGAAGTATTTTTTGGCTTTTATTTCTTTAGCCACGCCCACACCCCCTGCCCCAAGGGTACCCCCCCCCACGGCGATTACCCACGTCATCATTATTTTATTTGTACTACTGCGCTTGCGCTGCAAATTCAGCATCCATTATTGCGCAATTAGGAGGCAGTGTGCCGGTCTGCTGTCCTCCATTAATTGCGCAACATGGATCTGAATAACTTCCACTGCTTACTTAGCGCTAGCGCACCAGTGGTGTCTCTCCGACCCCTCTTACAAGCTCCAATGGAGGCGGTTCTCAAAACCGCCTCCATAATGGAGCTAGATCCCCTCAGCCAATCAGCTTCAGCACTGTCGGGGAAGGCGTGCCTGCTGGGCTGCTGAGTGACAGAGTGACACTATAAGGATTAAACAAATTTGTGGAACACAACTGCAGTGTTGAAGCCAAATTTAATGTTTGTAACACAAGACTGTCTAAACTCTTTATTGAAGGAAAGAGTTCTTAAAGTCTTGTGGTGTTGCTCAGGAAATAATTCATCACAGGTGCAGAAACGGTGTTATATTCGATTATACTAGAATAACTGATAAATACCATTAAAAGATATAATCCAGAAAATAACTTAGTCCATTACCACAAGCAGAAGTGAGTAATATTGTTGCGAATGCACAAACAGCAGATGTATCGGCATAATAGTTGTAACACAGTTGCCAGCGTGGTTAATATATGCTGGTTTTAGTTAAAGATAGGACGAGTTGTTGAATGACAGAAACGCTATTTTGTAATAATTTCCCTTTAACTGAAAACTGAACACAAAGTAGGAGAAACAGTCAATAGTGATTCAAAAATACGGTAAAGAAAGATTTACTACCTTCTCTTCCTTTGAGGCTGTGGAAAATGATGCGGCGTTTGCAGAGAAGTCTGTGCGGTTACACGCTGAGTACAAACGCCGGAGCTGTTTGGGCTGTGACGTCAGATTAGCGTGGAGGCGGTTGCAGCGATATTAGCCTGTGTGAATCTGCTGCTGGAAATTTATGACTGCAGGTGAATGAGAGAAACGGTTTCTTGGTAATATCTGAATTTTACAAATACCATTCCTAGTAGATGAACACTTTAAGTTGAAAGTCCTTTTAGGCAATAAGAGAGGTAGTTGTTTTTAGAATGTTAATGAAGAAAACCACAATGGTAAAGTTCAGCTTATAGAGACAATTGGTTTGTAATCCAGTCTGGTAGTAGAAACTACAATACTAAGCACTGAGTGCAAGGTGAGCACCTGATTTAAAGGGAAGACAGCGAATCAATTTGTAGTGGGTGTGACAGGGAGAGAGAAGGGGAGCTGTAGGAACAGACCTTACAGAACCCCCTCGTCAAGGAAGCTGTTCCACAGCGAAAGGTCGAGGTCGGTCAGGATGGCGACGATGGAACAACGACAGAAGTCGTGGAGAATTAATATTAGAAAGAGGTTCCCAAGAATCTTCCTCTGCAGAATAATCTTTCCATCTCACCAAATACTGAAGTACACCTTTGGAAATTCTAGAGTCCAATATGGTTTCAACCTCGTATTCTTTACCATCTGAAACTATATTTGAAGGAGGTAGAAGGACTTGGTCATTCCTATGTGCGGACGTAAGGTTTCAACAAGGAAACGTGAAAAGTGGGATGTATCCTTAGAGAGCTGGAAGCTCTAGTCTGACAGCATTGGCATTAATGATTTTCTGTATAGGAAAAGGGCCAATAAACAGACTGGCCATCTTCTTAGAAGGGATTTGTAATTTCAAATTCTTTGTAGAAAGCAAACAAATCTCCAATTTTGTAGTCAGGAGCTTTACGTCTTCTGAGGTCATAAAAGTGTTTTTGAGACTTTTGAGCTTCAAGGATGTTTTCATGAATGATTTTAAAGTTCTCCTGTAATGAATTGTGCAAATCATCAAGTAGGGGAGAATCTGATGAAGTAGAAGGTAAGAAAGAAAATTTAGGATGATATGCATAATTAGCAAAGAAGGGAGTCATCTTGATAGAAGAGTTGATTGAGTTATTGTAAGCAAATTCTGCCATGGAGAGGTAATTAATCCAATCAGCCTGATGATAAGAACAGTAACACCGAAGATAATGTTCGAGCCATTGATTCAACCTCTCAGATTGCCCATTAGTTTGGGGATGGTAGGCGGCGTGGTAAAACGATGTTCTCCATCTTAGTGATCTCACATAATTTAAGCCAGAATTTGGAGGGTGAATTGTGTCCCTCGGTCAGTTGTTAATATAGAGGGAATGCCATCGTAACTTTACAATATGATCAATGAACAAAATAGCAGTCTCTGAAGAAGTTAGGAAGCTTATGAAACGGTATGAAATGAGCCATCTTTGTGAATAAATCAATGACAACAAGTATAGTGGTTTGTTTTTTTGAGGGTGCGTTATTCAACAATGAATTCCATTGAGATATGATGCCATGGTTTGTTGGAAACTGGTAGAGGCATAAGTAATCCAAAAGGAGGTCTGCGCTCAGGTTAGATAGTGACACACTCCCTGCAAGTGGTAATATATTCAGCTATGGATGATTTCATTTGAGGCCACCAAAAAGTACGACTAACCAGATCAAGAGTCCTTAACAGCCCAGGATGACCAGCCAAGAGGGTATCATGGCAGGCTCTGTAATAATCTGTGTTCTTAGACCATCAGGTACATACAATTTCTCACCTTGGAATACAGGCCATGAATCTTGAGAAGATTTGTTCAGGAGGTATTGGTTTGTTTTTACAGAAGTTTTTTTAATTCAGATAATATAGTAGAAGTGAAACCAATAAAACATTGGGGAGAAACAATATCTTTCCTGATGGGAGACTCAGCTTGGACGAATAGGAAAGACGTGATAGGGCGTCTGCTTTAGCATTTTTATTTGCTGGGTCTGTAAATAATGGTTGAAGTTAAAACGATCAAAATATAAACTCCAGCGACCCTGTCTAGCAGAAAGGGTTTTGTTGGACTTGTAAATATTGTAGATTCTTATGATCTGTGTAGATAACAATTGGTAAGACCGTGCCCTCTAAAAGGTGTCTCCAATGTTCAAGTAGATCGTCCGGATTGCCAGTAATTCCTTATCCTCAATGGGTATTGGTTCGGCAGGTGACATACAGTTTTGGAGAAGTAAGAAATAGGATGAAGTGGTTCGGATAAAGATTTTTGTTGTGAAAAGTACAGCTCCGATTGCATAATCCGAGGAGTCTAACTACTAGGGTATACTGATAAGAAGGATTAGGAAATTGAAGGATAGGTCCTGCGAAGTGAACCTAGACTTTAAGTGTTGGAATGCATGTTTAGCATCAGAACCCATACGAAAGAAACTGGAAGAACCGGTTAAATATTGTAAGAGGCTTTACCTATTTTAGAAAAACCTTAATAAATTTCCTGTAGTAATTGGCGAAACCAAGGAAATGTTGTAGTTCTTTTCTGACTTAGGTTCAGGCCAATTCAAAACAGTGGTCAACTTTCTGTTTTTGCATTTGGATTCCAGATGGTGAAATATCATCAACCCAAGAAGAACTTCTGTTGTGTGGAATTTACATTTTTCTAATTTAGCGTAAAGTTTATGTGCTCTTAGACGAGCAAGCACCTGTCGGACGTGTTTGACATGTCATCCATAGTTCTTGAGTATATGAAGCGATATCATCCAAATAAATAACCTAGGACATACGTCAAGGAGATCACGAAAACACATCAATTTATAAAATGTTGGAAGGTGGCAGGGCATTGCAAAAGGCCAAAAGGCATTACAAGATATTCAAATAAGCCGTACCTGGTCCTAACGCTGTCCCACCATTCGTGACCCTCCTTTATCGGATGAGATTATAGCCCCTCTTCAAGTCAAGCTTAGTGAATATAGTAGCATCAGATAGCCTCTAAATCATTTCGGGAATCAAAGGCAAAGGGTATCTGTTTTGATAGTGCACTTATTCAGTTCTCGATAGTCAATAATTCGGCCTCAGACTAGCATCTTTGTGCGCACAAAGAAGAAACCAGCTCCAGCTGGAAGAAGTGGAGGGCCTAATAATGCCTTTTTTCAAGTTTCTCTTCAAGATACAATTTGAGATGTTCAAGTTCAGGATTGCTTAATGGGTAAAGATGCCCAAAGGGTATCCTAGCTCCAGGTGAAGATCGATAGGGGCAATCATAAACCCCTGGTGGTGGTAAATTCTACTGCTTCGTCTTACTGAAGACATCCTTGAAACTCTCATAATGAGAGTAAACCCGTCAGAGTGAATAGTAGAATTTATCAATAAAGGACAAGGAAAACATGTATTCTGCAATAATCGGAAGAAAACTTTATTTGAAAAGGAGACCAAATATATCAGGGGTTATGAAGTTGTAACCACTTCAAACCCCAAAACCAAGGGAAATGGGGTGAAGGAAGAACGTCAAATGATAACATATTCAGTATGTCAGAGATAACAGTAATAATAGGGATGGTCTCAGTGTAATTGGACCCTGAAAACATAAGTGACCCCCATCTATGACTCTAATAGGTATAGGAGTCTTTTTCTTGATGAGTGGTATATTCTTCATAGAGCAGAAATCTTGGTAAATATAATTCCCGAGAAGCCCCCGAATCGATAATAGCATCATCAATCTTCAGATGACTTTGTTGTAGCTGTAAGGAGACAGACAAAGTACAATAAGTGGATTGCGATGAGAATGAAGAGAAGGTAAATAAGTTGATGGACTTACTTTTCCTTATTTTTAATAGTATTGAACAGTCCTGGACAGTATGGGACGAACTAGCGCAGTACATGCACATGTTCTTAACACGGTCTACGTTGTTTTTCCTTCAAAGACAAAGGACCTCTAAAAAAACCAATTTCCTTTAGGTTCTGCTTGAGATTTAGATGTTGAAGAAGAGTGGTTGTAGTGGCATGAAAAGAGGTTTTAGGTTTCAAGTCAGTGGAATATTTTCTGCTTTTCTTTCGCGTAAGCGGCGATCAATTTGAATAGCCATCTTCATGAATTATCAAGGGTCTGAGGTACCTCATTCGTGCAAATTCATACTTTTAATGTTTCTGATAATCCTAAACGGATTGGTTTCGGAGTGCCAACAGGGGTCCAATGAGCGTCTGTGGAGTACTGTTTGAAGTCGGTGATATACTCCTCCCACAGGTCTCTTCCCTTGCTTAAGACTCCTTAAACTCTCATCTCAGCAGTACAGCTGTATATCTGTATCTAGATACATTTCATCCATTGAAGTGAAGAATCGTCAAGAGAGGCTAAAATTGGGTCATGGGTTTCAATGAATTTATCAGCCCAGTTTCTTGATCACCTCTGAGAAAGAAATGGTTGTCCAAAACTTTAACTCTGTCAGTGGGGTATGTTCTAGGTCTCATAGAAAAAGAAGTTGACAAGCATTTTTAAATTGCCTATAGGCCTTTTCTATTCCCCAGAGAAAAGGTCAGGAAGTGAAACTTGAGGTTTCAATAGAGTTGTCAAGCTGATTCCCCTTTAAAGCAATAGAGTCTTTTATAACATTCCTTAGAGCAGTATTTTCAACCTGTAATTCATGTAGGCCTTGTGAGAGCTGATCCAACCTTTTGGGTAAGATTATATACAATCTGGCGTAAATCTGCTGGTGTTCATAGTTTTCAGGCTTAGTATTATATAAGGATTAAACAAATTTGTCGGAACACAACTGCAGTGTTGAAGCCAAATTAAATGTTTGTAACACAAGACTGTCACTAAACTCTTTATTGAAGGAAAGAGTTCTTAAAGTCTTGTGGTGTTGCTCAGGAAATAATTCATACAGGTGCAGAAACGGTGGTTATATTGATTATATAGGAATAAACTGATAAATACCATTAAAAGATATAATCAGAAAATAACTTAGTCATTACCACAAGCAGAAGTGAGTAATATTGATGCGAATGCACAAAACAGCAGATGTATCGATAATAGTTGTAACACAGTTGCCAGCGTGGTCTTAATATATGCTGGTTTTTAGTTAAAGATAGGCGAGTTGTTGAATGACACGAAACGATATTTTGTAATAATTTCCTTTAACTGAAAACAGAACACAAAGTAGGAGAAACAGTCAATAGTGATTCAAAAATACGGTACGAAAGATTTACTACCTTCTCTTCCTTTGAGGCTGTGGAAATGATGCGGCGTTTGCAGTGAAGTCTGTGCGGTTACCACGCTGAGTACAAACGCCGGAGCTGTTTGGGCTGTGACGTCAGATTAGCGTGGAGGCGGTTGCAGCGATATTAGCCTGTGTGAATCTGCTGCTGGAAATTTATGACTCGCAGGAGATGAGAGAAACGGTTTCTTGGTAATATCCTGAATTTTACAATTACCATTCCTAGTAGATGAACACTTTAAGTTGAAAGTCCCTTTTAGGCAATAAGAGAGGTAGTTGTTTTTAGAATGTTAATGAAGAACACAATGGTAAAGTTCAGCTTATAGAACAATTGGTTTTGTAATCCAGTCTGGTAGTAAAACTACCAATACTAAGCACTGAGTGCAAGGTGAGCACCTGATTTAAAGGGAAGACAGCGAATCAATTTGTAGTGGGTTGTGACAGGGAGAGAGAAGGGGAGTGTAGGAACAGAACCTTACAGACACAACTTTGGGTCACGTGACGTCAGAACTTCAGGCGGGAAGAGACTCTCAGTACAGGAGCGGGAGCTGCTGCTGACTGTGTGCAAGTGCGTGCCCCTCCCGTGCTGAAATGAGAAGCGCTCAGCTGCGGTTGTGACTAGTGGACTAGGACTTACTGGACGGACCTCGGTCCTGGAGGACTGTGGCTTTCAACAAGTTGTAAGTATGTATGCATGCGCCATGCAGGCTTTTTCCAGAGAGGAGGGCCTGTGGTTGTTGGAGCAGGGGCCAGGGCAGCCATGCAGCAGCAGGTAGGAGCTGCCGTTTCCCTGTAGACTAGACACTGCTGCTGTCTTGAATCAGAGACAGCATGTCAGATAGGAGTTCCGTGTAGGCTCTAGCCTCTGTGTATCAGGTTGAGGTTCCATATAGGCTCTAGCCTCTCTGCATACTAGCTCTGATGGCAGCATTGCGATCACGTTTCAGGATTGGACTGAGAGTAAACAAAGATGAGTGTAGAACGTAAAAATCAATTAATCTAAATAAAATAGATTATTTTAATGAATAACAGGGGATAATGTGAACGTGAATCATTTGCTAAAATGCTTGCAGCTATAAAGAGGTTTAATGATTTGGTCTTTGAACATTAATATTTTATTTCTGATTTCGTTTTTGTTTGTTTTTTTGTCCAGCAAATAAACTTATTCTTTCTGTAGTTTATAATCTAATCCTGAAACTCTGAGATTGTAACTGTCAGCATGGCATCTACCATCTACCCCTGAGAGGAATGGAGCACTGTTCTTGCCTTAGTTTGTGGGTAGTTAAACATGTGATTAAAATGGGTTCATATTTGTGAACATAGTTTATTGCATTGAGTCTGAGGAAAACCTGTTTGGAGAGCTAATCTGATTGAAATAGAGGCCACAGAATATTTGTATAAAAATATTAAATTAGTTTAGTAAATTATTTTCTGCTAATATAGTATACCCTTTAATTAACTGTAAATATTGCACTAAAATTATGTCAATGTAAGATTTTGTCCCAAAGCTCTAAGGTGAATTGCCCCCTGCACCTCTACAATTCCCATAATGCCTGCGAGATTTGAGGTTAAGGCAGAGAACCAAAACCACTTATGCAGCAAAAAAATAAAACATTTACACGGCAGTGATAACAGTAAAGCATAAAATAATATAATTCTATTCTAGAGGTGTCAGTGTATGTGTGTATCCTCAGTCCTAGAGGTGTCAGTGTGATGTGTGTATCCTCAGTCCAAGAGGTTTGTCAGTGTATGTGTGTATCCTCAGTCCTAGAGGTGTCAGTGTATGTGTGTATCCTCAGTCCTAGAGGTGTCAGTGTATGTGTGTATCCTCAGTCCTAGAGGTGTCAGTGTATGTGTGTATCCTCAGTCCTAGAGGTGTCAGTGTATGTGTGTATCCTCAGTCCTAGAGGTGTCAGTGTATGTGTGTAGCCTCTGCCCTAGAGGTGTCAGTGTATGTGTGTAGCCTCAGTCCTAGAGGTGTCAGAGTGTATGTGTGTATCCTCAAGTCCTAGAGGTGTCAGTGTATGTGTGTATCCTCAGTCCTAGAGGTGTCAGTGTATGTGTGTATCCTCAGTTCTAGAGGTGTCAGTGTATGTGTGTATCCTCAGTCCTAGAGGTGTCAGTGTATATGTATATCCTCAGTCCTAAAGGTGTCAGTGTATGTGGTATATCCTTAGTTCTCGAGGTGTTAGTGTATGTGTGTATCCTCAGTCCTAGAGGTGTCAGTGTATTTGTGTATCCTCAGTCCTAGAGGTGTCAGTGTATGTGTATATCCTCAGTCCTAGAGGTGTCAGTTTGTGTATCCTTAGTCCTAGAGGTGTCATGTGTATTGTGTGTATCCTTAGTCTAGAGGTGTCAGTGTAATGTGCTGTTCTCAGTCCTAGAGGTGTCAGTGTATGTGTATATCCTTAGTTCTTGAAGTGTTAGTGTATTGTGTGTATCCCTCAGTCCTAGAGGTGTCAGTTTGTGTAACCTTAGTTCTAGAGGTGTTAGTGTATGTGTGTATCCTCTGTCCTAGAGGTGTCAGTTTGTGTATCCTTACTTTCTAGAGGTGTTAGATGTATGTGTGTATCCTCAGTCCTAGAGGTGTTAGTGTATGTGTGTATCCTCAGTCCTAGAGGTGTTAGTGTATGTGTGTATCCTCAGTCCTAGAGGTGTCAGTTTGTGTATCCTTAGTTCTAGAGGTGTTAGTGTATGTGTGTATACCTCAGTCCTAGAGGTGTCAGTTTGTGTATCCTTAGTTTCTAGAGGTGTTAGTGTATGTGTGTATCCTCAGTCCTAGAGGTGTCAGTTTGTGTATCCTTAGTCCTAGAGGTGTCAGTGTATGTGTATATCCTCAGTCCTAGAGGTGGTCAGTGTATGTGTGTATCCTCAGTCCTAGAGGTGTTAGTGTATGTGTGTATCCTCAGTCCTAGAGGTGTCAGTGTATGTGTGTATCCTCAGTCCTAGATGTGTTAGTGTATGTGTGTATCCTCAGTCCTAGAGGTGTTAGTGTATGTGTGTATCCTCAGTCCTAGAGGTGTCAGTTTGTGTATCCTTAGTTCTAGAGGTGTTAGTGTATGTGTGTATCCTCAGTCCTAGAGGTGTCAGTTTGTGTATCCTTAGTTTCTAGAGGTGTCAGTGTATGTGTGTATCCTCAGTCCTAGAGGTGTCAGTGTATGTGTGTATCCTCAGTCCTAGAGGTGTCAGTGTATGTGTGTATCCTCAGTCCTAGAGGTGTCAGTTTGTGTATTCCTTAGTTCTAGAGGTGTCAGTGTATGTGTGTATCACTCAGTCCTAGATGTGTCAGTTTGTGTATCCTTAGTTCTAGAGTGTGTCAGTGTATGTGTGTATCCTCAGTCCTAGATGTGTCAGTTTGTGTATCCTTGTTCTAGGAGGTGGTCAGTGTATGTGTGTATTTTGTTTTCATGATTCAGATCAGGGCATACAATTAATTAGAAAATTTACAAATGGACATATTATTTAATTTGCTTCCTTCTCTTGTTATCCTTTGCTGAACAGGTTTATCTAGAAAGTTCAGGAGCAGCAAAGAACCTAGGTTCTAGCTTCTAATTGGTGGGCTGACTGCATCTATATTACTGTTTGTCATTGGCTCACCCATGTGTTCAGTTAGAAACCTGTAGTGCATTTGCTGCTCCTCAACAAAGGATACAAAGGGAATGAAGGAGATTACATAAAGGAAGTTAACTGGAAGGTATTTTCAAATAATTGTATGTTCTACCTAAATCATGAAAGAAAAATTTAGGGTTTCATGTCCCTTTAAGAAATTACAATTGCAGTTGCTTTGTAAGGAAGGATAAAAACTAATAGAGAATACAAATTGGAATGTGTTACTTAAAGGGATAGGAAAGTCAAAATTAAACTTGAATGTTTGAGATAGAGCATGTCATTTTAAGACAATTTTACTTTCACTTCAATTTTCAAATGTGCTTCATTCTCTTAGTATCCCTTGTTGAAAACTAATACACATATTTTAAACTAGTGGGAGCTAGCTGCTGATTGGTGCCTGCACATACTTGTCTCTTGTGATTGGCTAACTAGATGTGTTCAGCTAGCTGAATACTATTCTTTTCAGCAAAGGATAACTAGAGAATGAAGCAAATTTGATAATAGAATTAAACTGGAAAGTTGTTTGAAATTGTATGTTCTATCCAAACCATGAAATAACATTTTGGGGTTTCCTGTCCCTTTAAGTTGTTTTTTAGTAGATGAATGTTAATTTGCTTTACAATGTTAAAGGAGCATTAAACACATTTTTTTCTTTCATGTTACAGATTAAAAAAAATATATTGAACAACTTTACATTTTACTTCTGTTATCTATTTTGCTTTTTTCTTATGGTATCATTTGAAAAGCACACCAGGTAGGGTAAGGAGCAGTAATGCACTACTGGGAGCATCTGGTGATTGGTGGTTGCACATATATGCCTCTTGTCATTGGCTCATTGAATGTGTTCAGTTAGCACCCAGTAGTGCATTGCTGCATATCCTTCAACAAAAGGATACCAAGTAGAATGAAGCAAATTTAATAATAACAGTAAACTGGACCTGCACCTGCCAATTTAATTGTAAATTTAAGCTGCCTCTGTCAGGTTCATATATGTGTTTCTTGGGCGTATCACAGCCAGTGCCTCACCAGCCTCTGACCTCACCGCACGTCACTGCTCGCACCAATGCCCTGTAATGTAATTTATTTTTATGCTGCATCTGCCTATACCTATCCACTGTGAATCGACAGCGCAGCTCCTTATATGTCAAGGGCACGTGTTCCTTGCAGGGCGTGTTGGAGACATACTGGGGCATGCGCAATATCAAGCTCCACAGGAACTCTAGCTTGCTTACGCAGCAGAAAACAGCGTTGATAACTGTAAATAGCAGTGTTATTCTAAGACTGATTATTCCATCGGATATTAAAGGTAATTTAAAGACATATTTCATCATATCTATATACAAATATTAAATTTAAGTTTGTCATTCATCATACACAAATTAAGAGAACGCCAAATAAATAATATGATGTTACATTTTATCTTATATTAACGGATCAATTTAGTTCAAGTTTATGCTTATTTTTACTTAAATATGTTTTAACAGAAAAACAATAATTGACAATGTTATGGAATAAAAAAATGAAACTTTAAAGGGACATTAAACCCCAAGTTTTTTTCTTTCATGATTCAGATAGAGCATGAGATTTTAAGCACCTTTATAATTCACTCCTATTATCAATTTTTCTTTGTTCTCATGCTATCTTGATTTGAAAAAGCAGTACTGTAAAGCTTTTAAAGCCGGACCATTTTTTGTTCAGCACCTGGGTAGCACTTGCTGATTTGTGGCTAAATGTAGCAAACCAATCAGCAAGCGCTACCAAGGTACTGAACTAAAATGGGCCGGTTCCCTAACCTTTCATTACTGCTTTTTCAAATCAAGATAGCAAGAGAACAAAGAAAAATTGACAATAGGAGTAAGTTAGAAAGTTGCTTAAAATTGCATGCTCTATCTGAATCATGAAAGAAAAAATTTGTGGTTTAGTATCCCTTTAAATTGGACATATAAAACAAAAAATATTTATTTCAACAATCAGATAGAACATTACATTTTAAAATACTTTCAATTTTACTTCTATTATCTATTATTTATTTAATTTATGTTATATTTTAAAGATACCTATTTATACTAATGATCTCTTGATTGTTGTACAGTATGCATATATATGCCTTTTGTTATTGTTTAAACCTAATGTAATTAAGTTAGCACCCAGGTTATATATTGCTGCTTTATCTTTAACAAAGGATACCAAGAGAATTTTTTAAAAAAAGGTTTATATAATTTATTTGTAAATTGGTTTATAATTGCATGTTCTATCTGAATCATGAAATAAAAGATGTTGTGTTTCCTGACCTTAATGCAAACTCTAAATATTTGTAAAAGGTTCATGAAACTAAAAATTATTCATTGATAATTAAGATATAAAATAATAATTTCAAAATTTAAAATTTAATTGATTACTAATTTTCATATATTCTCTTGTTATCTTTTATTGAAGGTGCTGCAAGCACTACTGTGAGCTAGCTGAACAAATTAGTTTACCAGTGTAGAGAGGGTATATAATTTCATCCAAAAGTAATCATGTAGCTCATAGAAACAGAGACTACATAAATATATTTTTAGAAAAAAACACACAAAGAGAACTAAGCATACTATTTCAGAGAAGTAGCTAGTAAAGTGGTTTATAAAGTTATGATGCATCAGAATGTTGACATAAATATTTTTCTTCATGTCCATTTTATTTTTATATTAAATTAAATTTTAAAGGGATTGTAAACCACAAAGTTTTAATTTATGATTCAGATAGAACATACAATTTTAAACCACTTTACAATTACTTCTATTATCAAATTTGCTTTATTCTATTGGTATCCTTTGCTGAAGGGAACAGTATTGCACTACTGGCAGCTAGCTAAATAAATCTAATTAGCCAATCACAAGAGACAAATGTGAGCAGGGCACCGATTAGACTGCAGCTCTCAGCTGGTGTATGATATTGTGCGTATTCTTTTTTAACAAGGGATACTAAGAGAACGAAGCACATTTAAAGGATAGAAGTTAATTTAAAGTGTATTAAAATGACATGCTCTATCTCCGAGGGCTTTCCAAACTTTTTATTCCAAGTTGCGGAGCTTTCCAAACTTTTTATGTTAGTAACACACTTTTAGACCTACATCAATTTTGTGACATAGTAATTCAGTTGTACTAGCAAAACAGGAGGTTAAACTAACTTGTTTTAAGAGATACAGACACAAACATAAATTATATTATAACAAAATTAGTATTACAAGTAACAGTATGTACAGTATGTGCAAAAGAATTAAAAAAGATAATAATAACACCAATAGTTACTTGCTATTTTAATGGGATGTACGAGGAGGACACTTGCATTTCATCATCAAGTATTTTTTAAGCTTCCACTTCCTATCCAGTATATCAAGAGCAGGAGCAGCAATGCACTACTGGGAGCTAGCTGCAAAAAAAAAAAACACTTTGACTTCTGACTTCAGCTCAGCGTTTAAGCTGCTGCCCTCAGAACACTGCGAGTTCCAACTGACTACTGCCTTCGCTGCAAACACACTGCTGTCCCACTCACTGACTACAACGTGCAGTCACGAGCCGATTGAGAGACTACACGTGCAGTCACGAGCCGATTGAGGAGACTACACGTGCAGTCACGAGCCGATTGAGGAGACTACACGTGCAGTCACGAGCCGATTGAGGAGACTACCAACGTGCAGTCACGAGCAATGTGACGGCCAATGGGAATAGTTTTGCGCCAATAGGTTAAGATGATCATGTGACCCACTAGGTATCAATCAGGTGTCATCCATGTTATATGCGTAGCAGGCAGAGCGGAAAGTCGGGAAGGGACCAAAACCATTTTTAAAAGAATTATAAATTCAAAAACATTTGTGCTGAATCAGGGGACACACCTACACACTGCAGCCAACACGCTAATGTGTCACGACACACAGTTTGGAAAGCAGTGCTCTATCTGAATCATGCAAGTTTAATTTTGACTTTCCTATCCCTTTAATATGTTTAAAAAAATGTATAATTTAAAATGTAATAATAATTATATATATCTTATTTTATATTATTCTATTACATGATAATATAAATGATAGGAAGGAGAGAAATCCAAGCCGTACTATCGTGGATTTAAACTGAAGAGGAAATATTAAGTCTGGAAAAGGAAATAACGTTTATCTATTTTTCTTTTTGTTTAAATAAATAATCACTTCAAGGGGGACAGTTAAACTTTTAAAATGACTACAAAAAATAAATTTAGTATAATTGTGTACATTGCATAATTATACTACATTATCTTAGCTGCAGCTTTCAAAATAAAAAGAATTACCTATATTTTATAATCCTTAGTTGTACTTAACCATGTCTCCCTCTCTAAGCTGTACTAAAGCTTATTTTTTTTATTTATTTTTAAATGCGCATCTGAGGGTTGTTGTTTAGGTCATATAGTGCCCGATTTGCCGCCATTGAACTTAATGTCGCTACCTCTAGCTCTTGACTTGTAGCATGAGCAAGCTACATTTGGTTCAATAACGTAATTCTGTGGCACTGTGAATAAAGATCCACCCTCAAGAAGCGTTTTTTAAAAGCAAGAAGAATGCTTATTAGAGTCCTTAAGTATATACTAGGATAAGTAACATAGTAACATAGTAACATAGTAACATAGTAGATGAGGTGGAAAAAAAGACCGAAGGTCCATCGAGTTCAACCTATACAAATCTAAAATATATACAAAAAGCTCCAGTTAAAGCTTAAATAATCCCACTAAAGGTGACCCATTTAATACCTAGCAATCATATCCATGAATTTTGTTTATAGACAAAAATTTATCCAAATAATTTTTAAATGTATCAAAAAAAACGTTTCCGTTGCAGGAGATTAAATCTCCTTTCCTCCAACCTTAAATTGTGACCTCTGGTCACAAACAATTTTCTTGGAATAAACAGCGCTTCTGCCATCTCTGTATATGGGCCTTGAATATATTTATATAAAGTAATCATGTCACCTCTTAAGCGCCTTTTTTCTAAAGAAAACAGACCCAGTTTGGCTAGCCTCTCCTCATAGGTTAAATTCTCCAATCCCCTTATTAGCTTTGTGGCCCTTCTCTGAACTTTTTCTAGTTCTGCAATATCTTTTTTTGTGATCGGTCCCCAGAACTGCACTCCATACTCAAGGTGAGGTCTTACCAGGGCTTTAAATAGTGACAGAATTATGCTTTCCTCCCTTGAGTCAATGCCTCTTTTAATACATGCTAGTATCTTATTAGCCTTTGAAGCTGCTGCCCTGCATTGTGCACCCATCTTTAGCTTGTTATCTATTACTACTACCAAATCCCAAATCCCTTTCCTCTCCTGTGTTTGGCTAAGTTTTGTCCATTTAAATAATACGTTGCCTGCTTATTTTTACTTCCAAAATGTAGAACCTTGCATTTTCCCGTATTAAATCTCATTTTCCCATTTACCTGCCCATACTTCTAATTTTTGCAGGTCCCTTTGTAACAAAAGTTCATCCTGCTCTGACCTAATGAACCTTACTTAAATTAGTATCATCTGCAAAAATAGAGATGTCGCTATTTAATCCTTGCTCCAAGGTCATTTATAAAAATATTAAAAAGAATAGGGCCCAGCACTGATCCCTGGGGTACTCACACTGATTACCTTTGTCCAATCTGAGTATGATCCATTTACTACTACTCGTTGCTCCCTATCTTTTATCCAGTTATTTATCCACAAACTAACATTTTTCAGCTATTCCAGTCCCTTAATTTTGTGCATTAATCTCTCATGCGGCACTGTATCAAACGCCTTTGCAGAATCTAAGTATATCACATCAACTGATTCCCCTTTATCTATATTTTTACTTGCTTCCTCATAGAATCTAATTAGATTAGTTTGACATGATCTATTTCTCCTAAAACCATGCTGATTAGAACTCATAATCTTGTTTACACGAATATGCTCATCAATATAATCCCTTATAATCCCTTCAAATATCTTCCCCACTATTGATGTCAGAGTAACTGGTCTATAGCTTCCTGGATCATCCCTACTTCCATTTTTGAAGAGTGGCACCACATCAGCTTTACGCCAATCCTTGGGTACCATGCCTGAGGATAATGAGTCTTGAAAAATTAAGAGTAGAGGTTTGTCTATAACAGTGCTAAATTCCCTTAACACCCTTGGGTGTATTCCATCTGGGCCTGGAGTTTTATTTACCTTAATATTATCCAATTTGTTCCTGATATCCTCTATACATAACCCAATTAATGGTATGGGCTGGCATGTTCTATTTTGTTCCAAAGTATCATCCAATGGTTCCTCTCTTGTGTATACTGAAGAAAAAAAACTGTTTTAGTATCTCAGCCCTTCTCCCTGTCACTGTTAATCATGTACCCTCCCCGCATTTTAATTTACCTATATTGTCTTTCTTAGATTTTTTTGCTATTTATGTACTTAAAGAATCTTTTAGGGTTAGATTGAGAATCCTTTGCAATTAATTTTTCATTTTCAATTTGGGGCTAATTTGATTGCTTTTTTGCATCTTTGGTTACATTCCTTATAAATATGGAATTATGAGTCTGTACTATTTTCTTTGAATAATTCTAAGATGCCCTACGTTTTTTCCTAATTTCTCTTAACAAATTTATATTTCAGCCACATTGGCTTGGATTTTTTATTTTTATTTTATAACCATAATGGTATTTGTTGATATGTATATTTATTTAACAAAGTTTTAAATGTTATCCATGTTATCCCTCTGTATTTTTATTAGAGAACTACTTTGTCCCCAATTTATGTTATTATATGATTTCCTTAAATCGTTAAATTTTGCTTCTTAAAATTAAAAAGTATGGTTTAAACCTTTAAGACACTGCTTATGAAAAGAAATTTCAAATGTGACCATGTTATGATCACTGTTACCAAATGTTCTATTGACTTCTATGTTTGAAATTATATCTGTATTATTTGATAGCACTAAATCCAATATAGCGTTACTCCTAGTTGGCTCCTCTATTAATTGTGACAAAGAAGTTATCCCTGAGACATTTATAAATCTATCCCACCATTAGCTGAATTACTAGTTTCATTGGCCCAGTTTATATCAGGGTAGTTAAAATCTCCCATAATTACAGCTACTGTTATTAGCAGCCTTACTATTTGTATTAGTAGTTGAGTTTCATCCAGGTCACTAATGTTGGGGGGCATTGTAGCATGTTCCTAGTAATATTTTTTAGGATTCCCCCCCTCACTCTTATTTCCACCCACCAGGGTCTCTACATTGTCGCCTGTATCAGAAATATCTTCCCTTATTGTAGGGTTTAAGGTTAGGTTTAATATACATGCAGATTCCTCCACCCCTTTTGTTATTTCTGTCCCTTCTAAATAAAGTATACCCCTCTAAGTTAACTGCCCAGTCATGTGAATTATCCCACCAAGTTTCAGTTATACTGATACCATCATAGTCCTTCTCTGCAACTAAGAGCGTCAGCTCCTCCATTTTACCCATCATGCTTCTTGCATTTGTTGTCATACATTTAATTTTCATATGCTTTCTGCTGATACTTGGTGTGCTTTCCTCCATACTTTCTAATGTGACATTTCTTAAGTCATCTCTTCCTTGAGATATCAAAGGACTGACAGATTAACAGACTGATCTCTCTATTCTATTGTGTTCTAACTGACCCTCCCCCCTTTGCCTAGTTTAAAAGATTTTCTAAACTTGCTACCATCCTTTCCCCCAACACACCTGCACCCATTTCATTTAGATGCAATCCATCCTTACTGTACAAATTATACCCAAGTGAAAAGTCAGCCCAGTGCTCTAAAAAGTCAAACCCCTCATTTTTACACCATGTTTTAACCATGAATTAACAGGACCTTAGTTCCTTCTGCCTTACTGAATTTGCACCACTGCACTGGTAATATCTCAGAAAATATTACTTTGGAGGTCCTTGCTTTAAGCTTGCTACCTAACTCCCTGAAGGTCATTTTTAGGACTCTCCCATCTCCCGCCGATTCCTTCATTAGTACCAATATGTTCCAATGACTGCAGGATCAGACCCCACATCCCTCTAACATTCTATCAATACGCTCCACAATATGACCTAAACACAAGCCACTGGAAGACAGCCTAACTGTTCTATTTAAAGGGTCAGGATGACAAATTACCCTATCAACCTTCCTAATAATAGAGTCTCCTACCACCAACATCTGCTCTCAGGCCCTGAACTTGAATGCCCCTCTTCCATGACTGAAGGGACTGTTAACTATAGTATGCCCCTCTACCATGTCTTAAGGGACTGCCTACCATAGTATGCTGCTCTTCCACAACTAAAGGGGACTGTTCACTATACCAGGCAACACAGCCCTCTCAGAACACTGCCACCCCTGAACTGATATCCCCAAACATCTTCACTTAATCTGGGCAAATCTGTTGGGGTGGTGTACCAGCTCAGAACTGGCCTGTCTCTTCCCCCCTTACCTTTACCTCGCCCAATCTAACTGTGACCCCAGCTACATCCTGGAGTCTCCTCATCTGAATCCTCCCCATTACCCACTGCTAGAACCATTTACAATTAGCTCAGTCCTATCCATTTCCCTTTCAAGTGTCTGGAATTTCATGCAGTGTTGCAATTTGTTTCCTCCAGAACTCCAATATGAGTTTCTAAAGAGACAATATGCATCACATTTACCACAAACATATAATCCCTGAAGTGGATGCTCCAGTGATGCAAACATAATGGCAACTGTACACTGAATAAGATTCTCACACATTCTTGCTAAAATATTTACTTAAAAGTATAAAATAATTTATATTTTCCCTTGGTTACCCCCAAACCCTTGTTTGCCTAACTACCTTGGTTAACTAACTATTATACTTAAACAGAAAATATTACTTTAACAGAGAATCAATACAGCAGACCCACGTCTCCTCTCTTTAATAAAATATATTGTTATATATTTATTAATTATGTGTAGAATTATATAAAGTTGACTGTACCTTTAATTATTTTCTTTTTATTATTAGAGAGAAGAATTGGACAGAGAGCAATACTATAGACCCATGGTATTTGACACAAGACAAATTATTATTATATTATACTTTATTTATGAAGTGCCATCATATTCTGCAGCGCTGTCCATGGATACAATTCATTTACATAAAAACAATAATATAAAACTTCTAAGACACAGGACAACATTTACAAACACATACAGGAGGGATTGAGGGCCCTATTCCCGTGGGAACTTACAATCTAGAAGGGTAGGGGGTTGAGAAAAAGGAGGCGAGGACTGCAAGATTGAGAAAGATGTTAATGCAGAGTTAGATGAGGGAAATTGTTAGGTAAGGGAAAATTCAATTTATTACTGAGTTGGGTGGTAGGACTTCCTGAACAGGAAAAAGTCTTCAGAGAGCATTTAAGGGAAGACAGATTAGGGCAAAAGTCTGACAGGACGAGGGGGAGAGTGTTCCCGAGAGTAGGTGCATAGAGGAGGGTGATAGTCACAGATGTAAGGAGCAGGTCATTGTTGGATCTTAGTGGGGCGGGCTGGAGGTAGTACTTGTTGATTAGAGAGGGATAGGTAGAAGGGAGCGGTGGTTGGTAAACGCTTTGGTATGCAAGGGTGAGAATTTTGAATTTAAGATACACAACTGGGATCCTTTATTAGGAAAATCCGAAAATACTGAAGAAAGAATAACGATAATTCATCACAAGAACATCTTCGTGATGAAAACACAGAATTTAAATCAAAAGTCACTAATAATGGTACTGGTGCATTTGTGGAAGATGTGTTTAATATGCCTTCTGTTCTTGAATCACTTTGTTGTCGGGAGGTAGAAAATATCGCTTGTATGATACCTGCTGGTGAATCATGTGTTTGTGATGAGCCTTATTGTAGTGAAGAATTTAAGAGATCCTAATAATCTTGTAGGTACTTACATAAGTATTCAGCAATTTTAATAGGATGCGTCTTCCTCAGGCCTCAGCGATCTCACTGAAAGGTATTACATATTTTCTTTGTGTCCTTGTACAGTATGTCCCTCACTTTTTTATTTTAAAAATATGTATCTAATACCTTTTCTAACACCTAGATTTAGAGTTCATTCGTTAGCCGTCAAAAGCAGTGTTAAGGGGTCCTAACGGCTGCTTTTGGCCGCCCGCAAGTATTTAGAGTCAGGCGAGGAAAGGGTCTCACTTCTCATCCCACGCGACTCCAGGCTACCGCAGATACCCCTTACGGCCAATTGCGTATCCTCATCTTTTCAATGGGATCTGCCTAACGCCGGTATTTGGAGTCTTGGGAGAAGTGAGCGCGGTAGAGCCTCTACACGACAAGACTCCTACCACCACCAAAAAAAGGTCAGTAGTCAAGAGCTTTATGGGCCTAACGCGTTATAATATAAAGCTCTTAACTACTGTTCTACAAAGTTACACTAACAACCCATAAACTACCTATGTACCCCCTAACCGAGCCCCCCAACATCACCGCCCTCTGTAATACATTTTTTTTAACCCCCTTATCTGCCGACCCGACACCGCCGCCACCTACATTATCCCTATAAACCCCTAATCTGCTGCCCCCTAACATCGCCGACCCCTATATTATATTTATTAACCCCTAATCTGCCCCCCCCCCCCCCCCCCATGACACCGCCTACCTTACCTACACTTATTAACCCCTAATCTGCCCGACCGGACCTCGCCACCCACTATAATAAATGTATTAACCCCCTAAACCCGCTGCACTCCCGTCTCGCAAAACTCTATAATAAATGTTATTAACCCTAATCTGCCCTCCCTATTGCCGCCACCTACCTACAATTATTAACCCCTTAATCTCCCGGCCCGTTACCGTCGCCGCTACTATAGTAAAGTTATTAAACCCCTAAACCTAACTCTAACCCTAACCCTAACACCCACCCCTAACATAAATATAATATTAAATGAAACAAAATAATATTCCTAAAATTAACTAAATTAATCCTATTTAAAACTAAATACTTACCTATCAAATAAACCCTAATATAGCTACAATATAACTAATAGTTACATTGTAGCTATTTTAGGATTTATATTTATTTTACAGGCAACTTTGTATTTATTTTAACTAGGTACAATAGCTATTAAATAGTTAATAACTATTTAATAGCTACCTAGTTAAAATAATTACAAAATTACCTGTAAAATAAATCCTAACCTAAGTTACAAATACACCTAACACTACACTATCAATAAATAAATTAAATAAATTACCTACAATTAGCTAAATTAAAATACAATAAAATAAACTATTCTATAATACAAAAAAAACAAACACTAAATTACAAAAAATAAAAAAGAATTACAAGAAGTTTAAAATAATTACACCTAATCTAAGCCACCTAATAAAATAAAAAATCCCCCCAAAATAAAAAAAATGCCCTACCCTATTCTAAACCTACCAAAGTAATCCCAACCCCCCTTTAAAAAAACCTATCGCTAACCCCCTGAAGATCATCCTACCTTGAGTCGTCTTCACCCAGCCGAGCTCTTCATCCAAGGTGCGCAGAGGAGGTCCTTGATCCAGTAGAAGTCTTCATCCAAGCTGGGCAAGAAGAGGTCCTCCATCCGGTAGAAGTGTTCATCCAGGCGGCGTCTTCAATCTTCATCCATCCGGAGCGGAGCGGAGCCATCTTCAAAGGAGCCGACGCGGAGCCATCCTCTTCAACCGACGACTTCCCGATGAATGAAGGTTCCTTTAAGGGACGTCATCCAAGATGGCGTCCCTTCAATTCCGATTGGCTGATAGAATTCTATCAGCCAATCGGAATTAAGGTAGAAAAAATCTGATTGGCTGATGCAATCAGCCAATCAGATTGAAGTTCAATCCGATTGGCTGATCGCATTCTATTGGCTGTTCTCTCTTTTCCTCTCTTTCTCCTCTATATATATATATATATATATATATATATATCTTTCACTCACTCTCTCTCTCTATTTCTCTCTCTCTCTCTTTGGCCCCTATTTATCAAAGTCTGGCGGACCTGATCCGACAGTGTGGATCAGGTCTGCCAGACTTCGCTTAATACGGAGAGCAATACGCTCTCCGTATTCAGCATTGCACCAGCAGCTCACAAGAGGCCACCAGCAGGGAGGTGTCAATCAACCCGATCGTATTCGATCGGGTTGAATTGCGGCGATGTCTGTCCGCCTGCTCAGAGCATGTGGACAGGTTATGGAGCAGCGGTCTTTGTGACCGCTGCTTCATAACTGCTGTTTCTGGCGAGTCTTCAGACTCGCCAGAAACACGGGCCATCAAGCTCCATTCGGAGCTTGATAGATAGGCCCCATAATCTCTATCTTTCTCTCTATCTCTACCTTACTCTCTCTTTTACTTACTCTCTCTCTCCCTTTCTCTATTTCTTTCTCTATCTCTCTATCTCTTTAACTCTATCTTTCTCTCATTTTCACTCTCTCTCTCTCTTTTTATCTTTCTCTCTATTTCACTCTCTTTCTCTCTCTCTCGTTCTCTCTTTCTCTCTCTCTCTCTCTCTATATATATATATATCTTATTTCTCTCTCTCTCTTTTTCTCTCTATCTCCATCTTTCTCTCTCTTTCACTCTTTCTCTCTCTCTCTTTCTATCACTCTCTCTCTATATATATATATATTTCACTCTCTCTATCTTTCTCTCTCTCTATCTATCTTTCTCTCTCTCACTCTCTTTCTCTCACTTTCTTTCTCTCTCACTCACTCTCTCTATATGTATCTCTCTCTTTCACACTCTATCTCTTTCTCTTTCTCTCTCTCTCTTTCTTTCTCTCTCTCTTTCTCTCTCTCCTCTCGCTCTTTTTAAATTAATATTTATTTTTTATTATTTTTATATATTTTGAAATAAGAAGCTTGTGTGTTATTTTTTTATTTGTAATCAAGTATAGATTGCAATATTATGAGTGTGCTGAAATTACTTTTTTGGAAAAAAATCACTAATGATCCTTATACATTCTTTCAAATTTTTATGGTAGTTATATAGTTTATATGGATCTGCACCTCTTACTATGTAATGAATATATATATATATATATATATATTTCTATAGCTCTCTCCATCACACTATTTCTCTTTGAAAATATTATTATTGTTTTTATAATCAAATCCAAAATTACACTAAAAAAAAGTTCATAATAAACATGTATTACTAACATTTTTTATTAACAATAAAGAATAAAATTAAGGTTTGAATTTGAATTTTCAAAAGACATTAAAAAATAATATGATATCAATATTACACATGATAATCTATAATAGTGGTCCTTTTTTTATAGAATCTAGATTTAAGTTTATCAATGAGTTTTTTTATTAGGTCGTGGTATTGAAGCAATATTAGGTGGAAACAGTTAATTTTTGGAGATCCATTCATGTTCTATATCTCCTGACACCATTTTGACAACGTCAATCATCATAGAGACAATGTAATCCTTTCTCATTGTTTCGTAAATAGGACGAATTTACCACTCTTTTTTGATTTTGGGAAGAAGGCTTTGAATTTCAGTTCTCCCCAACAATGAAGATGATGTTTTTGGAAATGTTATAGTCTCTTGTACTCGGTCCTTATTATTATTGTTAGCAAGAATTGCTAGTTTTGTCCTCGCTTCCATGGAATCCATCCTGAAGTGAATTTTTTTAGGCCTGTATTTAAGGATTAAACTGTTGAACACTTCTAGATTCCCCATATGACAACATTTTGACAAACTTTTTAAGTCTTTATCAATTCAAGCATTGCAAACTATTTCTTGAAGTTCATGCATAGATTTTGACTCTTTTTTCAACCATTTTCTTTTTCTTTCCTCGGTTTCCGTTAATAAAGTGTGTTGACAAGTGTGTACTAATTCTCCCATGTTCCCAAGTATGGATATTTGAGATGTGCATCAGTAAAGATCTCCATATTTTAGACATCATTAATTAGTTTCCCTTACATAAAATACTCCCTGTCCATAGATGGTTTACTATTGCAGGAATCCACGGTGAAAGTTCTGATCAGTTTCTTTTCTTACTTACAGCTGTTAACTTTTTTCTAAGACTTTTACCATAATGCCAAATATCAAATTGGTGGCAGATGTGAGGGTACTCTTCTATCATATTTTTTTTAATTGACACGTCTGTCTGTAGCTATTATCATAATCATTAAACCACCATTAATAATAGTATTTAAGAATATTCTAAAGGCCTTTGACTCCATTGTTCCAATCAGCCAATAGAATGCGAGGTCAATCCTATTGGCTGATTGTATCAGCCAATCGGATTGAACTTCAATCCGATTGGCTGATTGCATCAGCCAATAGGATTTTTCCTACCTTAATTCCGATTGGCTGATAGAATTCTATCAGCCAATCGGAATTGAAGGGACGCCATCTTGGATGACGTCATTTAAAGGGAACCTTCATTCGTCGGTTTAGCCGTCGGCAAGGAAGGATGCTCCGCGTCGGATGTCTTCAAGATGGAGCCCCTCCTCGTCGGATGGAAGAAGATAGAAGATGCCGCTTGGATGAAGACTTCTGCGCGGCTGGGGGACCTCTTCTGCCCGGATCGGATGAAGACTTCTGCCTGGCTGGGTGAAGACGGCTCAAGGTAGGGTGGTCTTCAAGGGGTTAGTGTTAGGTTTTTTTAAGGGGGGATTGGGTGGGTTTTAGAGTAAGATTGGGTGTGTGGGTGGTGGGTTTTAATGTTGGGGGGGTTGTATTTCTTTTTTTACAGGTAAAAGAGCTGATTACTTTGGGGCAATGCCCCACAAAAAGCCTTTTTTAAGGGCTATTTGTAATTTAGTATAGGGTAGGGAATTTTATTATTTTGGGGGTCTTTTTTATTTTATTAGGGGGCTTAGATTAGGTGTAATTAGTTTAAACTTCTTGTAATTTTTTTATTTTCTGTAATTTAGTGGTTTTTTTTTTTGTACTATAGTTTATTTTATTTAATTGTATTTAATTTTAGGTAATTGTAGTTAATTAATTTAATTTATTTAATGATAGTGTAGTGTTAGGTGTAATTGTAACTTAGGTTAGGATTTATTTTACAGGTAAATTTGTAGTTATTTTAACTAGGTAGCTATTAAATAGTTATTAACTATTTAATAGCTATTGTACCTAGTTAAAATAAATACAAAGTTGCCTGTAAAATAAAAATAAATCCTAAAATAGCTACAATGTAAATTATTAATTATATTGTAGCTATCTTAGGGTTTATTTTATAGGTAAGTATTTAGTTTTAAATAGGAATAATTTAGTTAATAATAGTAATATTATTTAGATTTATTTAAATAATATTTAAGTTAGGGGGGTGTTAGGGTTAGGGTTAGACTTAGGTTTAGGGGTTAATAACTTTATTATAGTGGCGGCATTGTTGGCGGCAGATTAGGGGTTAATACATTTAATAGGCTATGTGGGCTATGGCGGTTTAGGGGTTAACACTTGAATAGGTTAATTGCGTTGTGTGCTATGGCGGTTTAAGGGTTAATAATTTTGTTATTACTTGCGTTATGGGCTATTGCGGTTTAAGGGTTAATAATTAGGCTTATTGCGTTGTGGGGGGTTGTCGGTCTAGGGGTTAATACATTTATTAGTAGTAGTGAAAGGGGGGATTGTGCATATAGGGGTTTTTACGTGTCTGGCTTATTTTTGGGAGGCAGGTTAGACTTTTACGGGAGATTTGTTCTTTTCTTTACTTTTCTTAGTTGCCGGCAGTTTGCCGTAAGTCACTAGCGACTCCAGAAATTTGTAGTTACGCTCATTTCTGGACATCGCTAGTTTATCCGACTTTATGAACTGCCGGCGCCGTATATGTAATACCCCGATGTGCAAGGTGAAATTACAGGCGGCGCAGGTTCCCACGCTTGCACCGAAACCTGCGCCGTATATGTGATCCCGCCCCAAAAGTGCAATCTTTACAATTTCAACATTCTTCATGTCAAATATTTTTCCCATAAACTCAAAATTTACAAAATCAACTGGTATACACATGCAGCAAGCAATGCATTAACTTCTCCCAGTTTTATTTGCAATTCATTAATATTTTGACACAAAATTATCCTCAAAAACACACATTTGTCCTGACTTTAAAACTCTGATTGCTCCACAAGCATTTAGTCACTTTTTGTAAAGACACATTTACACCACTTATTTTTTCAACAAAACATCTCTCATTGCATTGACTGACAGAAGTATCTGTTGCATTTGCTAGACTCAAAATAATTTCAAAAAGCTAATTGCCTAACGGCTAGATTACGAGTTTTGCGGTAAGAGCTGCACAGTGCTAACTTGGCAAGTTATTTGCACCGCTCACTTTGCTCACTTTCCTACAGCGCTGGTATTACAGGTTTTTAAAAACCCCGGCGTTAACAGGCAAGAAGTGAGCTTAGAGCAAAATTGAGCTCCACACCGCACTCCAATACCAGCGCTGCTGAAAGCTGTGGTGAGCTGGTTTTACGTGCTTGTGCACGATTTCCCCATAGACATCAATGGGGAGAGCCGGCTGAAAATACACCTGCAATAAAGCAGCATAAAGCTCAGTAACGCAGCCCCATTGATTCCTGTGGGGAAACAAAATTTATGTTTACACCTAACACCCTAACACGAACCCCCAGTCTAAACACCCCTAATCTTACACTTATTAACCACTAATCTGCCGCCCCGACATCGCCGCCACTAGAATAAACATATTAACCCATAAACCGCCGCACTCCCATCTCACAAACACTAGTTAAATATTATTAACCTAATCTGCTGTCCCTAACATCGCCGCAACCTACATTACAGTTATTAATCCCTAATCTGCCGCCCCCAACGTCGCCGCCACTATACTAAATTTATTAGCCACTAAACCTAAGTCTAACCCTAACCCTAATACCCCCTAACTTAAATATAATTAAAATAAATCTTTATTAAACACCTACTATCATTACCTAATTAATTCCTATTTAAAACTAAATACTTACCTATAATATAAACCCTAAGCTAGCTACAATATAACTAATAGTTACATTGTATCTAGCTTAGGTTTTATTTTTATTTCACAGGCAAGTTTGTATTTATTTTAACTAGGTAGACTAGTTAGTAAATAGTTATTAACTATTTACTAACTACCTAGCTAAAATAAATACAAATTTACCTGTGAAATAAAAATAAAACCTAAGCTGAGTTACACTAACTCCTAACCTTACACTACAATTAAATAATTTACCTAAATTAAATACAATTACCTAAATTACAAAACCCCCCACTAAATTACACAAAATAAAAAGACATCAGATATTTAAACTAATAACACCTAATCTAATAGCCCTATCAAAATAAAAAAAGCCCCCCCCAAAATAAAAAAACACCTAGCCTAAACTAAACTAACAATAGTCCTTAAAAGGGCAGTTTGCGGGGCATTGCCCCAAAGAAATCAGCTCTTTTACCTGTAAAAAAATACAAACAACGCCCAACAGTAAAAACCCACCACCCACACAACCAACCCCCCCAAATAAAACCCTAACCTAAAAAAACCTAAGCACCCCATTGCCCTGAAAAGGGCATTTGATGGGCATTTTCCTTAAAAGGGCAAAAGCCCTAATCTAAAAATAAAATCCACACCCAAAAAAACCTAACACTAAACCCCCCGAAGATTCACTTACAATTTTGAAGAGCGGACATCCATCCTCAACGAAGCCGGGAGAAATCTTCATCCAAGTCTTCATTTTTTTCTGTAGTTCATTTTTTTTTTTAAATTTAACAACACATACACTGAGAGGGGGGAGAGAGCAAAAGAGAGAGGGGAGAGAGAGAGCAAAAGAGAAAGGGGAGAGAGCAAAAGAGAAAGGGGTGAGGAGAGAGCGCAAAAGAGAAAGGGGAGAGATGAGAGCAAAAGAGAAAGGAGAGAGAGAGAGCAAAAGAGAAAGGAGAGAGAGAGAGCAAAAGAGAAAGGGGAGAGAGAGCAAAATAGAAAGGGGGAGAGAGAGAGCAAAAGAGAAAGGGGAGAGAGAAAGCAAAAAAGAAAGGGGAGAGAGAAAGCAAAAGAGAAAGGGGGGAGAGAGAGAGCAAAAGAGAAAGGGAGGAGAGAGAGAGCAAAAGAGAAAGGGGGGAGAGAGAGAGCAAAAGAGAAAGGGGAGAGAGAGCAAAAGAGAAAGGAGAGAGAGAGAGCAAAAGAGAAAGGAGAGAGAGAGAGCAAAAGAGAAAGGAGAGAGAGAGAGCAAAAGAGAAAGGGGAGAGAGAGCAAAATAGAAAGGGGAGAGAGAGAGCAAAAGAGAAAGGGGAGAGAGAAAGCAAAAAAGAAAGGGGAGAGAGAAAGCAAAAGAGAAAGGGGGGAGAGAGAGAGCAAAAGAGAAAGGGAGGAGAGGGGAGAGCAAAAGAGAAAGGGGGGTGACAGAGAGCAAAAGAGAAAGGGGGAGAGAGAGCAAAAGAGAGGGGGAGAGAGAGCAAAAGAGAGGGGAGAGAGAGCAAAAGAGAGGGTAAAGAGAGCAACATAGTAGGGGGGAGAGAGCAAAAGAGTAGGGGGGGAGAGCAAAAGAGAGGGGGAGAGAGAGCAAAAGAGAGGGAGAGAGAGAACAAAAGAGAGGAAAGAGAGAACAAAAGATAGGGAAAGTATGAGAACAAAGAGAAGGAAAGAGAGAACAAAAGAGAAGGAAAGAGAGAGCAAAAGAAAGGGGGAGAGAGAGCAAAAGAGAGGGGAGAGGAAGCAAATGAGAGGGGAGAGAGAGAGAGCAAAAGAGAGGGGAGGAGAGAGAGAGAGCAAAAGAGAGGGGGGAAGAGAGCAAAAGAGAGGGGGGAGAGAGAGCAAATGAGAGGGGAAAGAGAGAGCAAATGAGAGGGGAGAGAGAGCAAAAGAGAGGGGAGAGAGAGAGCAAAAGAGAGGGGAGAGGGAGAGCAAAAGAGAGGGGGAGAGGGGAGAGCAAAAGAGGGGGGAGAGGGAGAGCAAAAGAGAGGGGGAGAGAGAGAGCAAAAGAGAGGGGGGGGAGAGAGCAAAAAAAAGGGGGACAGAGCAAAAGAGAAAGGGGAGAGAGAAAGCAAAAGAGAAAGGGGGAGGAGAGAGAGCAAAGAGAAAGGGAGGAGAGAGCAAAAGAGAAAGGGGGGAGAGAGTGAGCAAAAGAGAAAGGGGAGAGAGAGCAAATAAAGAAGGGGAGAGAGCAAAAGAGTAGGGGGAGAGAGCAAAAGAGAGGGAAAGAGAGAACAAAAGAGAAGGAAAGAGAGAACAAAAGAGAAGGAAAGAGAGAACAAAAGAGAAGGAAAGAGAGAACAAAAGAGAGGGGGGAAGAGAGAGCAAAATAAAGGGGGAAGAGAGAGCAAAGAAAGGGGGGAGAGGAGAGCAAAAGAGAGGGGAGAGGGAGCAAATGAGAGGGGAGAGAGAGAGCAAAAGAGAGGGGGGAGAGAGCAAAAGATATGGGGGAGAGAGAGCAAATGAGAGGGGAAAGAGAGAGCAAATGAGAGGGAAAGAAAGAGCAAATGAGAGGGGAGAGAGAGCAATGAGAGGGGAGAGAGAGCAAATGAGAGGGGGAGAGAGAACAAAAAAAGGGAGGAAGAGAGCAAAAGAGAGGGGCAGAGAGGGCAAAAGAGGAGGGGGAGAGAGCGCAAAATAGAAGGGGGGAGGGAGCGCAAAAGAGAGGGGGGAGATAGCACAAAAGGGGTGGTGAAAGAATCCACCTGGATGGATTCTTTCACCACCCCTGCTTTTTTCGGAATCCATCTGGATACAGCTTATGCTGTATCCCAGATGGCAGGTGTTTCCGTCACCACAATAGACTGCCCTTCCCGAAAATGGCAGGGTGGTTCGGTGGTTCCGTCACCACATAGACTGCCCTCTGGGCAGGCTTTCCCACTAGTCTGTTATATGCTTGTTTACTGACTAGGTCTGCATTATATCATGCCTGGGCCTCCATTACATATGCAGTGTCGCCCGCAAAATCCTCCGCCGCCAGATTTTTCGCGATTTTGGTATTACATATACGGCGTAGCATACAAGTTACACGCGTATATTTCACCCTTCGGATGTATTTTTTTTTACCCATAGGACTAACATAAGAACAGCCGTGCACTTTGGTATCCAATATACAGCGTAAAGGACTTACGCGCGCAGAATTCAGAGATATCTACTCCATTCTTATCTCACCACAAATTGCAGACGCAGTAACCCTTGCACTAACTAAAAAAAGCACGTAACCTCCCTGAAGGCCTAACAAACGCATGCGCAATCACATACATATCAGCCGCAAATCTCAAACAGTTAAACCTCTTCTAAGCATTATTATTCCTGCCCCTGCAAGTGTGTCAAACCAATCACAAACAGCACAACCTCTCACCTGCAGCCTTAAAACACCTGGCAATGCACCACCCTCATTAGCCACCATGTTTACATACTGCGGATTTCCACTGCATGTAAGTGAAACTACTACATCCCACCCCACGTCCCTTAACCACCCTAATTACTGAAAATGTCTCATTTGTTTAATTCATGTTTAGGGCACTATGATTTATTGACTATCATTAATAAGACTGAAAATGGATGTTTATACCTTATGTTCACACCTTCTGTAAATACATTATTATTTATATATATACCCATGTGTCAATTTATATTGGATGTGAGAAACCTTGATTTACTTTTCATAAGTGAATATTACTATATGTCCCTTCATACACAACTATGTGATGTGGTTTATAGAACATGAATATGTCATAAACATGATAATATTACCTTTTTTTTGTCATTTCCACACAGGTCTTATTATATGTTTTAACAATATTAGTGTACTAAACACACCTCACATTGATGTGGATGACAATTATATTGTAAATAACAGAGGACAAGATTTATGGTGAAACTATAAGAATATTTATTTCTTTTTTGGCTTCTTAGATGAGGAGCTGAGGTGACTGTAGTGGATTTCCTTGTTCTCCTGGTTTGAGAAGATTCTGATGTTTCTGGCAGGTGTGCTGGCCATAGATGATAGGCTTGAGGCAGTGTCCTGCTGGTGTGTAAAGTGCTCAACAACACACCCAAGAGTTGATTTTGTTCTCGCCATCTATTGTCCCATCTGCATCTGCATATGAGACAGATTTGCTTCATATGTGACTGGTGTTTGAACACTTCTACTTAATGATGCTGCCATGTCCCTCTGCAGCTCTTTGCTATGTTTGTGTAATCTCTCTTGCTCACTGAAGAACCTCTCTTGGCTCCCTGAAGAACCTCTCTTGGCTCCCTGTGGAACTCTCTTGGCCTCTTTGTCTGCTCTTGGTGCTTGTTCTGAGCCTCTCTGGAAGTGCAATGTATTCCTCACCAAGGGGAGAATGCAATGCATCCACAGGCTCTGAGCAGCAGGGCTTCTAGTTACTTGAGGTGCAGGTTCAGCTGCATCTGCTGGTTCTGGTGGGGCAGGTTCAGCTGCATCTGATGTTCTGGTGGGGCAGGTCAGCTGCATATGATGTTTCTGGTGGGGCAGGTTCAGTGCATCTGCTGGTGCTTGAGTACCTTTCTGCTATATTTTCATCTGCAGATGGTGGAGCTCGCACATAGTGATGAGGAAAATGGTGGAACTCGCCCAAGTGATGAGGATGGTGGAGCTCTCAGGTTTGATTGATAGTCCCACCTGATGACTAGTGTGTGACCACTCAGCCTGTCCAGTTGGCACTTCTTGTGACATAGTCTGTGGGTAAAAGCCATGACTGCCCTGAGATTGTGTTGGGGGTGGTAAATACATGGACCCTTTGTGGGTGTCTTGGCTCCCCCTCAAAGCCAAAAGAAGAATATTCCTTGGCCAGGAATCATTGCCAGTGGTCATAGGCAATGGTGGTGGCATCACTCCCGGGTCCTCAACTGAAGCCATCCAATCATGCCTGGGAGCATACTGTCCATGTGGTTGCCTGAAGACTGGTGGTGGTGGTGGCATGCTGTGACTGGTGGTGGTGGTGGTGGCGGCATGCCTGTGACTGGTGGTTGGTGGCGGCATGCCTGTTTGTTCCTCGTGACAGGAGGTTCTCTGGAGGAATCAAATGAGAGAGGGATTAGTACAGTCAGATATATGTCCATGTGGGCAATACAATGTACATTTATACTGCTCAGGGCCTATACTGATTCTCATGTCAAACTCTATAACATGAATGTGCACATTGTGATTTGTTCTATGAGGGATTTTAATATGCGAAGTATACAGGTATGTGTTTCATACAATGGTCTTATGGTCACCACAATTTACTTTAGCCTGATGTAGGCACAGAACCTGCTTTATTAAACTAAAAAGTATTGTGAGGCTATTGTGTCCATTTACTGAAAACTCTACATGTGGCTTGTGTTACTCTGAGAACATGTTAGTATTGCACTATTCCACCTCTATCATGAATTGCATTGTGTTAAGTAGCATTTATGTCAAATATAATTGCAGATGTTTTTGTTAGTAGGCCAAATACCATGCTCCTCATTGTGTACATGAAGGTGTGATAGTAAAGGATGTTATATCTCAAATGTGTGGGAATGTTACTACCAGCATGATGGCTGTGGTTGCAGCCCCCTGAGTCATGAGCCCCTGGAAGTCCACGGACTGCTGTGAATCTCAGGACATGCGTATCATCTCCTGCCAGGTGTTATACTCAATATCCAGGGATGGACCACCGCCTGTTCCCTCTGGTGATAGCTTCCTGCCCCATCTTTTCTTTGACCCACCTCTTGCAGTCATTCCCACCGCTTTTTCAGGCCCTCAACAGTCCCTCCTCTGCAGGGCACACTGTTGACGGCATCCTCTACCGCCAACCATGCCGTTTTTCTCCTTTTGGCACTGCCTTTGCCCTTCTTCTGCCCGAAGAGGGCACTGTAATTGTCCCATGATGGCCTGGACTAGGGCAACATTTTCTTCAAATGAGAAGTTGGACATCTCAGACCTCTCATCCTCCATGGACACCTGGCTTGCTCCCTGTGATGTCACCTCGGTGTCGGTTCCTCCCTATCATCTCCCCTCCCCCCCTTCTTTCCACATGTGCACCCCTCTGTCCCTCTCCTAGATGTGCCTGGTCTCTGGGGCTCTCTGGCATCTCCCCTCCCACCATCCCTTCTAGCTCTCCCTCTCCCCACTCCACTTACTCCCTGACGGGGACCCCCACTGCTCCTCCTGTCCTCTCCAATACTCCTCTCCCCTCCTCCCCTCCGCCCTACCTCTCCATGCCATCCTCACACTAAATCACACTACACTCACTCCCAGTTCAATCACACACAATCACACACAAACACTCAGCCTATCACACTGTGAAATTCAAATAAAATGTGTGAGGTGTTAGAAAAAAAAGTGTGGTGTATTTGTATATGTATGTATGCAAAATGTGTGCAATATGTAAAAATATGTGTAAGTGTACAAGCTTAATCAAACAACAATGCGACCTAACTAACTCCTCTGTTTGTGCCTCTCTCTCTATCTGACTAATCCTTCACTCCCACTGTAGTGTGCTGTAGCTCAAAGGACAATCCAAACACACTGAAGAAAATGGCGGCTGCGATGGGTTTATATATGAATTTTGAATAGCGTAATTACGTGTCGCATTTATATTTGAAATCGCGGTTCATTTTTACGAGTGTTAGTCTAATTTGCATAAAACTACTCTTTATCACTTTCGTGGACAAAATATGGCATAAGTTACTTGCGACGACTAAAATGTGTATTTGCGCACATTTCAGAAGATCGCTAGTTTGTCCCTACTTATGCCAGTTTAGCATATAACGGCGCAATATATGTAATACCCCGATGTGCGAGGTGAAATACGGGCGGCGCGGGTTCCCACGATTGCGCGAAACCTGACGCAGTATATTTGATCGCGCCCCAGGTGTTAAAATAGTCAGAAGGACACACTAACCCTTCTGTAACTACCGTGGTAACATTTTTATACATATTAAAATCTTACAGCAGGGGGGAACTTCCGGGCGGCGGCCATGACAGGTCGCAAGAGTGTTTGTCTCTTCAAACTACAGCACTAATCTATTTAAAATCTTCATCCTAAACACTATATCGTGCAATTTGCATGATCAAAGATTCACTCTGAAGCAAGTTCTTTCACTCAATACCATTTTTTTTTGGTCTCGCTAACAACCCCAGCCCGCCGGAGTAACACAAAGGTTACGGCCTTCCACCTAACACCCCCCGGTGGGACACCTCGGTGCTCCTATCGTTAAAAGGTTGTGATTCCCCGCAAGGCACTCCCTAGAATACCTGGAAAGGACTAATCTTGCACATAGCAAAAGGGGACTTTATTAAAATGAATACCGGATGGAGCCCATTGAAGCTACCCTTTTCACAAAGATTGTTAATCTGCTAAATACACATTTTTCAAGGCTTGAGAACGATCTTACATAGCTTGGGGAGAATGGCGACAACGAGACTAAGCTGAACTGCGTGGACTCAGACAACACCCCAGTACTTGAGCTGTTTCCTACTATGGAGGATAAGTAAGATCCCTGCTGTAACGAGTGTAGCGGCCTGTAAACGGATCAGCTTAGCTTAGTGAGAACACTTGCGCCAGCTACTTCTGAGAATCATGTGGACTCTGCTGGACCAAGCCTTAGCCGCGCTGACCCAGCCGCCTGCTGCTTTGCCCTTGTCTTTCCTGCAGAGCCCTAATCTGTCTGTCCAGAGCAAATCAGACGGACCTACCTGGCCCCCCGTGTTGGCTGCTGCGATACTGCAGGTTGCGGTGCTGGCCCCGAGGCATAAATGGTGGTCATTTAGCGTGGCTCTCAATACACCAATAACTTCACCACCTACTTATGGAACTGACCCCAGGTTGTGGCAACGCTTATACAGGCAAGCATGCTCGGATCCTTATTGCGGTTCTTTACATCATAAACCCTGCATAGATGTTCTGAGGACTGGGGTGGGTTAACTTTTCCCATATCTCTGGCTCAAAGTAGCGAATCCCCAAGGTCTTCTGCTAACTTGGACAATCAATGTTATACGGACCTTTATGCAAGTACTTGGGGTAATCTATACTCATTTTTTTCATAGTACACATTAGTTAGAGCCGGCAGTTATGGTAACCACAATTACAGGAGTGTCCCTTAGTTTTATATTTATTCTATTCACTTCAGTATTTGCTTTACATGCGGGATGAATGTTTACCTGCTATGTGTCTATGGGGCAATCATTAACGGTTTTACTCATTTAAAAGTCATAGCCACTTCTCAATGTTATTTTAATTTAATTCCTCCAGTTTTTTTTTTTTTTTTTTTTTAAGAGTTCCTGCTCCCTACTTTCACTTATAGAGCTCTGGGGCTTTGTTATCTGCGGCCGGGATGACAGACCTTTAACATTATTGCTCAATGGGAGAAGGTTTTCCCTTTTTTTATGATTAGAATGCATAGGTGTAATACCCAGCTTACTACTGTTCCTACTACAGCAGCTTCATTTCACCTTTAGTATCTGACCGGTAGGTCAAGTTGGGTATCTCTCCCCTTAGTGAAAAAGGTGTGTGTACAAGCGCTAAGGTAATCCCCAAGCTGTATCCCAAACAGAGATCCTAACAACCTCCAAAAATATGCACAAGTTGTAAGAAGTGAATACAGCGCCAACAAGAGGCCAAGGGATAAATATACTCACAGAGAGATAAAAGAAGATTATTTAATGAACCATGTTAAAAAGCATTGTTAATAAAAGATCTATATATAAAAAATGTAAAAAGCACATATAAATAAAATTACAAAATACAGGAATATCTTACAGAAGCGGCTCAAAGGGCCAAAAGCTGATAATTACAATAAAAACAGAGGTAATAACAGGTGATCAGTGTGAGTGGTACACCCAGAATAAGAGTTTTACTAATAAAACAGAATTAGCCTAAGTACAACTGTAGCAAGTGCATCAAGCAAAAACTAATAAACAATAATACAAACAATAGTGTTCAAAATTAGTGTTACAAAAATAGTGTTCCAAAAAATAGGAAAAATGCACTGCAGTGCAAAAAAAGGGGGGTAGCAAAATAATTGTATAGATTACGATCAAATAGTGAGTGAGTGCAAATGGATATAAAAATGCTAGCTACTTAATCCAGTGAGGTTAAGATATAATTAAATAAAATACACAATATGCAATAACATAAAAAATAAAATACCACAATATGCAATAACATAAAAAATAAAATATAAAATATAATCCAAAAAGTATTCAAAAAGTTGATCAACAAATGTTAGTGAAGAACAAAAATAAGTCAATCAAAACAAAAATGGAAAAAATGGGTGATGAAAAGCCAAGGTGAAAGTGAGGAAATTGATTCCTTCCAATGTTTGTTACTTTAACAGATCCAAATTCCTGAGTGTGGTTGCTGAAGTAGCTGATTGGATCCCTAGCACCTGTCAGCTGCTCCTATGGTATCCTAAAAAGTGTCCCTGTAAAAAAAGAATTCACAACATAGTGTATCCAATATGAGAATGAAGTAAAGATTAAAGTAATGCTTACCAATATGTCAACGCGTTTCTGCCCTCAAAAAAGGGCCTTTCTCAAGACTAGCTAGTCTTTTTTTACAGGGACACAGTTATAGTTGTACTTAGGCTAATTCTGTTTTATTAGTATACAATCCTATTTGGTGTACCACTCACACTGATCACTGTTATTACCTCTGTTTTTATTGTAATTATCAGCTTTGGCCCTTTGAGCCCGCTTCTGTAAGATATTCCTGTATTTGTAATTTTATTTATATGTGCTTTTTACATTTTATATATATAGTCTTTTATTACTGATGCTTTTTAACATGGTTCATTAAATAATCTTCTTTTATCTCTCTGTGAGTATATTTATCCCTTGGCCTCTTGTGGCGCTGTATTCACTTCTTACTATCTCTCCCCCTTAGCTTAGTATACTGTCAAGGAACCACAGGTTACTACAATACTAATATATAAGTCGAATACATGGATTTTTTACAGGTTCTAAGCTTATGTTTTCCTTAGGATATATGTATTTGCCACACAGTCCAGCTGCTTACTGTGGAGTTGGACTGTTATATTAAGCCTGATTTATAGCTATATTGCTACCAGCTGGATTCCCCCGGTAGTTCACCATTGTTTGATTGACAAACTATCTTGTCCCTTTTCATATTAACCTTATAAACTAACTAATAAAAATATACCTGAGGTCTAAATTATGAGATCCACAAGTGGTGTCCCTCTCTTTAATACAGCCTTCGGCCCATGTTATTACCCTATAAAATATGAGTCCCAAGAGTGGTCTCCTGTTCTCCATAGAAGGCTTAGATGACTATTGGCATGTGTTTATTTTCCTTTTTTAGCAGAGCTTTATATGATATAAATGACAGACATCATTTACTGTATACAAAACTTTTACTTTATGTTCCTTGATGTAGCAGATGTTGCTAATTGCATATGCCTTTTTAATATGTAATTCATAAGATGTGCCTTACTATGTGTCCTGGAGAAATGTGACTATGCAAGGATATAGGTTTATATATGTACCAAAATTTGTACTTTGTGTTTTCCTTTTCTTTTCCCTCTGCGGCGTTTGTTTCTTACCAGAACCTTATAGCATACAGATAATAGATGTTGTTTGTTACATGTAATCCACATCATGCTCTATTGATATAGCGGATATTGTTAATTGCATATGTTTTATTAATATGTACTTTATTTGATGTATCTTTCCATAAGTCTTTTTTTTTTTGGATTGTAACCATGCAATGCTATAAAATGTTATTATATTTTCTTTGTATGCCAAAATTCTGACCTCAATAAAAACCATTTAAAAAAAATAAAAAATAATCTTACAACAGCACTATTTGTTGCCATGTAGTTCTCCAGACACCTACTTAGGTATCTCTTCAACAAATAACATCATGAGAACAAAGCAAATTTGAAGTAAATTGGAAACTTTTTTTTTTTAAATGATATGCTCTATCTGAATCACAAAATAAACTTTTTGGGTTTCATATCCCTTTAAATGGATTGGAAAGATCATGAAGTTTTTAACTTTCCAATTTACTTTTGTTATGAATTTTGCTTATTTCTCTCTGTATCTTTTATTAAAAAGCATACATCTGGCAGCAGTGTATGCAACATTACTTATTACAGTGCTATACCTAATTGTGATTAAATACTGTAGTAAGAGAAATATTATTTTGAAATAGGGCAACTCATAACAGGTAATACTTGTAATCATCATGTAAATACTCTAGTTTTCACAAGAGGGGCAATAAAATACAGGTAGCCCTCAGTTTACGCCGGGGTTAGGTTCCAGAAGTAATGGTTGTAAATTGAAACCGTTGTAAATTGAACTCAGTTTATAATGTAAGTCAATGGGAAGTGAGGGGGTTAGGTTCCAGGCCCCTCTCAAAATTGTCATAAGTAACACCTAATACATTATTTTTAAAGCTTTGAAATGAACACTTTACATGCTAAACAGCATTTATAAACCTAATAAAAATAATCACACACCACAGAATATATAATTAAACTAAGTTAAATGAACAAAAACATTTGCTAAACAGCATTATAAAACCTAATAAAATAATCACACTAACACAGACTTCACTGCAATTTTTCTGCAAACAGTTCTTTCTAATGCTATTCCAATCTGGACTGATTTATAGACAGGAAGATCTTGTTCCTTTGAAATCTGCTTGATAGCTCAGGTCTGGTTGAACTGATTAATTTCCGCTTGCTTGGATTGCATATCTTTGCTGCAAACACAAGCGGACAGCCCCACCTACTGGCTATTTAATCAATGCACTGCTTCTCAATGCCTTTTCAATAGCAGTCACATGACTGGAAAAAAAGGTTGTTATTCTGTAACGGTTAGTAAATGAACCGTTGTAAACCGAGGGCCACCTGTATATCAAAACATTGTAAATAACTTTGTCCCCTTGCTTTTCTCAAAGTTACTAAGCATAAATTTTTCAATCAATGAGTACCAGTACTGTGAAATCAATAGAGGCATAAATTATCAGTTGCACTATGGGCATATTACACAAAAACTATATATATATATATCATATATATATCAATATATATATATATATATATATATATATAATTACTATATACACAAGGTTATTTATTCAATTAAAATAAATAATCATGTAACAGTTCATATAATGAGACATATATCTACGGAATAGAGTGTGGGGGTACACTCCATACTCAGTGATAACTTCGCCTTGCATACCACACTCAGCCGCTACGAAGAACATTGACTTGGTACCTTTATTTCAAGTAAAACGAGAGAGTAGGGCAGGAAAGGTAGGATCAAAGAATAAAGAGAGTAAACTTAGCTAAACCACTGTTAAGGAGGAAGGAAAATATATTGAGGAAAAGTGAAGCAAAAAAAACAAACAAAACATTTGATGGAGGAAGACGCTAATGAAAATAAGTAAAGGATGTCCCTGACTGCGAAAGAGCGCATTGTGCTTTATAAAGGGGCTGGGAAGAAAAGTTAGGTCAGAACTATCATCAAGACCTGACTAGGGAAGGAGGAGATCGAATACTACAGCTGAAGCGGATCATAAGGTGAATTGTGGTCGCGCATCTGAGAAGTGCAAGGAGATCCTCGGTACATGCGGCTGCATGGTGAAGTCATTTGTTAGCTATGGGGCACGTATGTGGTGAGGGAGTTTAATTTGTATACGTGGAGCTAGTGCATGCGGGGGAATGGCAATTATAACCAGAGCTGGGGATAAGTTTGAATAAAGGGTTAATTGTTGGTGTTTGGGCGGGGGTAATTATTTTGATCTGTATCATGAGGGCTGAGAAACGTGCGGGGAAGCGCTAGTTATGGTGTAAAGAGAGGGGGTGGGGAATGCATGAGGAAATTAGTTCTATTTCACAGAGAGCAATCTGCAGAGGGTATCACTTATTTGTAATATAAAGGAGAGAGATCTGAAGTGTGCTGATGGATATTTGAGTTTGTGCGGTCACCTTGCTTAGTGTCTGGATGGCAGAGTGTCAGGCATTATTAGGTTTTCTCTGGGTGATTGACAGCAGCTGGTGCATATGTGTAAATTGGTCATTGAATATATTATCTACAGTATTTTGATTTGAAAAGAAAAAACTGTTTGCTGTTGGGGTATATTGAAGAAGATATAGGCAAGTCTTGGCCGGGTACTTTTTGTTGTTGCTATGGCGAGATATTTGGGAATTATATACCATGACAGTGATTGATCCATAGGTACCTAATGTGGTACGTTTTCAGGATATCTCTACTACAACTTGATCTATCTGTTAACGATATGAAACAGACATTTCTCTAGGGTTTCAGATTAGAGCATACAATTTAAAAAAAAGTTTTTAAATTTACTTTGATTATCAAATTTGCTTAATTCCCATGATATTCAGGGTTGAAGAGATACCTAGGTAGTTATCTGGAGCACTACTGGTAGGATAATATTGCTGCCATCTAGTGCTCTTGTAAATGGATAACATCTTGCAATAACTACTGCCAAATACATAGTGCTACAGAAATGGGCGGCTCCCTAAGCAAACACCCATGCCTTTCCAACAAAAGATTCCAAGAGAATGACGGAAATTGATATAGCAGTAAATAAGGTTGAGCACCCCTGATTATAGCATGCTATGTTAAACACTTTTCAGTTTACTTCTATAATCAATTTTGCTTCATTCTCTTTGTATCCTTTAATTAAAGGAGCACAATGCTGTGAGCTAGCTGAACACACCAGGACGCCAATAGCAGGCATATATGTGCAGCCACCAATCAGCAGCTAGCTCTTAGCTCTTGAGCCTACCTAGGTATGCTTTTCAACAAAGGATATTAAAATGAAGCAAATTAGACAATCGAAGTAAATTGAATTTTTTTAATTTTTTTTTAAATGTTATGCTTATCTAAACCATGAATGAACATTTTGGGGTTTCATATCCCTTTAAATATTGGTGGTTGATTGGCGCACTTGTTAACATTTATAGCAAATTAAAGCAATATTAAATGCATATTGTAATGGATAAAGTTTTTATGCAAATATAAGTGAATAAAAAAAGGAAAAAGGGCACAATAATTTGGATGAAAATAATGTTTACTACCAAAATTTGGAGGCATTCTGAGAAATATAGTTTTTATGTTGTTACTGTTTCAATAACAACGATAAGATATACATTAAAGGGTGTAAGATGTCAGAAAAGCTGTAATTTCTATGATTGAATTTATTTAGTTTGGCCTTATAAAGTGAAAATAAAACTTTCATTATTCAGATAGAGCATGCAATTTTAAACAACTTTTCAATTTCCTTATCTAATTTGCTTTATTCTCTTGGTATAATTTGTTGAGAAGCATACCTAGGTAGGCTCATGAGAAGCAGTGCACTTTTGAGAGCTAGGCTGCTGAGTTGATTGACTGCAAATATATGGCCAAAAGTATGTGGACACCCCTACTTATTATTGAATTTCAGGTGTCCCATTGCTAACAGGTGCATAAAATCCAGCACATAGCTATGAAATCTCCTTAAACATTGGCACTACAATGACTGTAAACATAGCATAGGATGCCACCTTTGCCACAAGTCAGTTTGTAAAATTTCTGCCCTACTAGATCTGCCTCGTGAACTGTAAGTGCTGTTATTGTAAAGTGAAAGCGTCTAGGACCTATAAGTGGTAGACCACTCAAACTCGCAGAGCTGCCGAGTGCTGAAGCCTGTAAAAAATATCACTCACTACAGAGTACCAAACTGCCTCTGGATCAGCATTCGCACAACAACTGTGTCCCGGGAGCTTCATGATATGGGTTTCCGTGGCCGAGCAGCTGCACATAAGACTCATAGCAACAAGTGCAAAGCCAAGTGTCAGCTGAAGTGGTGTAAATCACGTCACAAACTGGACTCTGGAGCAATGGAAATGTTCTCTGGAGAATTAACCATGCTTCATTATGGGGCAGTCTTAAGAATCTAATATACACACACACACACACACACACACACACACACTTTTAAACATTTGACACAATCCTAAATTATTACTAATTGCACTGAGGTACACACAGGCAGCATAGGGTTAAGCATTAAGGCATCGTACTGAGGCACATAGAGGAATGCAGGAGATCGTATTACCAGTGCACTGCTTGTGGCTTGTAGCCCAAACAATTACAGTTCTCTCAGTGTGCAAACGGCTCGTACATGTTGCATATATTTACTCTTATCTGGCTCCCTGGCTGGCTGTGACTTTATTGGAAAAGCAGCTCGTTGTGCAGTACTCAGGAGGAGGTGACAACTGCTAGTACTGACACCACGATGCAGCCCGTCAGTTATACACAGTAGTCGGTAATCTTGCCGTGTCAGGTGACTTTTATGACACTTGCCTGTAGAGCCATATAGTTACTTGTAACGGATCCTCCTGTCAGTGTGTACAAGGCTCATACGTATATTTACCCTTATCTGGCTCCATGTCTAACATGTGACTTTATTTGTAAAAGCAACTCATTGTGCAGGACTCAAAGAGCTGCTTTTTCAAATAAAGTCACGGTTAGACAGGGAGCCAGATAAGGGTAAATATACGTATGAGCCTTGTACACACTGACAGGAAGCCAGATAAGGGTAAATATACGTATGAGCCTTGTAACACACTGACAGGAGGATCCGTTACAAGTAACTATATGGCTCTACAGGCAAGTGTCATAAAATCCGAAATGGGAAAGGCACATTTTTGGCCGAAAATGTTGCCGGACTAAATTTCGGTGCATCCCTAGTGCTTATTGTAAAGTTTAGTGGTTGAGAGATAATGATCTGGGGCTATTTTTCAGTGTTTGGGCTAGGCCCCTTAGTTCCAGTGAAATGTCATCTTAAAGGGACACTGAACCCAAATGTTTCCTTTCGTGTTTCAGATAGAGCATGCAATTTTAAGCAACCTTCTAATTTACTCCTATTATCAAATGTTCTTTGTTCTCTATGCTATCTTTATTTGAAAAAGAAGGCATCTAAGCTAAGGAGCCAGCCAAGTTTTAGTTCAGAACGCTGGACAGCACTTGTTTATTGGTGGGTGAATGTATCCACCAATCAGCAAGAACAACCCAGGTTGTTCACAAAAAATGGGCCGGCATCTAAACTTACATTCTTGCTATTCAAATTAAGATACCAAGAGAATGAAGAAAATGTGATCATAGTAGTAAATTAGAAAGTTGCTTAAAATTGCATGCTCTATCTGAATCACGGAAGAAAAAAAATTGGGTTCAATGTCCCTTTTAATGCTACAATATGCAAAGACATTTTAGACAATTGGGTACTTCCAAATCTGTGGCAACAATTTTGAGGAAGGCTTTTATGACAAAGTATGCTGCAAAGTGGGGAGGCTAGGCAGCTCCATATTAATGCCCATAGTGTTGGAATGGGATGTCCAACCAACAAGCTCAAATAGGTGTTGATGGTCAGGTGTCCACATACTTTAGGCCAAATAGTGTATATGCCTCTTGTCCTTAGCTCATCTTATGTGTTCAGCTAGCTCCCAGTAGTGCATTACAGCTCCTTTATCAAAGGATACCAAGTGAATTAAGAACATTTGATAAAATAATTACTTACATTTTTTATGTGTGCTCTATCTGAATCATAAAAGGAAATATTTTGAATTTCATGTCCATTTAATAGAATCATCTTGTATCTGTGTCTGCACATCTCTGTCAGTGCTCACACACACGTGGGTTACCTTAGTCTGTGACATACCTCATTCTGTATCTCACAAACACATAGGAGACCTACACCCTCTTTGTGTGGATGCATGAGAGAGACTCCCTTATGATCAGTGATTTAGATTATCAAACAATCTTTTATCCTATGAAGCTAAAACAAAGTTCTAAATAGCTAATACAAAAAGTATTGAATCAACTATAAAATCTAGGATTTGGAGCGTCTTCCATAGTAACTGTAGCTGAGGGGCTCTCACACACATGAGGAGGGCATGTTCTGTCTAACACATGCCTTATCAAATCATGTAACAAATGCTTTCAGACAAGTCTGACTAGTTTAATAAAGCCAGGGGCGTAAGTAGTAATTCAAGAGCTTTGGAAGAAAAATGTAAAAAAGGCTGGGCTGCTCCTCCTCTGTCAAATTTAGTGGCTTTGTAGAAACAGCATTTTTCTATTTTGAAAGTGTTCCAATATTAGATGATGTAGGATCAGCCAGTCTGTCCACTCTAATTCTATAAAAGTGGCTTTATTACTTGTCCTACCTATAACTTTGTCATTCTGCAATTTTCCATATTGTTTGTATTATTTATATTTCAATATTTGAACCATTGCCTGCTAAATACCCATTTTCTTGTGTTTAGAAGTAAGTATGGCGTGACTATATAGATATCTGTTAAGAAATGTTTATATAAAGCTGAGGAACCAGATTTTTTTTTTTTTTTGGAAGGAGCCACGGCAAGTATGATACATCAAAAAGGGTGAAGCCAGAATTGTGGTCAACAATTTCTTAAGCCATTTTATCTTTGTGTATGTTTTTATATTCATTTGTGTTATTCTTTGGTTAAAAATGGACATGAAACACTTTTTTTTTTTTTTTTTTTTCTTTTTCTTTCAGAGAGAGAGACCATACAAATTTAACAAAAGTTTTCAATTCACTATTATCAAGTTTACTTTGTTCTCAATGTATTTGTTGAAGAGAATATATAGATAGGTAGTGGGCACGTGCCTGGAGGGACTATATTGGAACAGTTCTGCAAGAATATTTTTGAGCACTCGGTGGGCAGCTAGCATTCTTACAAAACTGCTGCCGTATGGCGCTTTAGACATGTACATGCTCCTGAGCCTACGTACCTGCGTTTCAACAAAGGTTACAAAATGCACAAAGCTATTTGATAAGACGTAAATGGGATTTTTTTTAAATAATTGTATGCTCTAACTAAATTCTGAAAGAAAAATTTGGGTTTCACATCTCTTTAAAACCCTGTATATTAGTTTATTTTAGCACTTTATTGAAAGAAAGCAAATCTTAAAAAATAAATACATAAATAAAGTAATTAGAGTTATAGGAAACTAACCATCTGCCCCACACTCCAAAAATCATATTTATTAAAGTGTTTTTGTAAATATCCATAACTTATAGCAATATTTTTGGAACTATTTAAAACATACAAGTCTTGAGAAGCCTGCCACGTGCACTACCATTTTTTAGAATTAGAAAATTCTTAATTTTCAGAGTTTAAGGGACAGTGCACCCTACATTTTTCTCCCTTTAATTTGTTCTGAATGATCCATTTACCTGCTGGTGTGTATTACGGTAAAATTGTTTACAAATCACTTCTCTACCTCTATTTCATCATTTTAAATAGCTGATTTTGCCTGTGGCCCCTCTGAGAAAGCGTATAAGTGAATGCGAACCCGCGTCAGGGGCTTCGTGTTTATTTTAACTGCATTTCAGACTATTTACTAATTGATATTTTTATTTGTTGTTGTAACATTTGGGGCATATTGTGGGAAGGATGGGGAAGGGATATATAGCATATGTAGTGTAAAAAAAAAGTGGCTTTTCTACCCTAATGTAGGGCAATACAGGGCACAGTTCCTAATTAGAGGCTCTTATATTGACCTAATATCGTTGATTTTTCCCCTATTCCACATATGTGATAGACAACCTAAAATCAGCAACATTGAAGTACTTTATACAAGTCACAGTTACAGAGTTGTGTTTTAACTATTTTTCTGGCACGCTAGATACAACTTCTATTTCTGCTGCCTTTTTAACTATAACTAGTAAAAGTTCAATTTTAAGTGGAAAAATAATATAGTGCAGAATTATATAACATTATATTAGCGCAAACTTTATAAAACATAATATTCCCTTTTTGAATTTTTGAAAACAGCTGTTTTACACACCCGCTCTCTGTGCTCTGCTGAGCGGGTCTGTTTTATTCACACAGCGCATCGGACCAGCTGTATAGTCACAGCCCAACCCGACCGCGCCATAGCACTAAGTGCAGGTCGCTCCTGCTCTGTCTGACAGCAGGAGTGAGCTGCACTGTGTATAATGGCGCGGTCGGGCCGGCTGTGACTATACAGCTGGTCGATGCGCTGTGTGAATAAAACAGACTTGCTCAGCAGAGCACAGAGAGCTGGTGTGTAAAAACAGCTGTTGTTTTAAAAAATTCAAAAAGGGAATATTATGTTTTATAAAGTTTGCGCTAATATAATGTTATATAATTCTGCACTATGTGCAGAATTATATAACATTATTTTTAATGTTTACTGACACTTTAACTGTTGTAATATGCTCTAAGCACACTCCCAGCCAGCTTCCTCATTCTACAATATAGACAACAAGGTCAGCTGGGAGAAAAGAACATTTTTGCCTTTTCCAGCAAAATCTGGGATCACTTCTCATTGTTTTGTTTTATAACCACTATGGTGAACCTTGTAGTTTCAAGATCACTCCATGGAACATATTCCCTCATCACATAATATATATAGATATACTAAATTAAGACAGAGAGAAACATTCTGGATCTTTAAGTTCCAGTCTCTTTTTCCAACAGGTTTGAACAAAGTTATTGATTCTGCTGCATTCAATTGACACATCACACTCTCTGTCTTTTTGTCTTTTTCTGTACACTGGATGTGGGGTTTGTATACTTCATTGTATTAATTTTTATTTGATGGTCTGTTCTTTATGTACTGACCATCAGCATTTGAAGAAATCCACATCTATATAAGCCCATTGCTGTGGAATTTTTTGTTGTGATTTCGGATTACTTGTAACAATTACAATTATTATTATTTATTATTATTATTGTGAGTATTTTGGTAATTATGATCCCTTCTGATTTACAATCCAAATTACATTCTTATCTCTTTTTCCCATATTCGTCCCCCCTCTATACCACATATCCCTTGCTTACATTCAGAATTACCAGTGCCACATAATTATATCAATTGGGACCAATATATACTCATCTATCCACACTTACTACCATAATTGAGCTAATGTCACTTATACCAGGAGCTAGCGTTGATGTTACTCTCCCCTCAATTCCACTTCGATCTTCATCAAGATTCTTGTAGAACTAGGATTATGTCAAAACAACAATAACATCGTTAGCATATATTGTGATTTAGGAATACTTGAGGAATTTTTTAGATTCATAATAGTCTCAATATGTTACTCTCATATAAATTACGATATACCCTTAGTCTCCATAGGTTATCACTTCAGTTACAATGTGTGTATATATATATATATATATATTTATTTAGAGAAAATACAAGAAGTAACAACTTCATCTCTCCATTATTGTGACTTTTTGTAATTTTTTAATTTTTTATTTAATTTACCAAGTTAATTTTTGTTAATGGATGTCAGATGACACATATTAGGTCGTCACTACTATTGTGCATTTAGCATCTCTTATCACACTCAAACATTCCTATTTCCTGTCACAAAAGAGTCACTATATCCACATACTCTCACACTCCCGCATCAGTAGTCTATATAGCTATTAGATGCATCCTCCAATCGGCCCTTTTTAGATTAAAATCACCACTCGCATAACTCTTATTTTTTAATTGTATTCCCATTATGTCCAATGATATCACATCACCTAGCACTTTCTCTATTTACACACACATATATGGCAATGGACCAAAATGAATCCTATTTTTGTAAAGTACAACTTACATAACCTTTTATTTTCATTCATATTTTAGACATCACATTGTTGTGTTAAGATACACACATCACCTAGCACTTTTTTCGATTAAATACATACATTTATGGTAGTGGACCAAGCCGATAGTAAATTTCCTCCCCTTTACTTTGATAGATTGATCGAGTTATGGACTCCGACCCCATTATCTCAGAGTGACATAGGATCCAGCAGGACCGCCATTTTCACAATGATCTAAAGGATGCCTTTCTATAACTGACATTTCTTTTCAATTGGTCCACAATCAGCTATTATATTATCCTACACTTTTTAACAGAGACCTATATCTATTGTATACACTTAGTTTTGATAGTGCGTCCGAATCTTAAAGGGACATGAAACCCAATTTTTTTCTTTCGTGATTTAGAAAGAGCATGTCATTTTAAACAACTTTCTAATTTACTTCTATTATCTAATTTGATTCATTCTCTTGATATCACTTGCTGAAAAGCATATCTAGATATGCTCAGTAGCTGCTGATTGGTTGCTGCACATAGAGGCCTTGTGTGATTGGCTCACACATGTGCATTGCTATTTCTTGAACAAAGGATATCTAAAGAATTGAGCAAATTTGATAATAGAAGTAAATTGGAAAGTTGTTTAAAATTGCATGCCCTATCTGAATCATGAAAGTTTAATTTTGACCAGACTGTCCCGCCCTTCACTATGTCACAGTGACACAGACTTTAGCAAGACTGCCCCATATTTAATGACCTATTGGGCGCTTTGCCACAACCTACACCTCTTATTATTGGTTCAATATCGGCAGCCCCATCTCTACTCCCCCACACTCACATGGAGAAAAATATATCATTTTGCATATTCTAACGGAGAACATATGTCTGATAACCTAATAGGTATTTTTAACATCAACATGTTACACAATCCTTAGATCGATAGAAGTGAGAGTTACACTTGCCGTCCCCTCTGCGCACTCACAGTGATGAATATGATCCGTCCTCAAACATCGATAACAAGCTAGTCCTTCTAATAATCATTGAATATAGGTATTTATATCACAAACAGCATAGTGCAAATATATGGTCTACAATTACTCTTCACTACATCATCATCAATACCAACATGTTTTGGTATTGATACATCTTAGATAACAGATAATAAAAATAATTAATTTTCCTATATATCGGTATTTATTTATCTTATTTAGAACAATGAAGTATGCATTACCGACAAAGGGTCAATTTGCTGGGGACTACCTCTAGAGGGAGTGGTTACCCAGGTGTTTGTTATTTGTGTTCATTATGATTGGTAAGGCTTGTATATTTAAAGGCCATCAACAGCCTAGATTTTATGCCTGATGAAACAGCGTTCTGACACGCTGAAAAACGCGTTGCATATTGTTAAAGGGGGGTTGCTAGCACTCTACAATTGGAACCTTATTAGCCTTGTACACACCAATCACTTCCATAGTGAGTTATTTTCTGCAGTAATCATTTGCTGCTGAAATTATTTCACTCCTACCACATTTCTTCAATATTGGGGTCCCAGTGTTCCAGTACTTTGGTTATCGAGGTGAACAGTAAGCTGGGTTGCTGCCAACTATACAGCCTGCGTCTAATAGCACTAAGTGCTCCTCTTAAATGTGAGTACCCTGATTAGGGTTTACATCTTATGATCACTCTATCACACTACTAGCACACACAGGCGCCTCTCTTGTCTTCTTCACACTTCCCCTGTTTCCAGTCAGAAGTACAGTGAGCTGGGTTGCGGTAAAACATTCAGCCCATGTCTAATAGCACTGTCTAAGTGCTGTTCATAAATGTGAGTACCCTGGTTAGGGTCTGTTACTGCGACATCTCAATTGTGTTACTGGTACACACAAGCGCCTCTCTTGTTTCCATTATTTCTCTAGACATCGTAACATCTATATGTGAGGAGAGTGCAGCCTTCTATCAAATCCTGGGTTTCCCTGAATTATATCAGTTGGACCACCTGCTACAAGTGTAAAGTTATACCTAGAGACTTATTAAGATTCTCTAAAGTATATGTTCATTGTGTTCTATACCGTGATTTACACCTAAATTTGTTTCTATAGGTGGTCAATAATCAACAATATACTTATATAAGTCAGTGTTTTTTAGGTTAATTCCAACCACAAATATGTACATATTCATCTGAATGTATTATACTTTCATTTTTCCTTATTTGAATGTATTATTGCTGTAGATCAACACAGCACCCCCTATCTTGAGCCAGATACTACTGACTGTTTATTGTCTTTATGAATGAAAAGTTCCCCTGTTTTTAATAGTATTTAAAAAAACAGGCACTCATTCATTCATTCAACTTTACATTCACTTTAAGTATTTTGAGATACAAAACAGTGAGAACTGCAGACATCCCAACCTGCAAAAACTCATTTCAGGGAGGTGGCTTCACCAGCTACTGTGCAACCCCTCCCCCTCCAAAAAAAAAAGGTAGTTTAATGTCCCTTTAAATTGTTACCTGACCAAATTATATATATATATATATATATATATATATATATATATATATATATATATATATATATATATATATATATATATATATATATATTTATCCACACTTTTTACAGCTTATGGCAGAAATTGTAAAACAGAACTAGAAAACATCATGTTTTGATTACCTTTCTCTCACCATTACAAGACACCCTCCCCTCTGTTACAGGCATAGGTTGCTCCACGGCCACCTGACCTCTTAAGAATATGGGAGCCTGCACAATAGAGAGGTATGGGAGCCTGCACAATAGAGAGGTATGGGAGCCTGCACAATAGAGAGGTATAGGAGCCTGCACAATAGAGAGGTATGGGAGCCTGCACAATAGAGAGGTATAGGAGCCTGCACAATAGAGAGGTATGGGAGCCTGCACAATAGAGAGGTATGGGAGCCTGCACAATAGAGAGGTATGGAAGCCTGCACATCTCACCTATATTATCAGGTCAGCTGCTGTCTGCTAGAGTAGAGTAGAGATCAGGAAGGAGGGAAAAAGTCTAGAGAGGAAAGTAGTAACTATTTACATTGAGCTATAACGGAACAGTGACACCTAGAGGTAGAAATGAAAATTGCAGGCACACATTTGATTTTCTCTGGTACCGCTATTTCTGTAAGATTGTGTTTCATTTGCAGGTGTCAGGGAGCAGCTTTTTCAATGCGGGAGACTCCCGGACCTTCCGGGAGAGTTGGGATGTCTGGAACTGCAAGGCAGAATTGTTTAGAGAATTACGCTAGGATTTGAAAGAAAATGTCATATACCCCTATGGAATGTCCGGTGCTCTGACAAAATGCAGAAGGACATTTGGCAGACGGACATTTGGCCGACGGACATTTGGCTGACAGACAGAAAGCTAAAGAATGTTCCGATTTCGGCCGAGGGCAGATACGTTCCAGAGTGCTCTGTTCTGTTCTCATCAGAGCCTCGGGCGCCGCAACTGCCTCTGGGAACCTTACCATGGGTCCTAGGCCGCACGTTTTGTAATTCTCTGTCTGGGAAACTATCTATCTATCAAATCTATCTATCTATTGTATCTATTGCATCTATTGATCTATCTATCTAATCTATGTATCTATCTATCTATCAAATCTATCTCGTGGCCGGACTGTTATGTGACAGCCACTTGTGTTTCGGCCAAGTGTCCGTCGGCCAAGTGTCCGTCGGCCAAGTGTCCGTCGGCCAAGTGTCCGTCGGCCAAGTGTCCGTCGGCCAAGTGTCCGTCGGCCAAGTGTCCGTCGGCCAAGTGTCTGTCGGCTAAAAGTCCGGCCACGGGAATGTCCATGTTCAGCCCATTATCCAAAAAACAATTATTACGCATTGTATTTTGTACTTATAAATTCGAATTTCTATGCATTTTTTTTGCAGTTCTCGTGTACTTAAATTACAATTTCTGCTGTGCATATTTAATACGATTAATTTCTGTGTAATTTACATATACATTTTACATTTTTAATAAAATACGATTTTGATGCAACTAAACTAAACAATTTTTTCCCTCCCTGTGTATTTTTGTGTGAATCATTTTAATTATTCCTTTTGTATGATTTTTATATTACAAATTATATTGTGCACTTTTGTAACATAGGCAACTTCCCATGCGGAAATGTAGTATACACCCCTTAGCAAGACACCCAGTTTTCAGGGTAAAAAGGGGTTTATAGGACTGGCGTGCATTCTTAAAGTGAATGTCAATTTTGTATAATCAGTGCCCGGCTTTTAATAATCCTATTAAAAACATGGGCACTTTCATTCATCAAACTTTAAATTACACTGCTTGTTAAAAAATTCTTACCTTTTCTTTCTGCAAGCCGCTCCAGTGCTTTCTCCGCCCGTCGTAAGCCTCTGCTGACGTCAGAAATGACGAATCCGGCCTTCCACCAATCACGGCGTTGCTTTAGGTAATGATTCCCCCAGGGGGGAAGCAGTGATTGGAGAATGCCGGAATCTTAATTCCTGACGTAAGAAGAGTCTTGCGACGGGCTGGAGAGGCTTGCAGAAAGAAAAGGTAAGTATTTTAACAAAAGCAGTGTTATTTAAAGTTTGATGAATGAAAGTACCCATGTTTTTAATAGGATTATTAAAAACCGGGCACACATTCCTCAAACTTTACATTGACTTGAAATAATCTCGCCAGCCCAGAGACCTTTAGATAATTGGCCCCTAAGTATTGGGCTTTGGTGTACTGACAGAGATAATACAAATAAGTATGTTTATGTACAGAAAGCGATAAAATAAGAAAATCTGATTTTCCTGCAAGATCAACCCTTTTTAATGGGTTTGGTTTAAAATAACAAATCAAACTATTTCATATAAAAAATAAACCTAAATAAGCATTTAATAAATGTTATACTTTGCAGCTGATATAAAAAGTAATTGGAAACACATTAAGGGGAAAAACTGTTTTATGGTACACTGTTCCACTGTGTTCAGCCATTTTATATTACAATCTCAAAGCGTTTCCGGTCTTTTTAATCTGAAGTATATTCTTATTCCTGCCACAGAAAACTATAATGTAAAAAGATTTGACTTAAAAAGTGGGGCGTTGTTTGGCAAAATATCTTCACAGACCCATTTTCTCTAATGTAGTGATGATTTTATGGCAGATCTGGGGGTGCCATTCATTACTGTAACACCCTGAAACCTCAGATGCCAGCTGCTCAGGGTTTGCATGTTCACATAATTTTTACCCATTTGTCTGTTGCACAATGCAAAGCAAGGCGAGTGGTAACAGATGGAGATGTGGGTTAAAAATCTGGAAGGAATAAGTAGTAGAATATTACCCACCGGTACCCCCCTACTAATTTTAAGCTTTGTGGTGAATGTTTTGAATGCCCACATTTTATGGACTGGAACCACCGTTATCCTTAGTGACATTTTACCAGGCACTAGGCGTTGTTCCTAGGCCCCATCACATCTGGTATTTGTTGAGCCATGGATTGATGGCGTTCTCACTATCTCCATAGTTTACTTAGGTTTGACCAGCAGCATATTATTAAAGAGAAAATTTTCTTTCATGTTTTGGGCAGAGCAAACAATTTAAACAACTTTTTAATTTACTTCAGTTGACAAATTAGCTTCATTATTTTGCTGTTGTTTGTTGAAGGAGCAGCAATGCACTTCTGGAGCTAGCTGAACGCAGGTGCGCTAATGACAAAGAGACTTAAAGGGACATGAAACCCAAAAATTTCTTTCATGATTTAGATGGAGCATACATTTTTAAACAGTTTTTCAAATTTCCCTTGTTTAGCTAATGTACTTCATTCTCTTGGTATCCTTTGTTTAAAAGCATATCTAGATAGGCTCAGGAGCTGTAAACTAGCTGCTAATTGGTGCCTGCACATATATGCCTCTTGTTATTGGTTTAATGATGTGTTTAGCTAGCTCCAGTAATGCATTGCTGCTCCTTCAAGAGGTTATTACAAGAATAAAGCAAAATTGATCATAGAAGTAAATAAGAAAAATGTTTACAATTTTATGCTTTATCTAAATCAAGAAAGAGACATTTTGGGTGTCATGTCCCTTTAAATGTGCAGCCCCCATTCCGCAGCTAGCTCCCAGTAGTGCATTGTTGCTCCTGAGCATTCCTAGGTATGCTTTTCAACAAATAATACCAAGAGAACTAGGAAAATTAGATAATAGCATTGAAAAGTTAGTTTAAATTACATGCTCTGTCTGAATCATTAAACTATGATTTTTACTTTACTGTGCTTTTAACTGCATAATGTTTCTGGATGTCTTAGTTGTTTTTAAAGGTATCCTTACTTATTTATAATGCTTAAAGGGACAGTCTACAATATAATTTTTATTGTTTTAAAAATATAGATAATCCATTTATTACCCATTTCCCAGTTTTGCATAACCAATAGTTATATTAATACACTTTTTACCTCTGTGATTACCTTGTATCTAAGCATCTCCTGACAGCCCCCTGATCACATGACTTTATTATCTTTTGACTTGCATTTTAGCCAGTTAGTACTGTGTTGTGCTGACTCTTAAATAACTCCCTGGGCGTGAGCACAATGTTATCTATATGGCTCGCACAAGTGCATGTTTTGGTCAGAAGTATCAAAAACATTTTGGAACGGACAGTTTTTTTTTTAGTGATACATATATGTGTAGAACCATTAAAGGGACATAAAGTGCAATATAACTGTTTAACTACAGCTGCAGAGCAACAATTTGCACAATCTGGGCTAGCATTGAGTAAGTCAGTGACAAGAGACATATATGTTTAGCCAACAATAAGTAAATGGAAAAGTAAATGGAAAAGTTCCTTAAAGGGACACTGTAGCCAAAAAATTTCTTTTGTGATTCAGATAGAGCATGCAATTTTAAGCAACTTTCTAATTTACTCCTATTATCAAATTGTCTTCATTTTCTTGGTATGTTTATTTGAAAAGCAAGAATGTAAGTTTAGATGCCGGCCCATTTTAGGTGAACAACCTGGGTTGTCCTTGCTGATTGGACAGCACCTTTAAACAAGTGCTTTCCATGGTTCTGAACCCACAATTTGCTGGCTCCTTAGCTGAGATGCCTTCTTTTCAAATAAAGATTGTAAGAGAATGAAGAAAAATTGATAATAGAAGTAAATTAGAAAGTTGCTTAAAATTACATGCTCTATCTGAATCATGAAAGAAAAAAATTGGGTACAGTGTCCCTTTAAATTAGGCTGCTCTTTCTGAACCATGACATTTTAAAGGGATAGGAAAGTAAAAATTAAACTTGCATGATTCAGATAGAGCATGTCATTTTAATCCACTTTTAAATTAACTTCTATTTTCAAATGTGCTTTGTTCTCTTGGTATCCATTGTTGAAAAAAAAAATATGCACATATCCTACACTAGTGGGAGCTGCTGCTGATTGGTGCACAAAAAAAATGGATACATTGAAACGGCAGGATGTGCTGAAAATACTATAACCTCACAGCCCCTAGGTTTCCAAAATAAGACTGGACTCTGAAATGGTTAAAGGGATATAAAACCCAAAGCATTTTCCTTTTGCGATTCAGACAGAGCATACAAATTTTTTTTACAAAAAGTTTCCAGTTTACTTATCAAATTTGCTTTGTTCCTATGGTATCCTTTGTTAAAGAGAAACCTAGGTAGGTGTCTGGAGCACTATATGACAGGAAATAGTGCTGCCCTCTAGTGCTCTGGCAAATGGATATATTGTCTTAACCTCTTTATGACATTAGGACGTTCCATGCCGTCCTGAAAACACTGCACCTAATGGCGTTAGGGTGGCATGGAACATCCTAACGTCTGTAAACCCCCTGCTCCCCCCCATAAAACTTTTATGCTTGGATCAGAGACGGGGACTAATCAGTGCTGTCATGTGGTCACAGTGGAATCATTGGTTGCCTGCATTTCCCTCTACCTCTCGCTTTCTTCAGTGTGATCTGAGACGAGAGAGGCAGAGAGATCACTCCTACAAAGTGTCCCAAACAATTATATAAATCTCTAATATATATATTAACCCTTTAGGTGCTCATCAGAGCGTATTGCTGTGATCACACTGATCAGTATGCGGGAAGTGGGAATTGGTGCGTGGGTTGAGGGAGATAGTGTTAGGTAGAAGCAAAAAAAATATAAAACCCTTTCAGTGCTGTTTAGATCAATGTGTCCAATTTCCATGTATGAAGACTGAAATGGGCAGGCCCATGTTTGACCCTGTAACTTCCTGAAACCCCATGAAACCTGCACATGGGGGTTATTGATGTACTTGTGGGATGCTGCAGAATACAAATATGGCTATTTTACTGCGGTAAAACCAATCAGACTTATGATATTCACAATAAAAAAGTGTGTGTTTAGAAAAAAAATACATTTTCTTAATTTCTCATTTATAGATTGTATTCATATTAAATTATAGTTCACAAATAAATATTGATGTAAAAAAAAAAAGCCCTGTTTGTTCACTGAAAAACAATGTATAATAATGTGGGTGCACTTAATGTGAAAGAGGTAAATTATGGTTGAACAAACCTAGTTTAAATACGTAGGGTTTTTTTCTGTGCGTTTCCCCTGTCACCCAGTTAGCAGTAGAGTCCCAAGACTCATTTATACACAATCATGCACTTCTTGTTAGTTTCTGTCTAAATCTAAACAACGTTTACTTGACCATTTTCTATGAAAAAAAGAAAGATATTGATAACCTGTGTAACTGCAGTTCTTTCGCATACATGTTAGAAAATGTTTGAGTCCTATATAGACTAGTAGAGACATCTTTATGAAGAAAAAAAAAAAAAAAACACGCCCATCACTATCCTTGGGGCACAACAACAGGCCAGCAGGTTATGTGAGAATGTGGTCAAGTAGGGACGCACCTGAATCTTGACCTGCTTCTGGGCTACTCTGAAGACGGGAGTGGTAAAGTTTGTTGCAGGCAGCTCATTGTGAGTGTGACAGTTATTCATTTCATATTTTTTTTAATTTTATTTATTTTGATTATAGATAAGATTTAGTTTTAACAGTTTAAAATAATTAAATGTTAGATCATGCCATTTTAACACAGGGGTGCCCCAACTCTATGTGCTTAATCACCGCACAGGGTTTAAACACTTAGAGTGCTGCTCAGTAGCAGCAGAGAACTGCGGAGTGTAAACTGCTGACCCAATTAGCAGCGGGTGTCATACTTCACACCTATGCAACTATTACTGCTGATTGGGTGAATGGGAATTTCCGCTTGGGACCTGAAGTTTTCAGTGGCTCCTGATGGGCACCTTATCTGTGTGTTTAACCCCTTTTGCAGGTAGGAGTGTCGCTAGTGTTAAAATGACATGCTCTAATGAATTAGAGAATGTTATTTTTTATTCATGACTGAATGTAAAGTTAATGATATATTTTAGAAAATAAAGTATATAGAGATTTTTTTTTTTGACGGGCTGTTGTATTGAAAATAGAAAATGCTCTAATAAGAGGATTTAATGTTAATGCTGGTAATATTTATAAACCTTGTGTTTTAAAGGGACACTCAAGTCAAAATTAAACTTTATGATTCAGATAGAGCTTGAGATTTTAAACAACTTTTCAATTTACTTCCATTAGCAAAATGTGCACATTCTTTTTATATTTATATGTTTTGAGTCACCAGCTCCTACTGAGCATGTGCAAGAATTCACAGAATACGTATATGCATTTGTGATTGGCTGATGGCTGTCACTTGATACAGGAGGAGTGGAAATAGACATAACTTTGAAATTTGTCAGAAAAATCTACTAATTTAAAGTTTTGACAAGGGGGCTGAATTATTATTGTGCGGACGGGCATTGATAAATTGCGACTGCATACGCTGACAGCATTTATCATTGCACAAGCATTTCTAGTGAAATGCTTGTGCAATGACGCCCCCTGCAGATTTGCGGTTAATCGGCTGTTAGCAGTGGGTGTCAATCAACCCCGATCGTATCTGATCGGGCTGATTTCGGTCTGCCGCCTCAGAGGTGGGGGACCAGTTAAGGAGCAGTGGTCTTACGACCGCTGCTTCTTATCTCCTGTTTCCAGTGATCTGGAAACTACGGGGGTAGATTGTAGCGTCCGCTGCTTGTTAAATCTACCGCTAAGTGATATTGCATTGGCTTTTTATTATGCAGTTGTTGATTATGCAAATCAACTTTATTTACTGGTCCTTTTAAGAGTACATTAAAGTCATTTTATTCTTGTCAATTAGGGACACATCTACCGATCGGTGTGCAGACAAGGTTCTACATTCTATAGAATGCACTCAAGTTTCCCTAAAGGGTAGTGGAGAGTTATCAGGCAAAATGAATAATATTGCAATTTTCTTTTTAGTATGTATAATTAAACATTTTAAAACAATTGCAGCAAATAAGATGATTAGTTTTGAAAATGTTTAGACTTGGCTGATATTTTATTCAATAGCAAGACAAAAGAAGTGACTTGCACTTACAAGGTGTTTACTATCCATTTAAAGTGAATGTAAATTTTGATGCTAAAGTGCTCTGTTTTTAAAAATTCAATTAAAAACAGGGGCACTTTAATTTATCAAAATTTACATTTCACTCCTGTTGATTGGAGGAAGTCGGATTCCTCATTTTAGACCCAGGAAGAGGCTTTACGAAGGGTGGAGGAAGCTGGAGCGGCTGTCAAGTTTTAAAAGGTAGCTTTTTTTTATTTTTTCAAAACAGGAGTGAAATGTAAATTTTGATGAATTAAAGTGCCCCTGTTTTTAATACAATTTTTAAAAACCGGGCACTTTAGCATCAAAATTGACATTCACTTTAAAGTTCAAGTAGTAGCAAGTGCTATTGCTATAAGCCAGCGACAGCACATATTTTTATTGTTTATTTTTTTATACAAGCTCAGAACTGGCTAAGAGCAACAGTGAAACATACAAACTTATTGACACACACCAAAATCAATCAATTGTGACTACGTTGTTTAACTGATATTGAATAATGTAAATTTAAATGTTCAAGACCAGAAAAAATCTGCAGAAAATTCTTTCCTACCCTGATAGTTTAGTTTTGGTTCAACTGCACAATCATTCTGGGTTTTTTTTCTTTTGTTGAAAGGATGTTTGTTTTTGGACAAATACAACAAATATGACAATGTTTGTTTTTTTTAAACATTTTGTCTGAAAACAAAAGCGCATGTCTTGCCATATTGCACTTTTATATCTCTTTAATCCTTGCACCACCTGGCCGTCCCATTTCCAGTTGTTATAAAGTAAGTTTTGAGTGGTTTCCGTTTCACAAGCAATGACAGAGTCTTGTGTTTGGAAATTGAATAGAATACTTTGGTCTGCAAACAAATAGGTGCAGACGTTTTTATTCTTGTTACAACTGTTGGAAGAATACCAAGTAAGTAACCACAAGAAATATTTAAGATAGATTGGATGCTATTGTGTGTTATTTGCTGTCCTGGATGTGATCCTTTTTATCTCCCCCCCCCCCCTCTAAAATAATAATTTATAGGTTTGAAAGTTGTTTAGTATTAACCTCTTGGCTGCCAGAGATGGTCCCCATGGTTTGCTGTGGCAGGCAAGGGGTTAAAAACAAAAATCTTTCCTTCAATAAAATGGTGTGCACTGATGGAAGTCCATCAGTTCCAGCACTCAGGTCTCAGACTAACGAGCCAGATTTTATAAAGATAAAATGAATTTAATTATATCACTTGCATTGTCCTAACTCTTTGTGTTTTTAATCCCCACAAAAGCGTTGAACACATGGTTAATGTACAGTATGGGAGCATCAGAGAACTTCTGCTGCTAACCCAATCGGCAGTGCTAGTCACACAACCCAGCTTTAGATGGCCTTTAAATGGATATTACATTCAAAAATGCCATTCCACATAAGGGGCCAGGTGCACGAATTTGTTTTCCGCTTGTGCACTGACTGCTCTCAAAGTAAAAAAATAGCATGCATATTACAAGTTAAAAGTAGAAAGGTAGCACCAAGTAAAAGCATCATGCGTGCTAACTTCAGGCTTCGGATATCACGACTGTGCTAACTCCTCCCTATTGACTTTTTTATCGGGGACACAACAAAAAAACTATTAGTTATCGCTCACATGCTAACACGACACTGCTCTAGATCACTTGTGCTAAAGCCAAAGGTGCGTTAGGAATACTTTAAATTCCTATGTTCTTCACATAAAAGAAAATGTTATTTTTTATATATATATATATATATATATATATATATATATATATATATATATATATATATATATATATATATATATATATATATATATATATATATAATGTGTGTGTGCAAAAAGATATGTGTAGGTATGGCGCTGAAGGTACACCCTACAAATAATTCTAAACAAGAGTATAGAACTTGCTGCCTTCGAATGCCTATCCAGTGTGAACTGTGCCCCCAAGAACAATTAACCTGATAGATATAAAATGTAATAAAAGAAGGAAAAAAGGGAGAGGGAATATATTCAAATGGCGCAACACTCTGGAAAAGATCCCAATATAAAATATGTTACAGGTATACCTCACTTTACAGCGCTTCACTTTACAGCGCTTCGCTAATACAGCGCTTTGTGGAGCTGAAGTTCAACCTCCAAGGATTTTAAAACAGTGCTGTAATCTTCGTGAGATTGCAAGAAAAGTGACTGGGACCATTTTATTATGCTTAGTTCACTCTGTTTACAGCATTACAGTGCAATCTGTGTCTCAGTGCTATACTCTGGCAAATTGTACTACAGTAATTGTCACTATTTTACAGGTACAGTATTTATTGAATACTGTGCTGTGCGAGTGTTAAACTAAACATAGCACTATTGTACACCTAATATAAGTTAGTTAAAACATGTTTTTAGTTTTTAAACACACTGGCAAGTGAAAAGAAAGCTAAAACTGCCTTGTTTCACTTTAAGGCGGTTTTCACTTTACAGCGGGGCTCCAGTCCCTAACCCGCTGTATGAGCGGGATATACCTGTATATGGCTGAGGGTATAAGAGGACCGTATGGATAATGTGAGCGCTGCTAGCAAAAGGGTTTAGCACAAAATGATGACAATGTTGTAAATAAATGATATTGGTAATTTTACTCCTGCAAATGTATGTAAAATTTAAGCTTCACACATGTTAGACTTTTAGGGTAAAAATAACAGATGATGTATTAGATCAATGTTACCAATATACTTATGCTAGTGTTAATAGTGGTATTGTTGCTTCATAACTGCTGTAATAACTAGTTCATATAATAAAACAAAAAACATATATAGCAGAAATGATTATAATAATAACATTAACACTCTACCATACACAAAATGTAATAGTAACTTGGATATGGCTGAAATGCTCGCTGAAATAATTGGATGAAGTCTAAACTGGAATATAAGATGCAACGAAATGTCAATGCAAATATGACACAAAAATATTCTTGTGAATGTCCAATATCAGATGGAAACTCCTATAGATATATATAGATGGATATAATGCAAATCTAATAGACAGGTAAAAAGGTAGATCCACGTTCCACAATGTTCCCGTTGGGAGTCTACTTACACTCCTTTACCTCAATCTCATGAGGTAAGTGCCGCGTAGTGTACAGATAGGTCTCTTTCCCGGTATCGGTTGCAAGATGGAGGAGTGTCTTCTTTCAATACTGAACTCTCTTTCGCTATCAAATGACCTCAATAGTATGAGGTAATTAAAAACTAAAAGAATGTCCTTTAACTCAAATGCGGGAACACGGTGCTTGTAAAATATGCACCCAGTGCAAGTATAGCATAAGGTAAGATACAATCCTGACGCGTTTTGAAGGGATATAAACACTTGTACCCTTCTTCCTCAGAGGTAATTTAAAACCGTGATTAATCGCTGCGATTTAAAAACCGTGAGAGTATGCGATTTCTTTCTAATGACACGGTGAGTCCACGGATCATCATAATTACTATTGGGAATATCCCTCCTGGCCTGCAGGAGGAGGCAAAGAGCACCACAGCCAAAGCTGTTAAATACCACTCCCCTTACCCACAACCCCCAGTCATTCTCTTTGATTATAGTGCATGGCAGTGGTAAATTTAGGTGTCTGATTCTTCAATCAAGAGTTTTTTTTTATTTTTTAAAACAGAGCAAGTTTGTTTTGTTTTATTCTTGGGGTTTTAGCTGTATTCCACGTCAGTCTCTTCAGTAGAGCTGTGGTGGCTTTTAAGCTTTTAGGAACTTGGGGGGTATAATCCCTTCTGTGCCTCCCAGGATGTGATGCTGCCCTTTTGGGTTAAAGACTATGTTAGCTTATTTAGTCTTTTTCCTTTGCCTACAGGTCCATGATAGGAAGGAATCCTTTCAAGCCTGGTGAACTGCCTTGCTGTCTGGCAGTCTGGAGGTAAGTGCTATTTTTCTTTTCTCTTGTAAGGTGTATCCAGTCCACGGATCATCCATTACTTGTGGGATATTCTCCTTCCCAACAGGAAGTTGCAAGAGGATACCCACAGCAGAGCTGTTATATAGCTCCTCCCCTAACTGCCATATCCAGTCATTCTCTTGCAACTCTCAACAAAGATGGAGGTAGTAAGAGGAAAGTGGTTAAATATAGTTAGTTTTGTCTTCAATCAAAAGCTTATTATTTTTAAATGGTACCGGAGTTGTACTGTTTTATCTCAGGCAGCATTTAGAAGAAGAATCTGCCTGCGTTTTCTATGATCTTAGCAGAAGTAACTAAGATCCACTGCTGTTCTCACATATGTCTGAGGAGTGAGGTAACTTCAGAGGGAGAATGGCGTGCAGGTTATCCTGCAATGAGGTATGTGCAGTTTTCAGTTTTTCTAGGGATGGAATTGCTAGAAAATGCTGCTGATACCGGATTAATGTAAGTTAAGCCTAAATACAGTGATTTAATAGCGACTAGTATCAGGCTTACTATTAGAGATATATACTCTTATAAATGGGCAATATAAGACGTTTGCTGGCATGTTTAATCGTTTTTATATATGCTTTGGTGATAAAACTTATTGGGGCCTAGCTTTTCCACATGGCTGGCTTGATTTTTGCCTAGAAACAGTTTCCTGAGGCTTTCCACTGTTGTAGTATGAGTGGGAGGGGCCTATTTTAGCGCCTTTTTGCGCAGTTAAAATTACAGACTATATGACATCTCTGAAGGGCTCTAAAGGCTTCAAAAGTCATTTTTTGAGGAAGGTAGGGCCACAGTTGAGCTGTGGCAGTTGTTGTGACTGTTTAAAAAACGTTTAAATTCGTTTTTTTTTATCCGTTTTTGGCATTAAGGGGTTAATCATCCATTTGCAAGTGGGGTGCAATGCTCTGCTAACCTATTACATACACTGTAAAAATTTCGTTTGATTTACTGCCTTTTTTCACTGTTTTTCAAATTTTGACAAAATTTGTTTCTCTTAAAGGCACAGTACCGTTTTTTATATTTGCTTGTAAACTTGATTTAAAGTGTTTTCCAAGCTTGCTAGTCTCATTGCTAGTCTGTACAAACATGTCTGACATAGAGGAAACTCCTTGTTCATTATGTTTAGAAGCCATGGTGGAACCCCATATGAGAATGTGTACTAAATGTATTGATTTCACTTTAAGCAATAAAGATCAGCTTTTGTCTTTAAAAAAAATTATCACTAGAGGATTCTGGCGAGGGGGAAGTTATGCCGACTAACTCTCCCCACATGTCAGACCCTTTGACTCCCGCTCAAGGGACTCACGCTCAAATGGCGCCAAGTACATCTAGGACGCACATATATTACTTTACAAGATATGGCGGCAGTCATGGATAATACACTGTCAGCGGTATTAGCCAGACTACCTGAATTTAGAGGAAAGCGTGATAGCTCTGGTGTTAGGTGTAATACAGAGCATACAGACGCTTTAAGAGCCATGTCTGATACTGCCTCACAATATGCAGAAGCTGAAGAAGGAGAGCTTCGGTCTGTGGGGGATATCTCTGACTCAGGGAAACCTGATTCTGATATTTCTAAGCTTGAGAACCTCCGTGTGTTGCTTAGGGAGGTTTTAGCTGCTCTGAATGACTGTGACACAATTGCAGTGCCAGAGAAATTGTGTAGACTGGATAAATACTTTGCAGTGCCGGTGTGTACTGAGGTTTTTCCAATACCTAAAAGGTTTACAGAAATTACTAATAAAGAGTGGGATAGACCCGGTGTGCCGTTTTCCCCCCCTCCTATTTTTAGAAAAATGTTTCCCATAGACGCCACCACACGGGACTTATGGCAGACGGTCCCTAAGGTGGAGGGAGCAGTTTCTACTTTAGCAAAGCGTACTACTATCCCTGTCAAGGACAGTTGTGCTTTTTCAGATCCTATGGATAACAAATTAGAGGGTTACCTTAAGAAAATGTTTATTCAACAAGGTTTTATCCTGCAGCCCCTTGCATGCATTGCTCCTGTCACTGCTGCTGCGGCATTCTGGTTTGAGTCTCTGGAAGAGGCTTTACAGACAACGACTCCATTGGAGGACATACTTAACAAGCTTAGAGCACTTAAGCTAGCTAATTCTTTTGTTTCTGATGCCATTGTTCATTTGACTAAACTAATGGCTAAGAATTCTGGATTTGCCATCCAGGCGCGTAGGGCGCTATGGCTTAAATCTTGGTCAGCTGACGTGACCTCAAAGTCTAAACTACTTAACATTCCCTTCAAGGGGCAGACCCTATTCGGGCCTGGGTTGAAGGAAATTATTGCTGACATTACTGGAGGTAAGGGTCATGCCCTTCCTCAGGACAGGTCCAAATCAAGGGCCAAACAGTCTAATTTTCGTGCCTTTCGAAACTTCAAGGCAAGTGCAGCATCAACTTCCTCTGCTACAAAACAAGAGGGAACTTTTGCTCAGTCCAAGACGGCCTGGAAACCTAACCAGTCCTGGAACAAAGGCAAGCAGGCCAAAAAGCCTGCTGCTGCTGCCTCTAAGACAGCATGAAGGAACGGCCCCCTATCCGGTAACGGATCTAGTAGGGGGCAGACTTTCTCTCTTCGCTCAGGCGTGGGCAAGAGATGTTCAGGATCCCTGGGCGTTGGAGATTATATCTCAGGGGTATCTTCTGGACTTCAAGGCTTCTCCTCAACAAGGGAGATTTCACCTTTCACGATTATCTGTCAACCAGATAAAGAAAGAGGCATTCTTACACTGTGAGCAAGACCTCCTGATTATGGGAGTGATCCATCCAGTTCCAAAGGAGGAACAGGGACAGGGATTTTACTCAAATCTGTTTGTGGTTCCCAAAAAAGAGGGAACCTTCAGGCCAATCTTAGATCTAAAGATCTTAAACAAATTCCTCAGAGTTCCATCATTCAAAATGGAAACTATTCGGACAATCCTACCTATGATCCAGGAGGGTCAATATATGACTACGGTGGATCTAAAGGATGCTTACCTTCACATTCCGATACACAAAGATCATCATCGGTTCCTAAGGTTTGCCTTTCTGGACAGGCATTACCAGTTTGTGGCTCTTCCCTTCGGGTTAGCTACAGCCTCAAGAATTTTTACAAAGGTTCTGGGGTCGCTTCTGGCGGTTCTAAGGCCGCGGGGCATATCAGTGGCCCCTTATCTAGACGACATCCTGATACAGGCGTCAAATTTCCAAATTGCCAAGTCCCATACGGACATAGTTCTGGCATTTCTGAGGTCGCACGGGTGGAAAGTGAACGAGGAGAAGAGTTCTCTGTCCCCACTCACAAGAGTCTCCTTCCTAGGGACTCTGATAGATTCTGTAGAGATGAAAATTTACCTGACGGAGTCAAGGTTATCAAAACTTCTAAATTCTTGCCGTGTTCTCCACTCTATTCCGCGCCCTTCGGTGGCTCAGTGCATGGAGGTAATCGGCTTAATGGTAGCGGCAATGGACATAGTTCCGTTTGCGCGCCTACATCTCAGACCGCTGCAATTATGCATGCTCAGTCAGTGGAATGGGGATTACACAGATTTGTCTCCTTTAATAAATCTGGATCAAGAGACCAGAGATTCTCTTCTCTGGTGGCTATCTCGGGTCCATCTGTCCAAAGGTATGACCTTTCGCAGGCCAGATTGGACAATCGTAATGACAGATGCCAGCCTTCTAGGTTGGGGTGCAGTCTGGAACTCCCTGAAGGCTCAGGGACTGTGGACTCAGGAGGAGAAACTCCTCCCAATAAATATTCTGGAATTGAGGGCAATATTCAATGCTCTTCAGGCTTGGCCTCAGTTAACAACCCTGAGGTTCATCAGATTTCAGTCGGACAACATCACGACTGTGGCTTACATCAACCATCAAGGGGGAACAAGGAGTTCCTTAGTGATGTTAGAAGTCTCCAAAATAATTCGCTGGGCAGAGAAACACTCTTGCCACCTATCAGCGATCCATATCCCAGGTGTAGAGAACTGGGAGGCGGAATTTCTAAGTCGTCAGACTTTTCATCCGGGGGAGTGGGAACTCCATCCGGAGGTGTTTGCTCAATTGATTCATCGTTGGGGCAAACCAGAACTGGATCTCATGGCATCTCGCCAGAACGCCAAGCTTCCCTTTTACGGATCCAGGTCCAGGGACCCGGAAGCGACGCTGATAGATGCTCTAGCAGCGCCTTGGTCTTTCAACCTGGCTTACGTGTTTCCACCGTTTCCTCTGCTCCCTCGACTGATTGCCAAAATCAAGCAGGAGAGAGCATCAGTGATTTTGATAGCGCCTGCGTGGCCACGCAGGACCTGGTATGCAGACCTAGTGGACATGTCATCTTTTCCACCTTGGACTCTGCCTTTGAGACGAGACCTTCTACTTCAAGGTCCTTTCAATCATCCAAATCTAATTTCTCTGAGACTGACTGCATGGAGATTGAACGCTTGATTTTATCAAAGCGTGGCTTCTCCGAGTCTGTCATTGATACCTTAATACAGGCACGAAAGCCTGTTACCAGGAAAATCTACCATAAGATATGGAGTAAGGTTAGGATTCCCAGGATATTATCTTTTCTCCAAGAGGGTTTGGAGAAAGGATTATCAGCTAGTTCTTTGAAGGGACAGAACTCTCCGCTGTCTATTCTTTTCCACAAGCGTCTGGCGGATGTTCCAGACGTTCAGGCGTTTTGTCAGGCGTTGGTTAGAATCAAGCCTGTGTTTAAACCTGTTGCTCCCCCATGGAGCTTAAATTTGGTTCTTAAAGTTCTTTAAGGGGTTCCGTTTGAACCTCTTCATTCCATAGATATCAAGCTTTTATCTTGGAAAGTTCTTTTTTTGATGGCTATTTCCTTGGCTCGTAGAGTCTTTGAGTTATCTGCTTTACAATGTGATTCTCCTTATCTGATCTTCCATGCAGATAAGGTAGTTCTGCATACAAAACCTGGGTTTTTGCCTAAGGTGGTATCTAATAAGAATATCAATCAAGAGATTGTTGTTCCATCTTTGTGCCCTAATCCTTCTTCAAAGAAGGAACGTCTTTTACACAATCTGGACGTGGTTCGTGCTTTAAAGTTTTACTTACAAGCTACTAAAGATTTCCGTCAAACATCTGCTTTGTTTGTTGTTTACTCTGGACAGAGAAGAGGTCAAAAGGCTTCGGCAACCTCTCTTTCTTTTTGGCTAAGAAGCATAATCCGCTTAGCCTATGAGACTGCTGGACAGCAGCCTCCTGAAAGGATTATAGCTCATTCTACTAGAGCTGTGGCTTCCACTTGGGCCTTTAAAAATGAGGCTTCTGTTGAACATATTTGCAAGGCGGCGACTTGGTCTTCGCTTCATACTTTTTCCAAATTCTACAAATTTGATACTTTTGCTTTTTCGGAGGCTATTTTTGGGAGAAAGGTTTTACAGGCAGTGGTACCTGCCTTGTCCCTCCCTTCATCCGTGTACTTTAGCTTTGGTATTGGTATCCCACAAGTAATGGATGATCCGTGGACTGGATACACCTTACAAGAGAAAACACAATTTATGCTTACCTGATAAATTTATTTCTCTTGTGGTGTATCCAGTCCACGGCCCGCCCTGTCATTTTAAGGCAGGTCAAAATTTTAGATTAAACTACAGTCACCACTGCACCCTATGGTTTCTCCTTTCTCGGCTTGTTTCGGTCGAATGACTGGATATGGCAGTTAGGGGAGGAGCTATATAACAGCTCTGCTGTGGGTATCCTCTTGCAACTTCCTGTTGGGAAGGAGAATATCCCACAAGTAATGGATGATCCGTGGACTGGATACACCACAAGAGAAATAAATTTATCAGGTAAGCATAAATTGTGTTTTTTCTGTTGTGGGACACAGGAAAAGTTTTAGCACTTATGGGGTTAATACTGCTTGTGTGCAGGTATTTTTTTCTGGGCACTGTGTGAGGATGTTTTTGTTGGGTCATACTGGAGATTTTATGGGGCAAGTTTTTGTATAGGTGTTGGACATACATTAGGGCTTGCTTTTATTTGCGCTGTTTGTGTGCAGTATGATAGCAGGTTTACTTTTGTTAATTACGGCCGGGAGGGAGTGTCACGCCCACGATGGGTGGAGCTATATTAGGCGTGAGTTTTTTGCGCGCCTTGCAGTCTTTTTCAAGTTAACTGTGGGGTTGATGTGTTTGTTGCGGTCTGCTGTCTGGTGAAACCGGGTGCCGTTTTTTTCTGTTCTGTGTTCCTGGTGGATGTCAGGTAAGCACCTCAGCAAGGCTTTGTTGAGGTGTAGAGGTGCTCTGCAGGGGTTTCATATTTTTTTCTTAAAGGGCTGGTATCTGTAACGTTATTTAAAGTGACAGTTACGCTTTATTTTTGTGTAAGGTTTTTTTCTGTATCACTTGATTTTTTTTTATTTTTTTTAAATTAGTTTTTTATTGAGGTTATTGATAAAACAACATCAAATGAACATGTTACATAAGTATTCAGAAACATTCTTTTAAACTATGACATTACTTAGGAGTTCAAATCTATGCTATAGACACATATAGATAAAGATTTTTCAGGAGAAAACCCAAAGCAATATCTCTTTATTTATATTTAACAGACAAGACTGAAACCTCATTTTCTGCTTTATATTTTCCTCTCCTAATAAGAGAAGACACTTTTGGACTTCTGTCATCTTATATGATATCTAGAGGAAATAGAGTGATACAAATAGTCTCTCTGGAACCTATGGCAAATTGGAATAAAATGTTCAACTGATTTGAAGAAGGTAGTTAGGGTGCGGTACAATAAGGGTTGTTGTAAAGTAAAGACATATGTTACTGTTGGGAAGAACTATGATAGAGATGCGGCATAGAAAAGGCAAGCTGCGTAGTTAACTCTCCTATAGAAGGCAGTGACGTGCAGTGACGTCAGAGAATGGTGAGGCAGTGGCTAGGATACGCCTTCATTCTTTAGATATCCTTTGTTGAAGAAATAGCAATGCACATGGGTGAGCCAATCACATGAGGTATCTATGTGCAGCCACCAATCAGCAGCTACTGAGCATATTTAGATATGATTTTCAACAAAGGACATCAAAAGAATAAAGAAAATTAGATATTAGATGTAAATTGGAAAAGTATTTAAATTTGCATATGGGTTTCATATGGGTTTCATGTCCCTTTAAATGGTGTCTTGGAAAACTGGTCAACTTAGTAAACATCTGATTTTAGTCTAAAAGGATTGTAACAGAAACACTTGCCAGATAACACAATGCTTGCTCTGATTATGAGATCTAGAAATCCATGCCCATTAAAATATGTTTAAAACATACATTTTACTTTAATGCTGCAAATTATGCTTAGAGATTCTTTCATTACATAAGGGATGAGAGTCAGAGGGGGAGGAAGAGTGACAGAGAGAGAAAGAGACCATGGGGGAGAACAACACATAAGGAGAGAGATGGATAGATAGAGAGACACACACACACACACAAGGGGGGGGGGACCACTGCATTTTAAAGTAATAAAACAGCAGAGCTACAGAGAGTTCAGAAAATTAGTCTATAATTTAGTGTGAAGTACAAAGGCAAGCTGCTAAGTTAGTGGGTGTAAAGTTTGAGTAAACAAAATACAAAAACGACCCTGCTATAAAAGAGTAAACAAACACTAACCCACATTCATTAAATTATCATTTTAACTAACAGAATCTTTCAGTAAAATCTTACTTTAATAAAATGTGGGTGAAACACTGCTCTCTGTGCCTCTCTCCTGCTCTGTAAGGATTCAGGAAGTGACAGTGGCACATTCCACTGCACTTAGAGGGGAAGAACAGAACTCTCTTTTTCACTTTAGCAAAGCTAGCAGGTTCACAGGGCAGCAACAAAATATATGAAAGTTGTTTTTTTGCGTTTTTGTTTTGTTTTATATGATTTAACATCCAGCCCCAACCCTATGTTCCACTTACTAATGCCTCTCACTGGATTGGTTCAGCCCAAATAGGACTGCCTCAAATAAGCAGTTAATGAGCCATGCAATGATCTTAACCACTTGCATCCAGTAGATGGCGCAGCATGTTGTGTAATGGTGGGCAGACCTGATTGTGCCTCTTCATTGCACAACATATAGCTGTGAGAAAAAAAAATGCTGGGGGAAAAAATTTACAATTTTTTTTTTAAAGCCAATAAAAAAAAATATATTTTTGCCCATATGAGAGGTGAAGCACTGCCTCACCTGCCTCTAGTGACTGCACATCACTGATAGAAGGAGGTTCTTTATGGTGGTGAGGTAAAAATAAAAGTAAGGTGAATGAGGTGAGTGACTTAAGGACTTATAGGTTTGTTGCGAATGAAAAGGAGGACAGGCGAACATATATAGTAGATAACAGGCGCTTAGTGTACTAAGTAACCTGGCTTCAGTATTACAGGGTGGCATAGACATGCATGCCTTCACAAAAACATATAGACTACTGGAGGTATATCAAAATTACATCTCGTATCAAATGCTCAGAAATAATCAACATTACTGAGCTGGTACAGTGTCTATGGAAATATATAGCAGGCGTTAAATTATAAAACAGTTTGGGAAAGGAACTGGGGGGTAAATGACAAATGGTTAAGCGTAGATATTTTAAATATGAAAAGAGGGTAAATGTTAGCCAAATGTTTGGGGAGTCAGTATAATATATTTTAAACATTGAGAAATGGAATGATGTACAGAACTCTGCCTCGGCCGCTGACAGATCCTGCCATCCAAAAGCATACTGTGAAGATATATGAAAGTTACACATGACTTCCCTAGGTTGATTAAGGGGTAGAAGTAACTATACCACTCAAATATTCAGATTGTATTAATAACAGATCTAAACCTGCGAAAAAGATTGCTCCATAGATGGGTCATAAGAAATATTATTGTGTCTACGCATAAAGTAATTAGATAAGAGCATAGGCCCTCACACTGATAGAAAAATATAAGGTATATAAAAGTCTAACATCCAACTAGATCTCAAGCCCAGCCTTTAGTTACAAAATATATATATATATATATATAGTAATGCCGTTTATAGTGTAGATGAATAGTGCAATTAGACCACGCAAATAGGATAGAACATAACAATCAAAGGGAGATAAACTAGCCCCTGTGAAACTTTTTGTCAAGGAACACATCCAGTGGTAGAAGCTGATAATTACATCCTATAAGAAAAAATATTAATTTACGTCTCAATATGGGAGAGATCTATCCTTTGTGTACGAAATATTAGAAACATTATTAGATATTGGGTACTAAACCCCGCAAGTAAGGGTAAAACAATTCAAACATTAGCCACAAGATTGTAACAACAACTCGGTTCAAGCAGTTAGATGCATATTGACATTATAATATAACAAAACTCGTTGTAATGGCAAAGTGATACACCAGATAATTAGTGAAGCAAATACATTGAAATGCCTATATAGAACGTAACTGGGGATGGTTAGTCCAACTGATGCAGTGGTAAATTGAAGAGTCCAGATCAAGGCTGCTATAGAGTTCCTGTATTTTGTCTCACAAAGGAGAGTCCTTCCAAGTGAAGCCGTTATCTACAGAAACCACGCACCATAAAAAGCCAGTCAAACTAACAAGCCTCCATTACAATCATTGTCATACAAAGGTCCGCAGAGAATGTAGTGGATACAGTGAGATCCAGGTCTGACCCCTTAACCAATGCCTCTAGGGGTTAATATTTTTGTACCCATGAACAGTAGCCACTCTTTATAGCCGGCAGGGCTTGCAGTGCCAGAGAATAAGACTGGGATGTTTAGTGCTTGGATAGTGTCCCGGTAACATACCTTGTCAGGCGAGGGCCCCTGCGACATTGGTTGATGGTGTTTTTGGGGATATGGCACAGCTATTTTCCCAGGGTGTACCATCAATTTCTACTTATTAAGGGGCTTGATAATGTGGATGGGTACGTCCTGAACATGGTCCCTACGATGGACTTTCCCAATTGGAGACCCTTTAAATTTACCAGATGGTGGCGGTTGCGGTCCCTGAGGCGACAGCTCCGCCACATATTGAGGGTTGCTCCTGATCGTCAAACTGTGAGCGTTTAGCGGGTCTGTTTCAATGGTTCTCAAAGCAGGCATAGGGAACTGCGTGGTAGGGCGCTTTTCATTTTGATTCTTGGTATCCCTGCTTGGTACTCTTCTAGGAGGCCACCGAGCTCCCCAATGATATATGTCACCATATCCATGGTCAGGTACCTCTGTGAGGACATTCTCTCTCGTCAGCAAAGTACAAAATAGCGGTTTTCACTCTGTGTACAGGTCCTCTACTAAAATAAATATGGCCGCTCCCGACAGCACTAAGCACCAGGAGACATAGAACAGTGATGCAAATATCTGCAAGGAGCGTTCTGTCATCAAAATTTTCAGCATGCAGAAACTCTTATTCACCAGAGTCACAATGATAGCAAATTAGGGAATCCTGAGTGGTCGCTAAATATGAGTTTTATATAGGGATTAGCCAGAGCTGCTGAGATGTGCGACCGCTCAGTCTCAGAGTTGGCTCCTCCCCCCTTGATTTTTGTTTTGTGTGTGAGATGGAGCAAGAGGACTTGCAAACTGTGACATGAACTTTATATTTGGATGCTAATGTAGAGCCTCCTATTCCTTTCTGTTCATCATGTATAGAAAGGACTTTACAGTATAAGAATAGGCTTTTTGATACAGAGCCTTCATTTTCCAGGGAGACTGTTGTTCAGGAGCCTCCTGTTCAAACTGTAACGCAGCTTTCTCCCCAATCATCCCAATCTCAATCCTCTTCACATGCAGTGCCCTGCGTTTCTTCTCCAGTTGGTTTTTCTTTGCAGGATATGACTACTCATATATCCTCTGCTGTAACTGAGGCTTTGTCTGCTTTTCCTGTGTTACAGGACAAGCGTAAAATGATTTCTGAGTCTGTTGCAACTCTGTCTAATGTTTCTTCTCAAAGGATTGAGGAAGAAAATATTTCAGTAGCGTCTGAAGGTGAGATTTCTGACTCTGATAGTGTGTCTCCTTTAGCTGATTCTGAGGTTATTTCCTTCAGATTTAAGCTGGAACACCTCCGCTTGATACCTTGATTCAGGCACGTAAGCCTGTTACTAGAAAGATTTACCATACGATATGGCGTAAATATCTTTATTGGTGCAAATCCAAGGGCTGCTCATGGAGTAGGGTTAGGATTACTAGGATTTTGTCTTTTCTCCAAGAATGATTGGAGAAAGGGTTGTCAGCAAGTTCCTTAAAGGGACACATTTCTGCTTTGTCTATTTTGTTACACAAGCGTCTGGCAGATGTTCCAGATGTTCAATCTTTTTGTCAGGCTCTGACTAGAATCAGGCCTGTGTTTAGACCAATTGCTCCTCCTTGGAGTTTGAATTTAGTTCTTAATCTTCTTCAATGGGTTCCGTTTGAACCTATGCATTCCATAGATATTAAGTTGTTATCTTGGAAAGATTGCTATTTCTTCTGCTCGCAGAGTTTCTGAGCTATCGGCATTACAATGTGATTCACCTTATCTTATTTTTCATTCTGATAAGGTGGTGTTACGTACCAAACCTGGTTTTCTTCCTAAGGTTGTTTCAAATATGGATATTAATCAGGCAATTGTGGTTCCTTCCTTGTGTCCTAATCCTTCTTCTAAGAAGGAGCGTCCGTTATATAATTTGGTCCGTGCCTTGAAGTTCTACTTACAGGCGACTAAGGATTTTCGTCAATCGTCTTCCTGGTTGTCGCTTTTTTCAGGGAAACGTAGGGGTCAGAAAGCTAAGGCTACCTCTCTTTCTTTTTGGCTCAAGATTATCATCCGTTTTGCATATGAGACTGCTGGACAGCAGCCTCCTGAACGAATTACGGCTCATTCCACTAGGGCTGTGGCTTCCTCATGGGCATTCAAAAATGATGCTTCTGTTGAACAGATTTGCAAAGCTGCAACCTGGTCGTCTCTTCATACTTTTTCCAAATTCTACAAATTAGATACTTTTGCCTCATCTGAGGCTGTTTTTGGGAGGAAAGTTCTTCAAGCAGTGGTGCCTTCTGTTTAGGTTCCCTGTCTTGTCCCTCCCGTTTCATCCGTGTACTATAGCTTTGGTATTGTATCCCACAAGTAAGGATGAAATCCGTGGACTCATCGTATCTTGTAAAAGAAATGGAAATTTATTCTTACCTGATAAATTTTGTTTATTTTACTATATGATGAGTCCACGGCCCACCCTGTTTTTCTAAGACAGGTCTTTAATTTTGTTAAACTTCAGTCACCTCCGCACCTTGGCTTTTCCTTTCTCTTCCTAACTTCGGTCGAATGACTGGAGTGGGAGGGAAGGGAGGAGCTATATATACAGCTCTGCTGTGGTGCTCTTTGCCTCCTCCTGCTGACCAGGAGGCGATATCCCACAAGTAAGGATGAAATCCGTGGACTCATCGTATCTGTAAAAGAAACAAATTTATCAGGTAAGAATAAATTTCCTTTTTAGCCAATCACAGCTGGCTCACTTGAACTCCACGTGCATTAGCACAGTGTTATCTATATAACACACATGAACTAACACTCTCTAATGGTGAAAAACTGTCAAAATGCCTTGAGAGAAGAGGCGGCCTTCAAGGGCTTAGACATTAGCATATGAACCTCCTAGGTTTAGCTTTCAACTAAGAATACCAAGAGAACAAACCAAAATTGGTTATAAAAGTAAATTTGAAAAATGTTTAAAATTACATTCTCTATCTGAATCATAAAAGCTTATTTTGGACTAGACTGTCCCTTTAAGTATAAATTTGATGCAATTAAGCAAAAACATGTTATGTTCTTTTGATAGATTTGGATCTTTGTCTAAGAAGTATTTGGTGGCTTCCAAACCTAAGGTATGGTCGATGTTTGTGTATAGTGAATTAACATCGCAAATCACTAACAGGTAGTTATCTTCCTAGATTAATTTTTTCCCCCGTGATTCAGATAGAGCATGCAATTTTAATCAACTTTCTAATTTACTCTTATTATCAATTTTTTTTCATTCTCTTGGTATCTTTATTTGAAAAGCAAGAATGTAAGTTTAGATGCTGGGCCATTTTTGGCGAACAACCTAGGTTGTCCTTGCTGATTGGACAGCACCATTAAACAAGTGAAATGAACCAAAAAAGGCTGACTCCTTAGCTTAGGTGCCTTCTTTTTCAAATAAAGATAGCAAGAGAACGAAGAAAAATTGATAATAGGAGTAAATTAGAAAGTTGCTTAAAATAGCATGCTCTATCTGAACCACAAAATAAAAAATGTGGGTTCAGTGTCCCTTTTAAAGTTTTTAAAATGTTCAAAAGTTGTGTGGAGTCTTAAGTATGTGGGTAATTGAGTGACATAGCTTTGTAGAAAAAAAGTCTACATACTGTGAAAGGTTGGATGTTAATGACCCTATTCCAGATATTATTGATTGGCCGGGAGGTTTTGTTAAACTTCTATGGATTTTTACTATTAGCCATTTCAAACTGGCCAGAAACAATAATCATTTCAAAATAACTGTTTTACCATTCCTGCTGCATGATATAGAAAGGGTTCAGGAGGCTATTTGCAGCTTAATCTAAGGTAAGAATTTAAGATGACCTGGGTGTAGACTGTCCCTTTTTAATGTGTTTAACCCCTTAAGGACCAACGACATACAGGGTACGTCCTACAAAAAATGTCCTTAATGACCAAGGATGTACCCTGTACGTCGTTGGTTCCTTCAAGCGGTGGAAGCGATCCTGATCGCTTCCAGACGCTTTCCTGTTATTGCAGTGATGCCTCCTGCAATAACAGTTTTTAGCCATCCGATGCAGAAAGAGCCACTCTGTGGTCCTCTCTGCATCGGACATCGATGGCCACGATCGTTGGTGGGTGGGAGCTGATGTGGGTGGGCAGCCATCGGTGGGAGGAATTAGTCACAGGGGGGCGGGATTGCGGGCAAAGACACCGGGAGCACGCACGGGCAGGAATGCGTGCATGGGGGGCGGGAGCAGATGGGAACCGCTACACTATGGAACATTAGACCAAATAAAGTGGGATAGAGGAGGGAGGGAATCGTGATCTAAGGGATCTGAGAGGGGGTGGGGGGGGGGTTGGTTTTTGAGAGGGGGAAGCTACACAACAGAAAAATAGGGAAAAATGGGGAAAAAAACATTTTATTGTAAACTGGGTACTGGCAGACAGCTGCCAGTACCCAAGATGGCGCAAATAAGGTAGAGGGGGAGGGTTAGAGAGCTTTTTTGGGGGGATCAAGAAGGTTGGGGGCTAAGGGGGGATCCTACACAGCAGAATATGGTTTAAAAAAAAAAAAAAAAAAAAAAAAAAAAAAAATAAATATATATATATATATATATATATATATATATATATATATATATATATATATATATATATATATATATATATATATATATATATATATAAAAATACCTTTTTATTATATATATATATATATATATATATATATATATATATATATAATACCTTTTTATTTTAGTACTGGCACAACTACAATTGTGGGGTGGGGGAGGAAAGAGCTATTTGGGAGGGATCAGAGGGTGTGATGTGTCGGGTGGGAAGCTGATCTTTACACTAAAGCTAAAATTAACACTGCAAGCTCCCTAATTAACCCCTTCACGATTTTTTTTATTTGATCGCTTTTGGCGGTGAAATGGTGGCATGAAATATAATAAAATGGGCCTAGATCAATACTTTGGGTTGTCTACTGCACTAAAGCTAAAATTAACCCTACAAGCTACCTAATTAACCCCTTCACTGCTGGGCATAATACACATGTGGTGCGCAGCGGCATTTAGCGGC